>NW_025335761.1:35880152-35966501 GCF_004798865.1 Varanus komodoensis
TCCAATTTTACTGTTGAAGAAAAGTCTTCTGAGTGGCCAGCATGAAAAGAATTGGCCACTTTAAGCTGCAGATTGAACAGTAGCACTCCATCTAAGTTGTTTCAATGCTTACCTACAGTTTAGAGTGATTCCTTTTCAAGCAACTTCTAGTTTAAGCATTCCTAGTATGTTGTTAGTTTTAAAGATGAAAGATGAGTGTCTCTCTGTGTGTGTATTTTACCAAAACACCTGAGCTAGGATTTGCATTCACATCCCATGGAGGTTTGGCATATTATACACTTATCTGAGATAGTACAGGAATTTGCAGGATCAAAATGAGTCCTTATCACTCATTTTGGCTACACTGAAAAGGTCCTAAAAGGAGAAGGCCTTGTCTGGCTAACCCTGAAAAAATAGAAGAGGAAGATATGTAGAAATGTCAAATGTCTCTGCAGTAGGAGTCAATGCATAATGATCTTGTCTTGTCCCCACTGAACCCATTCCTTTATCTATTAGCGGACAGCCTAATGACTTCTTGGTTTTAGCTGCAAACCCATGCCTGCTTGGCTCCTGTACATGCTTTCTGTCTGAATGTGTGAAAGGGACTGGATGCTCCTGTTATCCTTGTTTCTCACTATCACCTGCTTGGAAGAACCTGAAGTCTGCTAAACATGCTGAAGTGGTTAAGTTTCCCACAGGCTCCTAGGGAAGCTGAGGGGGAAGAATGGCTCCTGCCTGATGGGCTTTCAAAGTGAGCTGAGTCTTTGAAGTTTCGTTTTAGCAGCTGCCAGGTATTTTTTGCCTCAGCCCTGTGCAGTGTTTCTGAACCCAGTCTTCATATGTTGCATTCTTCACCACACATGCCAGTGTTTGTGGATAGGGGAAGGGAGGAAAATAATTAGCCAAGAGTGTAAAAGGCTTTAACCTAGTTTTACATTGTTTAAATTTGTTTTGGCACAAGCCCTCTCTTGCTCCTTTTTCCTGTGAAGTACCTCTTGTATGACTCACCCTAAACTGTTTTTTTCAAAGTATTTAATACTTTTTTTTGGTTTTTTAAAAATGTTTTCAGTTTCTCTCAGCAGCGTTATATTTGTTAGTGCAGCATGTTAACAGTTTGCCCATCAAAACACAAAGAATTTTATAAATATTAGACATTAACCTTCAAATTCCTTGAAAGGTAAGGGGATCCATCTCACTCCACTGATGAAAAACAGCTTTAATTGAAGGAGAACGTCTTGGCTTCCTGGCCTGTTTAAGAGTTCTGAAAATTTTGGGGCTTGGCCTCCTGCCAGAGATGCTTTCTGGGAAAGGCTGAGTATATTATTGATGCCTTAGGCTTTCTTGCATGCCACACCTGTATTTTGGGTCTATATGAAACCAACTTACACTCCTTTCCACAGTACTGGGCTCCATGGCTTCCACCTTCCATTTACATGTCATCCTATAAAGAATGAAATGTTGCATTGTGGATTTTCAGTTTGGGGCAAAGCTTTGTAACTGAGCTAAAACTAATATAGTGATATACAGAAGTCTGAAGCATGCTTGTTTGCATGAAAATGCGTCTCACTGGAAGGAAGTAGGTGGGAAAGACGTAAATAGGACCTATGTGTGCTGTTGAATTCATTCTGTTTGGAGAATTCATTTTTATCTTTTGTGTTACAGTAATGCTGTGCCACTTATGGTCCACCAATAATATATTTTAGATTTCCCCTAATGTAAAATTTGCTAAGGAATTCATTTGTGAGGACTGATGTGCCTTTAGACTCTGCCAAGACCTCTGTTCTGTACTGATTCATGTCAGTTTTCAGCGCCAGTCTAGAGAACAGATCAATGTTACATGGTGCCTTCTGTGTTCTGACAGGCATAGGGTAATGGATGCACCCACCATATTTACAGTATCAATGAATGGTTCAAGGAGTGCTAGTGGGATCCGGTACACACTTTGGGAAATAGTGCTACATGAAGAATAGTGCTGCAATCATGCCGAGTACTTTGGGCTGGTCTAAAATGTAATATGATCATTTTTCATATCAAGGCAAATTTGGATTGTTCATAGTACACATTGCAATTGTGAGAGTAATTCTCTTTTGTGAAACAGTTTCCATGGATTTTAGTGGAGTTTGTGCAGCACACTGATAGGTGAACCAAGTTTGTGCTCTTCAAATATTCTGCTGTTGCTTTGTTTTGCATTTGTTCAATTTTTAATGTTGAATTGGAGAGTACATTGTCTTCAGAAGGAGCTTTTTCCCCACTCCCAAATAAAAAGGAGCAACAGGGGCCCTTTCAGCCATGCTAATCTCATCACATGTATTTTTATCATTAAAATGTTCCAGTAGGCTGGGTCCATGTGCCAGCATTAAAGCATATGCAGGCATCCTGAAGGCAGGCTTCTTCCTACTCAGTATCTTCCCATTGAGCTTTTGCTAATTGAGAGAAAGGTTGCTCTGCGCTCTGTGATTCTGCTAATCCAAATCACACAAAAGAGATCAGCATGGCTGCCATTACTGCCTCTTCTCCACTGACCTGATGACTAGTGATGGGATGGAGGCAATGAACCTCTTAGCCAGATGACCTATCATTTTCCCCTTGACTTGTTTCCCATATGTATTCCCATTTGTTTTCAAATCTTGCTTTCCTATGAAAGGAGAAGAATGGAGGGAAAAAGAAGGCACTCATCTGCCAAGTATTTCCCAGCTCATAAAGGCCAGGGTTGGCCAAGGTCCAGAGATGCTACTTTGGACTGAATGAAGGCCCACTCTGCCAAAAGCTAGTTATTTAATAACTGGTAAATTTAGTTCTTCTGAACATGATAGTGTGGGTAATGTCAATTGAATCCAGAAAACCTTAATCAGATTGTCTTCAGGCTTTCCTTACATAAACCCTTCCAATGTTTCAGCGTTCCCACTGTTTCACTCCATGGCATCTAGCATTGCCAGCATGTATTTTCGCAGACCTATATCAAGCTGCTGAGTTGTGAGAGGATTTGGCTGGCTGGCGGAGACGTGACCATCTCTCAGTGCGGCCCTCTGGGAGGTGGAAGGGGCAAGGAATGTACGACTGGGCTGCTATATCAGATGCCAGGCCTCAGTGAGTGCCCTCTTTGGTGCCTGTTCCAGCTGCCACTTCCCACTGTGCAATGCTGCCCCGTGAGCCCCCTGGAGACCCCAGTCACTGTGGGAGGTGCTGCCACTGCTGCCACTTTTCTCTGCCTTTCCAGCTCCTGCTGCCAAGTTGTAAGAGGACTCAGCTAGCTGGCGGAGATGCAACCACCTTGCAGCGCAACTCTCTGAGAGATAGAAGGAGTGGGGAATGTGCAGTTGGGCCACTACATCAGTTGGGATTATTCTGTAATCATGGTATCTGTTTTCTTGATATTCACCTGCAGTCCTGCTCTTTTACCTTCTTTCACTTTCATCCAAAGTCATTTCAGTTCATTGCAGCTTTCTGTAAGTAATATAGTATCATCTGCATATCCTGAATTTTTTATGTGTCTTCAATCAACTTTTGTTCCTGTTTCCTCTGATCTGAATCTTTCTTTTCTTCTGAGTACAGGTTGAACAAATAGCAACTAATCTGATGCCTTTGCCTATGAAAAACCAATCTATTTCTCCATAGTCTGTCATAACACTAATTTCTCATCCACGATAGAAGTTACTCATCAGGACACACCCATTTCTTTCAGAATCTATAGCTTCTTATGATCCAGGCAGGCAAAGGCTTTGCTGTTTTCTACAAAGCATTGACTGATCTGTTGAAACAAATTCTTTGGAGTGTTCCAGTAGCCAACAGATGTTTGTGATAGTGCCTTTTCTTGATGTTTGAGTGCCTTTTCTTTTTCAGAATCCAGCTTGAACGTTAGGCTTTTCTTGCTCCATACAGGGTATCATTCTTTGTTGCAACACCTTGAGCATTGCTTTGGTTGCATGGGAAATTAGAGCAAGGATCCTATAGTTGCTGCACTCCTTAGCGGCTCCTTTCTTGAGGGTTGGATGTATATTGAACATTTCTTGTCTGTGGCTCATTCTTCTATTTTTTTCTGTTTGTTAGTATATTTTTGTTAGGATTTTGACTGATTTAATCTCTGCAGCTTGGAATCACTCACTTGCTTACCCTATCAACTCTGGGTGCTTTATTCTTTCCAAGTACTTTCAGAACTGCTTTCACTTCACTTTCTAATATTGCAAGCTGTTCCTTATAGGATTCCTCTTTGAAGGAGCCTGCTATCTTTTTATCTCTTCTGTATTGTTTCCACCTTCTTGTTATTTTCTTTCAGTCAAATAGTATGTTCCCCTATTGGCCTTTCAGCATTCCTAATCTAGTTTTGAATTTTCCTTTGATTTCTTGGATCTTATGGAAGGGTCACTTATTTTTCCATTATTGTTCTTTTCTATTTCTTTGCACCACTAGTGGTAATAGTTTTTTTTTTTTTCACTATGGACTAGTCACTGAAAATTTTGCATTCAGGATTCTGATGCTATTTCTGTCACCTTTGCTTTTGCTTCTCACCTTCCTTTAGCAATATTGTTTCTTCTTTTTGGTCCCTGTGCAATTACACACATGGGCTTTGCCACAGATCAGAGAAAACTTCCAAAGCTCAGCACCATGGAGTGGGTGGGAGCCCACCCCGCCCCTGTCCTGGTAGCATAAAAGACGGGGGGGGGGGGGGACTGCCTAGTCCCTCAGTTCCTTTTTGACTGCATTTTGAGTCATATTTGTCACCTTTGCTTTTGCTTCTCACCTTTTAGCAATATTGTTTATTCTGTCATCCATCTAGTTTTTTCCCTTTTGATTCAGCCATTGTTTTTTGGCATTCTTCCCTAATAATGGCTCTGTTTTCAATCCACAGTTCTTCTAGTTCATGGTCAGTAGAGTTCAGTAATGCACATCTGTTCTTTATGTAGACTTTAAATTCCTCGGGGTTTTTATTTAAGTTGTATTTTGTCACAACGCTTCTGTGAATTATTTTTTCAGTTTGACTCTGACTTTTGATATTAAGAGTTTGTGGTCATTGCCACAGCCTGCTCCTGCTCCTGCTCCTGGCCTTGCCTTGGCAGCAAGAATACATCTTCTGTATCTCCAACTTACAGTTGCATAGTCCATTTGATTTCTGTATTGGCCGCCTGGTGGTGTCCATGTGTACAGTCATCTGACTAGTTGCCTGAAGTATGTATTTACAATAAACAGATTGCTGACTTCACAAAAATTGTTGAGTTGTTCCAGTTCTATGTGTTGTGTGGCATCAGACTTTCCTTTTGCCTCTGTGCATATCAGCTATTAGATTTTCTTTCGGTTTTGATCTATTTGTATCATTAGTGGCAGCCCTATTCATTCTTGCCCTTTGCTCTGGACCAGTATCTGGTTGATTGTCTTCCAGCCTGGCAGTAACTCTTGTCAGTCCCGCATACTCAGAGTATTGTCTCTGTCCACATCCAGCATTTTTTTCTCATTGGCAGGGAGGGACAAGAACTATATCAACATCCAGGCCAGTTCATGTCTCCATTTTTAAGGTGATCAGACCATGTCTGTCAAATACTGGACTTCTGTTTGAATCTGGGGAATGAGCTTGTCAGAACTGTGCAGGGCCATAATAACAAAGGTGCCCCATCTGTTCCAATTGGAGCCCACATAAGGAGAAGGTCACACAATGGACTTAGTCAGGATCTTGTTACAGCCTAATTTGGCCAGAGCTCCAGGCGATAAAACAGGCCCTGCTAACTGTCAATATCAGGAATTAGATAATTAGATGCCCATAGAATCATAGACTAGAAGAGTTGGAAGGGGCCATGAAGGCCATCGAGTCCAACCCACTGCTGTTGCAGGACACCATGTTATACCATCCCACTCATGTCCTCTTCTGAGTAGATAACATTTCAGCAAAGCTGTATGTAGAGCTAAGGAATATATGGTTCAGTTTATTCAGTGCAGAGGCCAGTGACTGGCAAATGTATGTGGAAACTCATTCTTGGTCCATGAGAACAGAACATCTTGTGGCTTCAGGAGGACTCTGAATCATGAGTGAGAATGAGTTATCAGCCTCAGAGTCTTTATCTCCACCTCTTTGACTAAATATTATTGGACCTGATGAGCTCCAAAGAGAATGCATATGTCTTTCATCTCAAAGTTCTATACCCAACACCTGCAGCACACATGGCTTAGAAACAAGCTGGTAAAGCAGCCTAATGTGCACCTTCTAGTTACTCTAACTGTTGCCTAAGTTTCTTTTAAAAATTGACAGATGGCAGCAGAAGTGATCCTGATAACTCTCCACTGACAGTTTATTTATTTATGAAATTTGTATGCCCTCCAATTGCTAGCTTCTCTAGATGGCTAACAGCATAAATAAATTGATTTAGGAAATGGCCAGCTTTTTTTAGCTGCTGCCATGTGGAGTTGAGTTTTGCATGGGAATTTGAAGTGTCAGTTCAGGAAGACTGCACTATTCCTACAGAGAATCAAGCAACATGGTCAGCAGTGGTACTGCTGTGTTGACTTGCAAAGTCTGTGCCTGTTGTTGTGCAACAAATACATGCTATTGGAATCCCTGCTGGAACAGAAAGTACAAGGGCTTCAGGAAGTTTTGTCCATATATCAGCTTATCAGAACTGATGAAGACTTTAAGGATACAACACAGGAAGCACTTGTACCGATGGATGATATTAAAGAGCAGTTTCTAAGAAAGAGGACGAAAACCAGATATAGGAGACTGGCACATGGAAGAAAGCCATACACAAAAAAGATAACCGGGAAGCATTTTTGTGTTTAGAGCTATATAAATTCCAGGGCCTTCCCACAATGATTATTCTAGACAAGGACAGTTGATCAAGGTACCACAGAGTGGAAAGGAGAACTCAGTAGATGGAAAGAATGTTAATGCTTTCCCCAGTAGGAACAGCCATGTGATGATTGGTGCTGTCGTGATATATCACTAGAGGCGTGTTGTCTCTCTGCTGCCATGTATCCAGGATATTGCAAAAGTTGTAAAGACTCAGCAAGCCTACTGAGCATCGCCCCTTTCTTTTGATCCACATGTGAACAAATAATACTGCCCAAACCAGTTTTGAACAAATTGCAAGTGATTATAAGGCTGTGCATGGATAGGAAGTTGAAGGGCCTTGGAGTACAGACTGTAGTTTCATTGGTTC
Organism: Varanus komodoensis; assembly: GCF_004798865.1. Taxonomy (NCBI): domain Eukaryota; kingdom Metazoa; phylum Chordata; class Lepidosauria; order Squamata; family Varanidae; genus Varanus; species Varanus komodoensis. The sequence goes on from NW_025335761.1 coordinate 35,887,274, forward strand.
TTCCTCCCTTGAAGGGCTGTGGGCTCAGAGCTCAGATTAGGAGTACTGGAACGTGGTGGGATGAGATCCGTGATGCAAAAGTTGGGATATAACTTATTCAAGAAGAGTGGACTAGGAAGGAAGGTAGGAATGACCTTATTTGTAAAGGATGTATAGACATGTGAGAAAATGCATGACTCTGAGCTTGGAAGGGCAATTGAAAACAGTTGTGTAAAAAAATGAGAGGAAAATAATGTTGTTGTAGGAATCTTCCATAGACGAGGCAAAAGGCTTGGATGCTGCTTCCTTAGATCAGATTACCAGACTCCTAAAGAGAAGTGTCAGAATAGTAGTATCAGCTATTTATTTTTATTTTTATTTATTTAAAACTTTTGTATACCATCCCTTATGCCTTGACATCTCGGGACGGCTCACAATTCATAAAATTGAAATACAATAAAATCACATGTATAAATAACATAATTCAATAAAAATTTACATAAAGGACAAAATCAAAGCGACTGTTCAACACAATTAAAGTATTAATTTTTTTAAATAGTAATTAAAAAGGTTTTGACCTGGTGCTGAAAAGAATATAAACTCAGCACCAGGCACTCCTCTCCAGGGAGCACATTCCATAATCCCATTCCAGCTACACTGATAACTGTTGGACATCAAACTCTGCCAAGAATGAAAGGACTAAATAAATTCCTACCTTGCTTTGCTGGCAATTTCATTTTCCAGAGGAAAGAGATGAGAGAAATGGGTTAGCTATCTTAAATGTAATTCTCACCAACAGGGAAGAAGTGTTTGAGGAGAAAGCAGTAGGAAGTTTGGGTGGGAGAAACTGCCTCTTCTTGCTATTCATGATGCTGAGAAATGGGAAAGCTGAGTATAGGCAGATGTGTATCCAGTAGTTTAGGAAAGCTGGTTTTCATAAGTTTACAAAAATATTGAGTTATGTACCATCAAGTCATCTTTGATTTATGGCAGTCGTATGAAAGATAGCTCTCTAACATGTCCTGTTCATGACAGCCCTGCTAAGCTCTTGTAAACTTAAGGCTGTGGCTTCCTTTATGGAATCCCTCCCTCTAATCGCTCATCTTCCTTTTCTTCTCCTGTCTTTGACTTTCCTTAGCATAATTGTCTTCTCCAGGAAGTCTTGACTTCTCATGATGTGTCCAAAGTAAGACAGCCTCAGTTTTGTCATTTGTGCTTATAGGGAAAGGTGTGGCTTGATTCGATCTAGGACCCATTTGCTTGTCTTTCAGTCCAGGGTAATTCTCAAAGCTCTCCTTCAACACTGTGTTTCAAATGCAACATTTTTTCTCTTGTCTTCCTTTCCTCCCTTCTTCAGTGTCCAGCTTTCGCACCCATACATAGTGATCAGAAATACAGTAATTTGGATGCTCTTGGCCTTGGTCTCCAGTGAAACATCTTTACATTTGATGGTCTTTTTGAGTTCTTTTATTGCTGCCATTCCAAGTCTATGTCTTATTCTAATTTCTTGGTGACAGTCTCCATTGATGACTGAGCCAACATATGTACACTAGGTGAGATTCTTTAAACAGAAATATTGATAGAAAAAAGAGCAGGGCAGGAGTTTCTTAAAAACAATATATTGTAGGCAGAATCACAAACCATTCCAATGGGAGAACAAAAAGGACATATAAAGAAACCAGGAAGGTTGCTTTAAGGGTTCAAATTTAAAAGGGCCATGTATAAGAAAAAGGAAGAATGGCAAAACTACCATGGATGAATAACCCAAGTCTGTGCAGAGAGTCAGGAGAACTAAAGAATAGTGGAACAACTACCAGCTGGAATGACAGCCCTCTCCTTGAGGGGAGCAGTGACCGTTTTGGCCTTCTGTGATAGTTCCCCCTCCCTGAAGAACAATTTTATCTCCATGTAATATTTTACAAACACTGTAAGATATATTTTTCTTTGAATATGCTTCCTTTGATAAGAGGTTCTGCAGAAAAATTTGGAGCAGTGATTTGTCTGGAAATCTTCCATGGAATAGTACTCTTCTGATGCATCCTGAGGTTGAGCAATACCTTTTGGGAGCTACAAGAGAAAGTAGAAACTGCTTGTTACTGATTTTTGTTTTCTAGGATTCCCAGAGGGCATTCCAGCCTCCTCTGTTTTGTTCCAGGAAATTAGCATGAATGATTTTGAGGCTTCTGCTTTTCCGGTATATATGGAGATGTAGATGAATTACGGAGTCTGGAATGTTTCCTCTGTTCAGACCTCTAATCCTTTTCTCCCCCTCTTCTTTATTAGTTGACATTGTTATTCTGTACATGTGGCAACCCGTTGATACATTTTTTTGTTTCAGCTCTGATTAATGGGATTGCTTCTAGCTTTTCCAGAGAAATATAGAAGGGCAAGGTGGCACCTTCCTCTGAAGGAGCCAATCGGTGGGCATGTTGTGAGCAGAGCCGGCTGGAGCTGGGGGTCAGACTAGATGGCCCAGGAGGCCCCTTCTGACTCGCTCTGTTTCTGTGTTTCTATGTAACATGTCAGCCTTGCCTGTCTCAGGGAGAGGAGCCATCTTCAAGGCTGAAAACATTTTACAGAAGTCAACAAAAAATTAATGGTTAAAAATGGAAATTTCTCAGAAGTAGCAAGAGGTATTCTTCCTATTGCTTCAAAGTTATGATGGTAATATCTCATCCTTTATGATGAAAGGATATGTGCAGGAGATTGTTAGTCATTTAACTCTCCTTCCTAGGTTCACTGTTCATCATTTGGTCACTTTTTTCTCATGTTCTGATTTTTGCCTTGCTGGGTCAGCATAAATTATACTTTTGGGATAGCTGTACTATTGGTAATGTGGTTCTTTCCTTTTTCAGTTTCTTCCGGTGATGAAAGGAGCCCTCTTCAGTAGTAAAATCGATTAACAGATTGTCTTCTTTTCTGGTGTTGTATTCCTGTGTATACTAGTTGCTGGGGAACTTGGGCACAAGGTGCTATTGCTCTCGCATCCCGGTTATGGGATCCTGTGTGCAGCTGGTTTGCTGTTGTGTAAACAGAATGCTGGAGTAGGTGGACCATGGGCCTGATCTAGCATGGCTCTTCTTATGATGGGAAAGAAAGGCTGCGTAACTTGGTTGTATGGTTGGGTTTTCATTAAATATCATTTGTTAGAGGAATATGAATTTAAGTTGAGGGTGCATTTTATAAATTAGATGTATTTAAAATAAATGCATACATCTCAGTGGCTTTAGAATGTCCTTCTGCCTCTTCTAAAATTAGAAATTCATGACAAAACTCCTTTCTGTCTCCCAGTTTTTTCATATCTCCTTTAACATGTAGATACTGGAACCAAGGAGAGCAGTTTCTGGACAGCTCCCTTTTCTAACTGGTATTTTACCAGAAGATTCTTTGGTACATTATTCTAGGCTGCTGAAGAAAGCGAAAAGTGATTTGTTCTGATAGATGTGCTTATATCTGTTTCCAGCATGCTCATAGCTGATTCACATCTTTGGCCAAGCTGGCTCTGTTTGATTCTTGGATATTCCAGGAAATAGACCCGGAAGCCTTGGCTCTCTTCTTACAACCCAAGCAAAATATTTGTAACCTAATGTCATATTTTGAGGGACAAGGACTATTCTATGTGCCAGTGGCCTTTCTTAACACTTCTCCAGCAACCTGAAGCCAGAACCCATTGTCGGGGATTGAGGAGAGATGTGTTCTAGAAATTAAATGTTATATGATTTCCAGGTACATAAAAGAAGTTATATTTATTCAAAGACATGCCATACCAGACAGAATTGTTTACTACAGTATTGACTTCTGTGTTCTAGCTGGTTCCTCTCAGGGGCTTGTGTGACACATGAAATGGCCAAGGCAGTTGGCACTATTTCTCCTAAGTGTTCCCTCCCCCTTGATAGAGTCAGGTACCTGGAAAATAAAGAAAATACTGTGTACTGCTGCTAACAAGTACACAGTCTAAAAGCCATATTATATCTGTCTTAAAGACCATGATTTGCTTTCTGGGATTAATTCAAGTAGTTGGTCTCTAAAACAATAATAGTCTAGGTCTAACTAATAATAGTCTAACTATAACTCTCACACTTCCTCAGCCAGTTTCACTGGAATAAAGAAGCCTGGATTAGGGTCTCTAAGGGACCACCTGTCTTGTTATAAGTCTTTTTAGTTCATACTAAGCACACACAAACTCATTTGTTTTCACACATGGGAAAGGACTTTCTTCTCTGCTAAGCTTAAACTGTGAGCTTAAACTTCCTGAAGAATTACAATGGGCCCCTGTTCCCTTGGCTTTCAGAGTAGGTGCAAAGATATATCTGTTTAATTTAGCTGTTAAAACAATACAATTTTACTATACAACTATATAAGTTTGCTTGAATTTGTTATGTACCACCTTGGTGACTTTATAGCAAAAAAGGAAGGACATGTAATTGCTATTAAATACATGTATGATCTAATTACCTTTGCAGAGGTTTCCTTAAATTTGGGGGCAAGAACTGAAGTTCTTATTATTTGCTATCAGAGTCACTTTCTGTCATCTTCTCCATGTTAATTCTAGCTTTACAGAAGAGAATGCAAGGTTCACTATCAGTTCTTTATCTTCCCCACCTTAGTTATATATCTCCAGTTCTGTGAATATCCCTCCTCTTGCTACAATACTGTCATCTCTAAAAAATCAAGTAGGGTTGCTTGTCTTAATCTTTTAATTTCAATTTTTGGAGGATGCTGTTCTAAATCTATTCTAAGTGAGGAAGAAAAATAATCTAGACCCTTCCTACGTATTCAGTTTGGAGTCTAGTTTGCCAAGTTCATGTTGGGTATAACCATTCACAGTGGCACTGAGAGGTAGTAGCATTAAGCATACATGCCAGTCTTCAGAAATTAAAGAAATTTCTTCAGATGAAGGCATAAGACTGTAAGTAAGAATTAAGAGGATCCCAGTGAGACAGCATGTGGAGATAGGACTCCGACTAAGCATGGGGAAACTGCTTGTTTTTAAATTTAGCCACATACCAGGAATCATTGAATCATGTGATATGCTTCAGGGGGACTTTGTATTCCAGGCCGTATCAATCTACCACCTGTTCTCCACAAAGCCCATTTGCTTGGTCTAAGAGAGTACAATTCTGCACCCAGGTCCATGAACTCACACTTCAAAGCAAACAGTCAAGCTTTCACTGGCATGTATCACATTGCATTTCACAGCTGAGCTCTGTCGCTCCAAGGCAAAGCTGCAAGAGTGCTTTTGCCTTTAAATAAAAACCTTTGCTTATTTGAGAACTTCCTCTTCTGTTACACTAATACAAGGAACAAGATGAACCCAGCTTCAGTTTTGTTGGATGTTACATGAAAAGTCTACCTATAGGCCTGTCTGTTCTGGGCTTCTGCATAATTCATGTTAGTACTAATAATAGTTCTATAGGAACCTGAGCAAGGTACCACCACAGGGTTTCATTGCATGAGTGGCGCTAAACAGTATCTGCAGTATTCAGAGGGTGCTTTCCTCTTGATGAAATCTGTAAGACAGTGGTGTGTGTATCTGCACACTTGTTGATTTTGCATCAACAGATACAGCATTTGACCAGTGGGTACTGCAAGGGATTCCGCTATAAGAGGACTTGGCAAATCTGTCGGTTGCCTGCCCTTATTTTCAGTTCATTAGTACTGTTTTGCATCCTAAGCAATATTGACTATGCTCCTGTCTTACCTCTGAGAAAATAGGAATGTTTTTTCCCATAGATTCTTGTTCTTGAGGAATAGGGCAGTTCACCCACCACTGCAGTGATTGGTTGAAATTGTCTTGTCCTTCCAGATAACAGGTATATGAGGCAAGGTAGTAAGGGCCTCCTGGAATGTAATCCATCATTTGATCTTTTCTATGTGCTCACTGAGTTAGTTTTCTTACGGTGTTTTGTTGCCATCTGATAGGTTTTTGATATTGTTGATATGACTAATCCTGAGGTTCCTGTGCTTGCTTGCTTTCTTTGGTCTGGGGAACATGGTAGAACTGTCTCCCAGAAGGTCAACAGCCGACCTTGCCTATTGAATAAAGTAGAGAAGAAAAGATAGGCCTTATTCTAACAAGAGCAGGGATTTGTAATAAGTAAAACGTTGAAGCTTTTCATGAGATTTGGGGCTGCATTGAAATGGACTTGTAGAGCTATATTTAGGAATCCCACTTGATGTGGGTCATGTTTTTTCCATTTTTGCCATATATTTTCAAGCACACAAGTTTTGCTTATTCATTTTGGGAATCTATATCCCAAAGTAAACTATTGGCTGAAATTGGACACACTTTTCAAGAGCTGACAGTTGTATACAGCATAGGTTATAGCTGCTGTACTGCCTTGTGGCAACAGCAAGAAAGACCTTTGGACATGTTCTCTTTTTGAATGCAGATGTGCTTCAGTGGTGTTCAGCTTTTAAAGTGAAACTTTTGTCATTGCAGGACCCTGGATACAGACAGCTTTGCCTGGGAAGGGGATGTGGAGAATAACATACATAGCAAGATAATAGGAAGCCAACCACTGCATCCTAAGGCCTCACCAAGTGCTGGCAGCTATCAACTCCATTTTGCCCTACAGCAGCTGCAACAGCAGAAGCTTCAGTCTCGACAGCTTTTGGACCAGAGCCGAGCCCGGCACCAGGTAACTAAGATGGATGAGGCTGCCTTAGTGGGTGCATTATTTTTGGGATCAACACACAGGCAGAAGACCTATGCAAAATAGATCCAGATGCTCTAAAAAGGAATGCCTAACTCATGCAGATTTGGGTAAATGTGTTTTTAGCTGAATAGTATTTACCATTGCAAATATGTATGAATAATAATACTTTATCAGGAACTAAAGTGAACAGGAAAGACGGAAGGCTTGGCAGTTGCTAGTCCATTGGAGAAAGCAAACAGCACATGAAAGCCAACAGCACAAACTGGCCTATGCAGAAAACCATGTCACCTGATGTCTCATACATCCTAATCTTACAGGAGATGTTGCCTACATGCCTTAAGTTATTTACTCATAATCAGAAGAGAGTGAAAAAATAAACACCAGATATACTTTTTAATATGTCATAAGTAAAGCCCCGCAGAATTCTGCACCAGCTGATAACAAATTCATTCTCTGATTTTGTAGGGAGTAATGAAAATACTCATTTTCTTTTATTTTGTGAAAATAATTTTAGCTGTCCCACAAAATTAATTGTACGATCAGTTGACTTGTTCTTTGTAAACCTAAAGCTTGTTTACTAAATAGGTCACCAGTATGAATGATAAAATCTTATGTATTTTCTATCAAATTGACTTTTATTAGCAAACTTATTTCATGATCTGTCTGAAGCCCTTTATTTTGGTTGTCTCATGTTGTTTCTTGTAATCCATTCCAAGTTCTGAAATAATAAGTTCTGAGACAACAGCAACTCATGGCATAGTTTCTGAGTTTCTGGAGAGGAACCTTCTAAAAAGGATCCCTTGTAGTCCAACAATCTCTACTTGGTAGTCAGGGCCTACTTTATACTGTCCTTTCATTTGCACTTCCTTCTGACCTGACCAAAGAGAAATAGTAGGCAGACTTTAAATTCCTACCCAAAGGGCTCCATGTGCACAGCACTCAGCTTATGATAGCCCTATGAGCAAAGCTGTGCTTATGAGGGGTTTGAAGGGGGCCGTGCTGCTTGGCTGATCCCTCTTCTAATTGCTGACATTGAGATGATGTTGTTCTTGGCTTGGGGCAAAGCCATTACTCAGGAGTTTCTGTTAAAGTGATTCTTTGTTAAACCTCTGCTTGCATCCCCCGCACTCCCTCCCCTGTACTCCCTCTGAGCACAGCCATCTAGAGCTGTAGTTACAGAGATATTTTGCCATGCCGCAGGCTCAGGCAGTACTGAACTTTCCATTATAGAAGAAAGGGAGTTGTTTAATGCAGAACCTCTCCTCTGCACAAAATAGATTAATTCAATTAAACGTAAGATTAGTATAATTTAAATGTCAAAACACAAAGAAATGTAAATGAACCATTCTTGCCTCGGTAACCAGCAGGTTTGCCGTAACTCTGCAGGCTGACATGCGGCAATAAAAGAAACGAGTCCATATATGCCAGTGCCATAACCTATTCACAAACTGTGTGTAATATTTAAGTTTCACAAATCATCAAATTGTTTAAAGTTTGATTAAATAAAATAAGTCTATTATAGTCCATCTACAGTGAGCTTTGATGTACAAGACCAGGATTCAAGGCACACACACCCTTTGCTATGTCTTGTATAGCTTTGTACATGTAACTACTTCTCAGCCTCAGTTCCCCAGACTCTGAAATTGAAACCAATAATGATTGGCCTCCCAGGGGTTGTTGTGAGCATTAACTTGCTTGTAAAGCACTTTGCTGCCGCCGCCGCCACCATCACCACCACCACATTTATATCCTGTCTTTTTTTTCTTGAGACCAAAGCAATTTACATAGCTCCATTTTATCTTCACAAGATCAAGCCTGTGAAATAGGTCAGGTTGATAGTGAGTGACTGGCCCAAAGTCACCCGAAGAGCTTTAAAGCTGAGTGGGAACTTGAACCCAGATTTCCCAGTCTAGTATTCTAACCACTATATCACACTGGTGCTCAGTTGCTACATTATTAATAGTATTATTTTCCTTCAGCAAACTATCATTTGGCATGAATTTTAGCTGAATTCAGTATACGCAGTATATTTTCATCTTACAGTTTTGTAGTGCTCTTGATTCTTTTCAGTATACATCTCTGTGCAAAATTAAGTCGGCCTTGTTGACTACTGAGGTGCACATATTGTTCAGTGTTGTATTTCCTTCCTTTGAATATACAAATTGTCCTAGCTATGTACTGTTGACAAATTCATTTCAGAAAACTTGTGCTTTTGAAAATACTTGGGTTTTTGATATTAGTCTACCTTTGTATAATTAAACATTTCTAAGTGAAATATAGTGGGCTGCGGGTGGCACAGTGGTTTAAACTGCAGAGCTGCTGGGCTGGTGGATCGAAAGTCAACAGTTTGAATCCGCAGACAGGGGTGAGCTCCCGTTGCTCTGTCCCAGTTCCTGCCAATCTTGCAGTTCGAAAGCATACAAATGCAAGTAGATAAAAAGGTACTACTTTGGTGGGAAGGTAACAGCGTTCTATGCACCTCGGTGTTTAGTCACGCTGGCCACATGACCACAGAAACTGTCTGCGGACAAATGCTGGTGAGAGGAAGAAGTTTAGATCTTGCATATGTGAGTTGGAACAAACTGTAGTTCCCACATACATCCAAGTACAGTGGTACCTTGGCTCACGAACTTAATCCGTTCTACAACTCTGCTTGTAACCCAAGTCAAAGTTCCCCATAAGATTCAATGTAAATAAGGTTGATCCGTTCTGGCCCCTCTAAATGTGGTTGTGAGCCAATTTTTGGTCATGAGCCAAGTCAAATTTCCCCATTAGGTTCAGTGTAAATAAGGTTAATCCGTTCTGCAACTATTTTTTTTATCAGAAAAATTTGAAACAAAGTGACAAAGTACTGTACAATACAGTGGAGAACACTAAACTGGTGGGGGAGGTTATTGTTTTGAGGGAGGGTCCCCCTCCATAAGGACATTGGGGAGATCTCTTTCAGGGGTTTCCTCTCTTCTTTGTCTCTTAGCTGCAGTGTCAATTTTGGTGAAAAATCTGTCTATAGTCGCTTGTTTTTTCCTGCGCTACATAGCCCTCCGGAAATGAGAGACCACGTTATTGTTCATCAGATTCAACACTCTGTTCGTTACAGTTATGTTGGGGTGGTGCTTTTCAAAGAAATCCTGGCACGGGCATGCTCCTGTAGGAAAGATGGGCACAGTCTCGGCCATCTCTCCCCCACCAACCAGCACGATCACGGGTGTGCTACTGCAGGAAAAATGGGCGCAGCACAGCACAGCCGCGATCATGCACATCTTCCCTGCATGAATGCGACTGTGATCATGGCCATCTCACTCGGGCGGGGTGGGGGGGGGATGGCTGCGATCTTGGTCACCACCCAATGTGGAGTTCACCACCCAAGTCAAAATTTTCATGAAGTTTTTTGTTTGTGACCCAATTTGGTTCGTGAGCAGAGGTACCACTGTACAGGAAACTATAGGTTGTTCAAGCACAGTTAGAACAAACTTATATGCTTGCTGTATCATGAATCTGCAGTTTGTTCCAAACTGCTCAATGGAAGATTTAAACTTTATACAGGAAAGAAGGGAAGATCAAGATGTGCCACAGCACATTTTTGTAATAGGAAACCCCAATTTTCCACTGTGTCAGAATATAGGCCACTAAGAGGAGACATTCCTTTTCCAGTACATCCTTTCCCTTTTTCAAAGTGCCCAATTCTTTCCTCCATTTTCTTCATTATCAGTTGCATTTCATTTTCATTGTCCAGTTGGAAATCTCCTATACAGTTTATTATTATTATTATTATTATTATTATTGTTATTATTATTATTATTACATTAAAATGCCGCCCCTTGCCGAAGCCTCGAGGCGGCTTACAACACAATAAAATACATTGAAATACAGTAGAACATAATAAATTACCATTAAATACAAAAATACAAAAAAATACACTGAGATACAAACATAATAATATAAAATTAAAATTAGCAGTATAAAATAAGTAAATAAAGAATATAGGAGGAGAAAAGAGAAGGAAGAAGTTGCCCTGGACAGATCATATATTTTAACAATTAAAATGATGTTTAAATAAAAAGGTCTTTACCTGGCGCCGAAAAACCAGTAATGACGGTGCCAGGCGGACCTCTTTGGGGAGTGAATTCCAAAGGTTGGGCGCCACCGCAGAGAAAGCCCTCCTCCGAGTACTTACTCTCCTAATTTCTTTCATGGAGGGTTCCCGGAGAAGGGACTCTCCCGCAGATCTGAAGGGGCAGTCGGGCATATACGGACGTAAGTGCTCGTTCAGGTAGCCAGGACCCAAGCCGTTTAGGGCTTTATAGGTCATAATCAACACCTTGAATTGGGCCCTGGCTTCAATGGGAAGCCAGTGAAGCTGACGGAGGACTGGAGTCATGTGAGCATAACGCCCCGTCCCCATCAGCAACCTGGCAGCTCTATTTTGCATCAATTGAAGTGTTCGGACCGTCTTCAGGGGAAGCCCCACGTAAAGCGTGTTACAGAAGTCTAGGCAGGAAGTCACCGGCGCGTGTGTCACCATCGCCAGGCAGTCGTACTCCAGGTAGGGGCGCATCTGATTAATCAACTGAAGCTGAAGGAAGGCGCTCCTCGCCACCGCTGTCACCTGAGCTTCCAAAGAAACCTCCAGGTCGAGGAGTACTCCTAAGCTGCGGACCTTGTCCCTAAGAGGGAGTGTTGCACCATTCAGGACCAGGTCAAATCCACCCTCTCCAAAGCCCGATCCTCCAACCAACAGGACCTCCATCTTGTCTGGATTGAGTTTCAGTTTATTGGCCCTCATCCATTCCATTACCTCGGCCAAGCACCGGTTCAGCACAGCCACTGCCTCACCCGGATTAGTGGAAAACGAGACGTAGAGCTGGGTATCATCAGTGTATTGATGATTCCGCAGGCCACACCTCCTGATGACCTCTCCCAGCGGTTTCATATAGATGTTAAATAGCAAAGGGGATAGAATGGAGCCCTATGGTACTCCATGGCATAGCTGCCCTGGCGGAGTGACATAGTCCCCCAGCACTACCTTCTGGAAATGACCGTTGAGATAGGAGCGGAACCACTGCAAAGCAGTGCCTCCAACCCCCAATCCCGCTAGCCTATCCAGAAGGATACCATGGTCGATGGTATCGAAAGCCGCCGAGAGGTCCAGAAGAACCAACAGGGATGCATTCCCCCTGTCCTTCTCCCTGCACAGGTCATCGTACAGGGCGACCAAGGCAGATTCCGTACTGTACCCAGGTCTGAAGCCGGACTGAAAAGGATCCAGATAATCAGTTTCATCCAAGAGTGCTTGGAGTTGTCCCGCCATCACTTGCTCCAACACCTTGCCCAGAAACGGGATGTTGGCCACAGGTCTATAGTTAGTGGCCATCTCTGGATCCAGTGACGCTTTCTTCAGGACCGGTTTCCATCTGTGCATCTCCTTAATTTCAATTTAATTTCAATTCAACTGTGCACTGCAGAAAAAGTTTAGCAGAACAAGCAGTCAGGTTTCTTGCTCTGTATGACCTACTGCTTAGGCTGTAGGTTAGCATTCAAAGGGTTGTTAATGCAGAATCATCCAAACCCATGAGAAGTGTCATGTCTTGCTTTAATTGTTCATTGATACTTCTATTTAGGTTATTCTTGATGTACTTTTCCTTACTGACCTCAATGTTTACCAGCTTGTCCCCTTCTGATTGACTGTCGCTGGGATACTTTACATTTGCCATTTTCAGGGTTCCTTTGCCTTTGGCTCCCAGTGCCACAACTTATTTTGGAAGTGACTTGCATCATCTACAGAGAAAAATTATGCCAGGAATGTATTTAATGTATTTTTAGTATAACAGCTGAAAAGAAGGAATGGAAGCTGGCTCATGAGGCTCATAGTTAGGGAACTTGTGGTTCAGTCTCTCCCTGATCCATCCCCCCTTCTCCCCCCACCTTTCCTCCCCATGCTTTTCCACCCTCTCCTTTTTATTTCTTATTCTCATAAACCAGTGATCCTCAAAGAGGAGTTTTGTGTCATTTGAGTTCTATATAGTGCCTAGGATGTAAATATTAGATAGCAGTAAATTAAGTTCTTCTATGTAATTGGACATGAACAGTATAAGTGAGAATTGTTGATTTGCATTCCTGAGGTAGGACTATTGGAAAACATGTCCCTGCAAACTTTATTGTCTTACTGAGTCCAGTAAGAAAGCTTTTGTAAAGAGGGGATTCAAAACCTTTTGACTCTTTAATGTGCTTAATGTGTCACTACAACCCTGATGATTCCTGTTTCAGAGCATGTACTTTGCATATGAAATGTCATGGGTTCAATCCCTTGCACTTCTAGGTAGGGCTGGAAAAGACTCCTGTCTGAAACCAGAAACTGAAACTAAAATCAATGCTAATTAATTGACACTGTATCAGACTAGATGGACCAATGGTCTGATTCAGTATAAGGCTGTTTCCTACTTATTTCATATTTTGTATTTGTTTCTGGCCATTTTTTTGATGTCTTCATACTGTAGGAATGGAAAACGATTGACCAGCAAGCCTAATCTGACCCATGAATGTTCTGCATCTGGGGTTCCACCAGTATGTCCTCTAGGTGCTACCTCCAAGAGGAATCATTCCTGCTCTTTCTGATTTCACGTCAGAGGTCACAGGGGGTTTCTAGCAGCTTAGGACTTGGCCTGCATTGGGACATTCAACTGTGCCTCACAGCACTGGTTGAGTCCTTTTGCATGGTGTGTGCTACCCAAAGCCAGGGACTTGGTTAGTGCTGAGAGGGTGCCAGCTGAATTTCTTTCCCATGGAGAGAGAAGCACAGAACTCAGCCTTCCCAGCATGGAAAAAGGCTAAAATGATTGAAGATAGGGCAAGGAAGTGAGTGGGCATTGCTACACCCATTGACTAATCTGGCCCATGAAGGTTCTGGTCAGAAGTGATCCGGCCCTTACCCAAAATGATTCTGCAAACCCCTTCTGTCAGGTGCCTCTGGAAAGACAACAAATAGGTCAATAGTTGAACTCCCTCTGTTGTTTTCTAGTGGTCCTTCTGCCAAGGGCCACATATAGCCATAGACGAGTAGTCAGTGATAGCCCTATCCTCCATGCATTTGTGTAATCCCCTTTTTAATCTCACCATCTGTGAGAACAAATTCCACACTATGTTGAACTATACACTTTCTTTTAACTGTCCTGAATCTCCCACCATTAAATGGAAGCCAATATTGTGTGGTGGTTGGAGTGCTGGACTGGAAACCTGGGTGATCTGAGGTCCAGTTCCCACTTGGTCATAAAGTTCACCAGGTGATTTTGGGATAGTAACTCACTCTCAGCCTAATGTATCTCACAAAGTTGTTGTGAAGATAATATGTAACTATGTAAGCTGTCTTGGGTTCCTCACAAGAGGAAAAAGATGAGATATCAATGCAATGTGGTGGTGGCAGTGGTGGTCTCTCATTGGAGTGCACTGGGTTGTAATACTATGGGAGAGGGAGAAAAAACTTTACCTGGAAGCAAGAATGACAAAACTGAAGCTATATTTTGGGTACATCGTGAGAAGGCAATACTCACTGGAGAGACAATAATGCTAGAGAAAGTCCCAGGCAGAAGAAGGAAGTCCCAGGCATATGAGATAGATTGACCCCATAAAGGAAACTGTGCAATATTGAATTTCCAAGAACTGAGCAGGGCTATGAAGGACAGGACATTCTGGACAGCATTTATTCATCAGGTCACCACAAGTCAGAGATGACTTGACAGCACATAACAACAGCATCATCTACATTTTCACAGCATGCATAATTCTGTGCACCTCTATTTTCATACCCTCCTTATCTTTTTTTGTAAACTGAAAAGTCCAACATGGAACCTCACATGTAATAGGTGAGTTGCTCCAGCCTTCTGATGGTTTTTGCTATCCTATTCTGCACAGCTCTACCATCTCTCTTTTGAGATATGGCAACTAGAACCATACCTAATAGCATCACACCATGAATTTATATTAAATCATTATGATAATGGCAGTTTACTTCTGCACACTGGGTCGCCATTTTACTTACACTGTCCAGCAGGACCCCAAAGTATTGCCTGCTCAGTTCCTACCAACTCAGATCCACCCCCAAACAAAACTGCTTAAAGATACCCTCTGGCCACATATATCATTTAATCATCAAATAACCAGGCTTTGTCCAGGATTAACTCAAGGTAACCCTGATCCATGTTGCAACTGTCACTACATTTACAGCAAAGGTGTTCTGGGGTAATATGTTAGATTTCTTTCCCATGTGTCTACAAAAACAGACAGTTGAGTTCCCATTGATACAATGAGTGGGAAATACCCTGGTGAGCTATTCTACATTTTTCTGCTGCCTGTATGCTAGTGCTTTAACTGGGTTGTCCCTAGTATTCCTTTATGCTGAAAAGTGCCTAGAGCAGTGTACCATGAGTTGTTCTTCCCCTTTCTCTGTGTAACATGTGGTTTGGGTTTGTTTATTTGTCTGCGGACATTGCATGAGCATGTAACAGCACTGCCATTGTGCAGAATGCAAGCAAAGGCTGGTTCACTGTGGTTGGTACTGTTCTATTATTCTGGTTGGGAGACTTACTGATGGAAGGAAGAGGCTTGCTGATGTGTATTAAATCATATGGAAAATAGGACAAGCTCATTCTAGCCCAGGAGTGTGTAGGAAGAATATCTCTTATTGGCTAGGGGCCACACTGCCAATTTAAATTAGCTATCCAGCCATACTTCAGAACACAGATATAAAGACACATAACCTTGTGAGCACCCCTTCAGTCAAACACATTCAAATGTATATTCTTATTCCTACAGAGAAGCCTGCCCTTTTTTGTTTATTTTTTCTGTAGACATACATGCACACACACCCAAATTTCCATGAGCGTTAATTTGATGGCTAACTGCGTAAGCAGTTTGCAAGAAAAACATTTCTTGGAATGAAGAAGGGACATTCCCCCTTTTATTTATTAACGACATTTATATGCCACCTTTTCATGGCAAGCCCTCCCAACAATTCTACCATATTTACTGTGCTGTTTTCACTTTCTCCCTGTACCCCATTTTTAGGTCCTTCCTGTTTGCCTTGGAGACTCCATGCCTGGCTGGCTGCTCAAAGATCAAGCTAGGGCTTATTTAGAAGTACTCATCCAAATGCATAGAAGCAAGAGAGGTTGTTGTTAGAGACCCACTGAAAGTTGGAATACTCCTTTTAAAACACTTGATGCACATGGATCACAAGTTAGAGATATACTTGTAGATCTTTTACTATTTTCTCCTGCTCCTTGCCAAGAACCCAAAGGGGTATACATGGTTCACTACTTTCTTTTTAGATGCAGAGATGGGAAACATGGTCAATCCATAAGCAAGCTTCCAGCTTTGATTCCTTTCTAGAAGTATGAAGAGCTGTGGGCCTGTAGGTGGGCTGACAGTAGTTATTAAGATTAAATTCATGCAAAATGACAGTCAGAAACAGCACACCGTAAGTGTTGGAAGGACAAAGCTTTAGAAGAGAAAATAATAACAAAGCACATTAAGGTTCAACAGTGATGACAAGAAGTTTATACAATCATTGGAGTGTTGGAAGGTGCCTATAAAGCCATTGAGCAACCTCCTGCTCAGTGCCAAACTCCAAGTTAAATCATCCCTGACAAAGGACTGTCCAACTGCCTCTTGAATGCCTCTGATGTGGGACAGCCTATGACCTCCCTAGGTAATTGATTCCATTTCCTTACTGCTCTGTCAGGAAGTTTTCCTGATGTCCTGCTAGAATCTGTCTTCCTGTACATTGAACGCATTATTCCATCTCCTGCGCTCTGGAATGATTGAGAAGAGATCCTGGCCCTCCTCTGTGTGACAGCCTTTTAAATACTTGAAAAGTGCTATCATAGCTCCCCTCCAGGCTAAACATGCCCAGTTCTTTCAGTTTCTCATCATAAAGCTTGGTTTCCAGCCCCCTTATTTGATTAAGCTTAGTCCTGTTTATTGAGAGCAGGGAAGATGAAATTAATGGCAGTATTTTCTATAGCCCATTTTACATGAAAATTAATAATTACTGTATCTCTGCTTGTACTAAATTGATTAGTATTTGCTAACTCGTTATTGGGAATATTCCATCTGACTGATAAGGAGGACAACAAGTTCATATGAGATCCTGTTTAGTCTCTCTAAGCTCTATGCATATCTCATCAGTCAAGCCTAGAACACTTCACATAGAAAACAATGTGATTTAAAACAGTGTTTCTCAATCCCTAGAGATGGTTCACATTAAAGATGATGCAATTCATGCTGCAAATTATGTGGTTTACTCGAGATTATTTCCTAACTTCATTTGATTGATTTCCTCACATGTATTAGCTGGCCCATCTATACTGGCCCAAACTATTGTCTCTAACCATGAAATTCTTATTTAGGGTTAGAAGACATGCTGCTTAATTGTCATTGAGTGTTGCTGAGGAGCAGCAATAGCAGCAGCAAGCAAAATGCATTATTTCAGCCTTAAAGCAAGTTTTGTTCTGCACCTAAAATAACGTAATATGTTTGTGCCACTCACAGGAAACAGCTTAGAAGCCACTACGGGTCTCAAGCCTTTTAAATAGTGCTAGGAATATTTCAGTTATATATAAAACTGACTGCTTTACGCTTGAATTTGTCTTGTGTTCCTTTCCCAATTACACCTGACCCATGGCAGATAAAGGCTTTCCCCTGTTAGACTGTGTGTGCTGAGATATTTTGACAGCTCTGTCGTCTTTTTCTGTTTGGTCAAACCCTCCCCAACCTAGCTTGCTTATGTCTTGTTTGTAGAGCAGCTTCTCCTGGCTTCCCAGCATACACAAGGGGATTCACAGTGGGTAGCCTTCTTTGAAGCTGAAACCAGAGGCTGAGGTCAGTGTCAGCTCCCTGTCTCTGTGCGCTGGCTGGAGTGTAGAGCAGCCAGGATTACAGCACAACAGAGAAACAAAAGCCTTTTGGATGTCTGCTGCCCCCAAGAAAAACAGTCCTGACCTTTCTTCAGCCTCTGACAGCCATGCTGTTAAAAGTTGCTTTGTTGACTCTTCCCACTGGGTGATAGAGCTGCTTGTCTGTATGCAATTAAGCAAGATGCAGAGGCACTGCTGAGCAAGAATCTTGTAAACATGCTGGGTATCCAAATTTTAGCGATGCAAGGAATATAAATGGATGCATTATTTTTTGGCATGGTTGTGAAATAAGAAGTGTGTAAAAATCATGGTGAATTTCAACAATAGAAAATATCTGATTGGATATCTAATTATATGGACTGTCCCAACTAGTTGCAGAACAACTGAATTAAGCCTATGTTTTTTGTTTTGCTTTATTTTGTTTTGTTTTTTTCCAGGCTCTGTTTGCTAACTTCCCAACATCCAGCATCAGCTCTATGGCCCTGTCATCTGGTTCCAGTGCCCGCAAAACATCAAGTACCATTTGCAGCAACCAGAAGGCACTTAGCCTGCACAAGGTGATGCCATCCCAGAGTGCATCTTCACACTTGGTTCCTAAGCCCCCAGCCAGCCACAAACAGTCAGTTATCAGGAAGGTAGCATCTCAGAGGATTTCCAAGTAAGTCTCTATTCCTCAAACAGAACTTGCTGTTGAATAATATTGGCAGAGAAACACAAGTATCAAACACCTGACTTGTTCTTGAGGAAATGGAGACATCCATGCTACACAGTGTGACTTTATTAAGAGAAATATAATGAGGTAAACTATTTGAACCAATCTAGATACATGAACAACCATACAGATTTAAAGCAAATGCCCACCCTGTTTATTTGGCCTGCATTACACATTGTTTTTTCTGCCAATGTTTCTTAAAATTGAATTTCTAGTATGTGTGTTTTGGACAAAGAAGATTCTGCATCATTTGAACATTATGACGTCCATGATTGAACTAATCCATCTCTGTGTTGGGGAAAAAAACATGATGCACCCTTTATATCAGACAAATTTGGGTGCACAGAGACATTAAAAAGCAAACTATAGCAACATATGTTTTATGAAAATGTATTATTACCTCCACATAAATGAGGTCTTATTTCCTGGAGCATAACACACATACTTGATAGCAGTTGCATCCTAAAAGAAAAGCATAGCTGCTTATGTTTTCAATGTGAGAACAATTTTCCCTGTTTTCCATCACAATATATTGATAATAATTTGTCATATTTCTGTTTTTATGGAAGTAATTAAGTTACAGTCTGACTTATCTTCCTTTGAACATTTGTTATTTTGTGGCTTTCTATCAATGCCTCCTCTTGCTTGTCTGTTTCCTAGACTAAACAGTCTCAAACTCCTCAGTCTCTACTCATGTGGAAGCCTCTCTAGGCTCCTCATAAATTGTTTCATCCATCTTTGGAGATGTTGAGTTGCATTATAAATCTTCATTGTTCTGCACCATTTTGGTCTTCCAAATTTGACTCTTCCCAGGTTTTTACTGCCTCTTTTTGTCTTTAAGATTAAGCATGTTTAGAGTAATTATTTCTGAAGCATTTCTTGGTGGTGTTGGGCAGCAACAGATTTGCATTTCATTGGCAAGTGAAGTGGGGGGTTCAATAGAGATTCACAGAAGTATTGAGAGGGCAGTGTTTGGCCCTGGTTTACCAAGAAAACCTACCAAACATTTACATGTACTAAGATTTTGGAGAGGAAAGAGAGAAAAAGTCAGAGGAATATTCATCACACTTGCTGCTGTTCCAAGTAGATCACCTACCAATGTCCTGTGACATTTTAAAATAATTTAAAAATGTGCCATTCATTTTGTTTCCCCTAATCTTTAGGCCTAGGTTGTCTGTAGGTCAGGTGAAATCCATGTCATTGCAGTAATGACCAGAGTATGAGGCATCAGTATGTACCATCATGTGATACAGGTTGTCTCATAGTCCTTATGCAATATAACCCTGTGCTACAAGTTCAGTGTTAAATATCAGGTCCATATGTTTGCACCAGTATGGCAGTTTTGTGGTTCCCAACATGTATTAAGGATGTTGCATAGGTAATTTGTTTACAATGCATCTGTAGGTGCTGCACCTCCACAGCGCATTTGGAACTTTTTCAGAGCTCAGGCCTATGGATGTTTGGTACAGCGGTACCTTGACTCACGAACTTAATCTGTTCCATGACTTTGGTTGTGACCCAAATTGGTCGTGCGCCAAATCAAATTTCCCCATAAAATTCAATGTACATAAGGTTAATCTGTTGAATTTTTTTTTTTTAAATCACAGGGAAGACGGGAACAATTGCAGGCGTGCTTGGGGGGTGGAGACAGGCATGAATGTGGGTGCACTCTGGGGGAGACAGGTGCAATTGTGGGTGTGCTTGGGGGGAGATGGGTGTGTAGAAGAAGGGAAGGGAAGGGAAGATGGGCCCAATCACCATCTTCACCTGATGCAGAGTTCGCAACCTAAGGAAATTTTGCAACCTGATTTGGTCGTGAAGTGAGGCTTTCGTGAGCCGAGGTACTACTGTATTAAGACATGCCTCCTGTAGCCAGGCATGTCTTCCCATTTCAAGCTTGTGTGTGTTTCTGCATGGCTTTTCTTCATGACAGGTTCCTATGATATAGTGACTGCTATAAATGTAGTAGATGCTGGGGAGAAGCTTCCAAACACCAGCAAGCATAACTATTGATTCTTCTAACAGAACAGTATGGTTTAAGGCTGAGAGTGCATTTATTGCCAAATATTCCTCAGTCCCTGTTTGCTAGTATATTGTGCCCTTGAACTGGGTCGCAGGACTGAAGCAGGGACATATCACTGTCCTTGAATTTCAGAATGTCTTCTTGGCTTTGTGAGATTTTCATTCTCTCATATCTGGAAAGATTGTCAAGATTGCTGTGGAGAATATTACCACACATAGGCGAGTATGGAGACTTGCTTTCTTTTGTATCTGGCCAACAGATTCTGAAATTGGTGATTATAAAGGATACTGTATTCGTGACAGGAGATGCCTTGAACAGAACCAGAAGTTCACCCTGTGAACAGTCACTGAAGGACAATTGTCCTTTATTTTCTGAATGTGTGGATCCTTACCACTAGACCTGTTTGCCATGACTCAGAATGTGAAATGCAAGCATTTCAGCAGGAGTATTGATCAAGACCTTTAATCTCTGGCAATTCTTTCCTGCTTTTGTGCATCTATAGCTTTTTTTACCTGCATTCCTCCTCACTACCAATTCCTGGGGTGTGCCATATGATTTTTCCTGTCAGGACAAACTATATGCTGATAGTTCCCTGTTGGCTTTGGCAGTTGTACACCATACTCCTTCACACTGCCAATAGGAAACCTTGCCTACAAGGATATGCTACAAGTCCAAGTGGAAGTGTTCTCAACCTATTGTAGATGTTAAGCACTGAATTCTGTCTCTGCTTTGGTATGTTATGTCCTTTAGTGTTTGTTATCTCTTCATGGAAGAAGGCAAATTGTTTGCCTGCAACTGAAGTTCTCTGGGGGGCCATCTGTGTAGTCCTAGAACCTCCCCCCCTCCCCCCGTAGGTCTCCTTTTCTTACTTTCTAGCCACTGTGGCAATCTTCCATGGACTGAGTGGGAAGGCAAGGGCTCCAGATCTTGGATGTATCCTTCTGATGAAAATCCATAGGTTTAAACTTCAGAAGGTTCAAGGCAATACTTTGTGTAGGTGAAGACCCCATTCTTCTTGATCTCTCTGTTAGCATACCCATATTGTAGACAAGAGAGCCAGTGTGGTATAGTGGTTAAAAGCACTGGACTGGGACTCGGGGTATCCTGGTTCTAGTTCTCGCTCAGGCTTGAATCCCAGTGGGTGACTGGGCCTGTCACTGCCTCTCAGCCTAACATACTGCACAGAGTTGTTGTGAGGACAGAATGGAAACGAGGAGGACCTTGCATTCTTTGCTAGAAGAAATAAGGCAAGATATAAATTTAATGTAATGATGGTGATGATGATGAGACGATGTCCTTACTAATGCTGAATCACCTTGATTAATTCACACAAGGTGTACTCCTATAGAGTTTAACGGTGACTAAGCAGCCTTGAAACAATGGGACTTACTTTCATGTGAATATATACATGATTGTACTGTCAATGTTTGCACTTGCAAAGGTTGTATAGCATCGCAGATTGGGATGAAATGTCATTGCTCTATATTTGGTGGTTCACTGATTCTTTAAGAACAGATTGGTGACCCCTTGTATTCTGTTATGCAAACTTGCCTTGATGCAAGTCTATTAATCAAGTATCATAAGATTCATCATCCCAAAACATTTTGCAGAAGAATTAAACTGTTAATTGAATTGTTTAGCCCAGTAAGTACAGATGGGAGTACCAGCCATAGTGGTCCTATGGTGATAATATTTGTGTCTGATTCTCCCTGTCCTGGGGGTACATGTTAGTTCAGGTGTCAAGCCTTTTCAGTGATTTCTTCTGCTGAGCAGCAGAAAGTGTATTTGAAGATGCCGGTGTACTGTAATCACATATTGGCAGGGAGAATGTTTATCCTTGTGAGATGGAATTGCAGCTCCTTGGGCAGACTTTACTTAACTGCGTTCTTGTGGTTTCTGCTCTGTGACAGGCAGGAGTGTGGGAAAACCGGAAAAAGCTCAGCATCAAAAATGCACAGAAGGGGGAAAAAAGCAAAAGAATCCTTCACAGTTCCAGAACATAGTCCAGTTATCGAAGGCTGCAAGGAGCCATTCCGGAAATACTTGCTTAGTTGCTGTTCAGACACTAGCACAAGACTCCAAATCTATTCTTGCCATTTGGGGGATTGTATACTAACTTTTGTCAATTTCATGGAAACAGGAACTCCCAATATATTCTAGAACAACCAGATTCACCAAATTCAAACCTCTCTCAGCAGTCTTTTGTCTTCTCTGCTGTCCAGTGTGTACTTCTCATAGAATCAAAGGAAGAACAGTCCACCACCACACACACTCCCTTGTGTATAAGTGACAACCATTTCTTAAGTTCTTCAAGCCCTTACTTTCTATTCTTCAATCATTTGCTACAGACCATTTGTTCTTCGTTGGCATTTCCAGCCTGCTTTAGAACTCCACTGCTACGATTTCCATCACATCTCATGAAAGAAAAAGCTAAATTGTATAAGATTGCACCCTAAAAATCTGTTCAAACTCAAGTTTGGTGAGCACAAGAGCACAAGAAATCCAGAACAGGCTGCCTAGATCATTTGTGGGATTTTGAAGGTTCTCAAGGATAGTTTGAGGCTAGTCTACATGACTTATTTGATCTGTTCATATATTGTTGATTTGTATTCTTGGGAGCAAATTGCACTGTCTTGAATCTTGTATTAGTAGTTCATAGAGCAATTCTATGCATTTTTAATCAGAAGAAAGTCCTGCTGTGTTCAGTGGGGCTTCCTCCCATGTATATATTCAAAGATCTTGAACATTTATTTTAGATTTTTGTTCATCTCAAAACTGTTTTCTTTTCTTCTGCCTTTTGCCATTTCACCATAGCTTAATTTATCCATCTCAACACATTTATTGAATCAATTTTTAAAGATTTCTGGATAGTTTTGCTTTGAGAAGGAATCTGTGAAGAAAACCTGGAATCAATGTAGCCTCTCTGAACTCTCGCATTGACTTGGTGCATACAGTATGACAACCCCCTATGAATGATCAGTAAAGGCAGGTTGTTATGCAGGCTGAGCATTTATTTTCATGAACAAGCCACCCTGAGAACTCATGGCTTGTTTTAAGGTTGTCAACAATGAAAGTGGTCATGCTATTCCTTCCACTGATACCAGAATGGCACTTTGGAAGGACTGTTGCTTATTCCCCAGCTTTTTATTATTTTTTAGTGCTCCAAAAATCCAAAATTGGAGTAGTGATTTTTTTTCATAGTGTCAGTCTTTCACAAAATCATATGTACACTTATTCTATATGAGAATTGACAGGACTGGCTGGAAATGAAATGGAGATGAAATGTGTATGGAAATTCACTTTCTGGGAAGTAAATGGAGGGGAAATAAGCCCACCTGCAGTAGCAGCTCCACTACTGTGAATGCACAAATTTTCCCTCCATTTACTTTCTGGCCATTAAACCTGTGTGTATTTCTGTGGCGGCTTTTACATCTGTCAAATAACCACAGCAGTAAGAGGCCTGGAAAAGAGCCATGGAAAGTAGGGGGACAAGTTAGTATCTCCCCTTTCAAGAATAGCTGCAGACTCAGAGAAGATTCGAAAAGGTGGCGGACAGCAATTGGTATCGGCTCAGAACTAAAACTGAGATGATTATATTGCAATGGGGGCAATAGTGTCCTCCACACAAACATTTTTGGGGCATTATCTTTTGTCACTGTTTTCCCCTTTACAAGTTGACCTTTGGTCCCTGGTAATTGTGTACAGATTAGCCTATATGCAGCTTTGCCTTGAAAATTTGCTGCTTCCTTTGATAACTGAAACAGACAAGGCAATTGACTGGGAAAACCTACACATATTGGAAAGCTGCGGCAGCACACTTGCAACAGATGGACATTAATGACAATGATGGTGATACCAATCCAGTTGCACAATTTTCAGGGAATGGGGAAAAAAAACTGAACTCCAGTTGCACTTTTCTGAGGCTCTGAGAAAAACCAGCACTGAGTGAAGAGAAGCAGTGGTCAGAATTGGAGCAGGGATGCAGGGAGACAAGACAGTTTCTTCCTCGAAGTACACCAAGGTATGCTTTGAAGCTGGCTGGAGTCATAGGCATATAAGAGTAATCCTGCTGTATTGGGCCAAAGATCCATTCAATCCAGAATCCTGTTTCTCACATTGGCCAGCAGGCAGCCAAGCTGTTGAACATGTAGACAGCCGTCCTCAAACTTTTCTAATTGGGGGCCAGTTGAAAAGCTGCGGTGACCATTGTGGGCCGGTGAGGTGGAGGTGCCGGTGAGATGCTGTCAGGCACGTGCAGCAGTGGCTCACTCGCTCGGAGATCTCCCAGCGAGTCCAAAGCCATCTCCAAGCGAGCAAGCCACCGCCCCCAGCCCCCGCTGCGAGGCAGTGGCAAGCACATGTGTGCAGGAGGCAGCAGGTGGCGGCTTGCTCGCTTGGAGACCATCTCCGAGTGAGCAAGCCACCGCCTCCCCGTCCGTGCAGCAAGCACACGTGCGGGCAGCGAACGGTGGTGCGGGCTGGCTGGATGGCCATGGCAGGCTGGATCCATCCTGTGGGCCATAGTTTGAGGACCCATGATGTAGACAGTGGTCCTTCACTGCAGATACTCCGCTCCCATAGCAGCTGGTAGTCAGTGAAATACTTTGTCTAAGCTTCAAAGTTGTTCCATTTAGCATTCACAGACTGTATGTTCTGATGATCTTTTCTCCATCAGTAGACTTTTCCTTTATGAAGTCCTGTAACCCTGCTTTAAAGACACTTAAGCTAGTGGCAATCACCACTTCCTGTAGTGGTGAGTTCTATTAACTATACATCAGAGATTGGGTCTGTTGTCTGAGCAGGAGGTGGTAGTATCCTCACTTTAGATTTTCCCTTCTGGGCATGTTTGAAAAGAAGGAATTTATGCTCAGGAAAAATCCTGTTCATACTCTTCTACTATAGCGGAGGAATATTTGTTTTACTTCTTCGATGTCTGTGTTGGTCGGGCTGTTTAACACTTAGACATTTTTGGCAGCAGAAACAACCAAGAGAAGCACCTTGATTTAACATCTTGCCATGCAATGGATTGCTAAATATAAAACTCTTAGCTCCTGGCTGGTAACTTGTCATGCAGGAACTAGAAAGAGAAGTGATCAGTAGCACTTGCTTTTCACGTCGAGTGCTGCTCGCCATTCAGACCTTAGCCCTTCTGTGAGGTGCACTTGCAAGTGTCTGCAGCTTTTCTTGCTCATTGACTCTGTGAATACCATTCCCAATATAACAAAGAAACTGAACACAGAACTGATTTTCAACAAAGAAACTGAAAATCTAACAAATTTATTTCCCAATTTTACTTGTTGTTCCCCATGTAGATGTAACTTGCCTGGGCACTAAACAAGGTATGTATAATGTGGTGAAGGCAACTGATAATATTTGAAGAACATTATTCACATGGGACCTAGCCATGAACATAAATTTAAGTAGATGAAAAAATCAGTGATGAATGCAAGGTGATAAAGAACAGTAAAAATAGCAAAAGACTAATTGTGTGAGGGAAGAGGAGAATTAAAGAGAGAGAAGACATCTGGAAATTAGGAAACATTCTGTTTTCAACAAACAAAGAATTAGACAGTGACCTGTGATCAAGTGAAAGGTCAGCAACTCCATTGGAAAGTATACATTTAGTTGCCAGCATGACTTCTAAAGAGTACTTGGAATTTGGGAATATTAAATTGGTCCAAGCTGAGAGGTCAGAAATAGAAGAATATATTGAAGTCATATGTGTAAAACTATAATTCTAAATATAGTGACATATTAGGCTGAAAAAGAGCTAGAGAACTATGCTGGAAGATATTAGTAGAGAGATGCAGTTTCGTTCATAATTTGGCAGCGTGCATGAATGTGATACTTTCTTGTTGTCAAAGTATCTCAGAACTATTTTAGATTTTAATTTTTTGAAGGAAAAAGAAAAACGGTCAACCTATGTCCAAGTTATGTCTGAAGAGTTGAACATGATTTGACCAACAGAATGTGTAAACATTCTGAGAGTTTAGTCTGTAACCTTTCTTAAATATATCTTAAATAATTTGCTTAAAATGGAAATTAATGAACTACTATATTATAATGAACTTCTCATTAAATCTGCAAAATTGCAAAGATAATGTTCCCATATCTAACAACATTAATCCTGTTATCATTAAAGTAATTTGACACATACATCCTTTTTCTATCCCCAATCTCTGTTATATATGTCAGATATTTCACTTGTCTGGCTTAAAATGTTACTTTTTTTTCTGGGCTGGAGTATTCCCAGTGTCTAGTGCAGGTGTAGGTAGTATGTCCCATGGGTACCCATATCCTTTTCTTGGTGTTACAAAGCTGCCCTACACATCCCACTTTATTTTGAAAAAGCATTGTCCTTTTCAGAACTGCAATTGTGTGCAGTTTGTGTTCATGCGGAAAACTATGGGTTCAAATGAATTGTTTAGTGTATTAGAACTCTAACCTGCTTCTTCTGCTTCATACTCAATTTTTAACAGTTATTTGTCCCTTGCTATCCCTCCCGTAAGTGGACTCCGGGGGATGGTGGAGGACAGGAAGGCCTGGAGGAATGTTGTCCATGGGGTCGCGATGGGTTGGACACGACTTCGCGACTAACAACAACAACAACATCCCTCCCATGGCATCTATTTTTATGGGTGGTGCCCAGAATAGTTTCCCAAATTGCCATATGTAGACACAGACCTAAAAAGCTTGTCTACACCAGTCTAATGCATGTATTTTTAAATTTGGTTTGCCACCTTTAACAAATTAATAAGGAAATTATATAGAGATTCATATACAATATTTACATATTACTCAGATTTATCAGGCTCACAACTGACCATTTTGATGTTGCAAGAGTACCTGAGCTGACCTCTGTTCTCCTTCTATGTTCACATACTTAATGCATTTGGAGAAGTCACAGCTTTCACACCTCCAGATTTTTCCGACACCACTAGCCCTATCTAGGTATTAAGCCTATTCACATTCATAGAGAGTGAGTGTGAGAATGCACCCACATGAGCACATGCCACTGTCCCAGCCCCAGCCTCTGCCCCTGAGCTCAGCATCATTACCACTTAGGCCCCTGACCTTCCTGTGCTGAAGGAGGCTCCCAGGGGCCCAAATCACACATATTTCCTTTCTAAGTTCTGTAACACTACGGGGAAGAACAGCTCCAAGCCATGTAGCTGCTTGGATCACCTTGGTACAAGCATGGAGAGGTTGACAGAAAGCTATGCAGTGTGTCTTATAAGCAACAATATCCCTGATGCGTCCAACGGGATGGTCAGGCACATTGGGGGTAGGGTGCCCCTCCTCCCCACCCCTCTCACAGGTATAGCAGTGTGCAAGCACTGAGGTTCCCCTCCCCTCAGCTTGACAGTGGCACTAGGAAGCAGAGGAATGGGGGACCACCTGTTGCTTCAGTAGACTCTATTCACAAGCAGGCTGATGGGCGGCAGCAGGGGCCTCCTCTTTGCTGCCACAAGCAGCTGCCTAATGGGCGCAATCACAGCGGAGAGGGTTTGCTTGTTAGGACACTGGTGACAGTCACCTCCAAGTCAATCCTGGGAATGTTGCAGGCAGCTGTCGCTGGCACTTGCTGGGAGGTGCTTCATCAGAGCAGCAAATATTTTGCCGCTCTTGTCAATTTCAAGGAAGAATCATATATGTTGCCTTGGTCGCATTAGTGAAAAGGCAAAAGATTAAATGTAATAAGTTGTGAATAACCAGCTAATATTCTCCAAAAAATCCCCTAGGTGAGCTATTTGCAGCAATGCAAGCTTATCCACCAGTTTTAACTTTAGGAATCACTGCAGACAGAATTGGCTTGAACCATCAATGGAAGCCAGTATGCCATTTTAACAACACAATTTTGTCTTTACTGAGAAGTAACTATAATGAACTTCATCAGAGAACAAATCAAGAATTCCACATTGAGTATACTGCATTTGAGAACACTTAGATTATTGGCAGTTTTGCTGACTTAAGAAAATGAAAAGACTTTTGTTAATCTATTGAGAAAGGACACACTTGCATGAGTTGCTTATTAAGGTATAACATGGAGGCCATCACAGGAAATTTTAAAAAATAGTCCAGAAATGCAGTCATCTAAAGGAGTAGTCATAACACCATGGTTGACTCATGATTTATTTTATAATATTTGCCATTGATAGAGGTATACTTCAGGAATTAGTCTGTTAGCCCTGATAGTGAAAAATCAGAGAGCCCTTGTCTTCGTGTCCTATTTGTAACCTTCTCTGAGGCATCTGGTGGCCCACCGTTTTAAGCCAGATGCTCAATTAGATATTGCACTGATCGGGCAGAACTCAGTTCATCTTTTTATGACCCTGGGTATTGACCCTTTCCCCTGCAAAACACAGCTTGGTTTACTTGTTTGTGTTGTCTGTTACACTGTTTTCCATGGGAACCATCCTACAAGAAATTTGCAGTTGGTGGGTAGGTTAATTTGTACCTTGCAGTGAATGGTTGGGCCAGATAGCCTTGTGGCCAGTTTTAACTGGCAGAATAGTGGTAATTTAACAGAGGATTTTAATTATGGAAGGACAGCTTTGGTATTCTATATGTGGTCTCCTGTTCAATGTGATTGAAGATTAAATGAAAGGACAGCATTGATATATTGTAACTGATGCAGGTATAAGAGACTGGAAACTCTGGCATATTGGATAAAAGAAAATTAGAGAGAATATGTGCTAGACAGTTGAGGAAAGTGAAACAAAGATGGAATAAAGTCTGTTACTTCATGGTTATTTATGAAGAGGTGCTGATTTCATTGTTGAAGTGTGTATTTCCTAGGAAGAAAAAAAACTGGCAGCATTTACTCCCTGTGTACTTCTAATCCCATTGTGGTTTTGAGAACTCTTAGCAGCCTACTTGGGTGCAGTTTGAGTAGGGTTGTTGTTTATTTTCCTTGTAGCTGAACTCAGCTTCTCAGTAAGACAAACATTTCCAGCATATAACCAGGTAAGCTCCGTGATTGCTGTCAGTCCTTAATGCATAGTCTTCCAAAGATTATAATCATTTTCTCTTTCTGATTGACAAGAACTGAATTGATGCATCTAGCATTCTTTTCAATATGTATAAGTATAGTGTTGCCCCTCCCCCTTACTCTGCAGGATGTCTTTGATTAGTCACTGAACAGAGTCCTGGTAAAATGAGCCATCCCTGCAACAGGAGCTCTTCTTTGAGGAAGAACATCTGGATTGCTTACAACACAGAAGTATTCTCTCATGTGTGAAATAATGAAAAGATTTTGGAAATTGATACATGCAGAAATACAAGAAAGTTAAAACTAAGTTTCCTATGAGTCCTAAGAATATACTTTTGAATATAATGCCAGATACTTTTTCAAAGAATATGTAAGAGTTATTTAAATATATGACAACTGCAGCAAGAATTACAATTGCTTCTAAATGGAAATCACCAGAACCCTCAACAATTGAAGAATGGAAAAATAAGTTGGCAGAATACACAATGATGACAAGATTAACTAATTATGTAAACAGAAGACCAGTTGAAGACTTTAATGACAAATGGAAATTCTGTTATAACCAGTACAATTAATAGCTTGTAAAATGGATTTCTTTAAAAAGTAGTTGAAGATCTATAACTGAGTTAAAGTAATTGCAAAATTTGCTGGTGTACAGAATAATAACTTTTCCAAACACCCATAGAGTGCTGAATAATGGAAAGATAGATAAATTTGTGGGTTTGAATGTATTGGTTGTACTTCTTTAAAATCCCTTGGCAACCCTATGCTATCTTACTTTATTTTACATATACCTTTCCTCTTTTTGTACTCTGTTTATGTTAAGAAAATAATAAAAAACAAAAAAGTATTCTGTCATGAATATGTGAAAGGTCTTTGCCTAACAATAGTAGATAAAGAGGCACTGCATCAGCGTTTCTCAACCTGTCCCCTTCAAGGAGTGCTGGACTACAACTTACATCACCCCTGGTCCATTGGAGATTATGGGAGTTGTAGTCCTACATGTTTGAAGAGCATTTGCTTGGGGAAGGTAGACTGGATGGATGAAATAGTCTTATCTGATATGAGGCAGCTTTGTAAGTTCCTAATGGTGGCACATTAGGAAAATAAATTGTCTGGAAAGAACTTTAATGCTTCTGTTTCTGCATACTAGAATGGTTTTACATGCTAGAACTGTGTTTCTTCTCAAACATAAATTCTCCATGTTTGGTGCTCTCTTCTGATTCACTGTTTTGTCTGGCAGAGCAATCTCCACAGAAAGGCACCTGAATGGATTCCAGAAGAGCCTTAATGGTGCTGCGTCCTGTGAGCCACTCACCAACTCTGCAGGTGAGCAAACTGGAGCTCTGCAGTCAAGATCTGCGAGAACAAAACACTTTTTTTGTTTCACATATTCCTTATACCCCTATCTGTCCTTGAATAGGTCACTTTGCATCCATAGCCTTATTGCATATGATATGACATGGAAAACACAAGGAAAATAAGTATTCATTGCTTCCCAACATACAGGTAGAACAGCAAATACAAGAAAATTTAGAAGCTGTATTTGTTGATATACAACAGATTTTAGAAGTTGTGCAGAAGAAATCCATTAAGGAAAGAAGGCCTATCTACTCCATGCTTTGGAAAAGGGATAGTCCTTGCTTACATTCTTAGGAAAGAGCTCTGGGATTTGTACCAGACATCTGTTTGACCAAGGAGCAATAAAAATAGACATTACCATTTCCACCTCCACCCCCCAAAAAAGAGAAAATTGTTTTCACTTCCACATTTGCTTGTGCTGAATCCACACTTGTGCTGGAGCTGCATTTCTCAGCCTTGAGAGCTTAAACACTAGTGTAGAGCATCTTCAGGCCAAATTGCACTTTTCTGTCATGTTGTTAAGTATATTGAAGCCCTGTTTGGAAATGCACTATGCATTGGAGTTGGTTTTTGGTTGCTTGAGGCATTCTTGTTGCCCTTCCGGAATGGGTGGATGGCAAAAAAGTAGAGGGAGCTGCCTCAGGCTAAGCCTTTTTTTTTCCATTTTCCAGGTCTTTTGGAAACTGGCTCCCAGGTTATATTTGCCAGAACTAGACCTTTGTCCAGCCGAAGCAA
The DNA here is from genome assembly GCF_004798865.1 of Varanus komodoensis. Lineage (NCBI taxonomy): Eukaryota > Metazoa > Chordata > Lepidosauria > Squamata > Varanidae > Varanus > Varanus komodoensis. Next base: position 35,918,643 of record NW_025335761.1, read on the forward strand.
AGTGATTGAAACAATTGTAGGGCAAAGAAAGAAAAAGCCAGTGGAGGGAGGGCCAGCTTAAGGTAACAGCAACCTAACAGCTCTTGCTGTCCAACTATTTTCCTTCTGTAACTCTAATTCTATCAGCTCTGCAAAATATAAACTGAGGCAAGGAAAAAATGCAGATTCCTAAAAATCTCATGAGGGCTGGAGCGTCTTGTGAAAGGGAGAAGATGAGGTATACTGGAAGTCTTCAAGTCTGTTCTTACCTTTGTAGTAATGTGCCACTTGTCAGTGTGTTCTAAGGAAAAGCAAGGACCCCAAAGAGCAGGAGTGCTCTCATTATGATATTTAGCAAGCTCCATGTATCTACTGATGGAAGAAACATAGTAAGTTTATGTAACTTGCTAAAACTATAAAAATGAACTAGAGTAGAGGGATCTAAATATGAATCTCTTATAAAATAGAGATGCTTTTTGGCACCAAGTCAAGACCTTTTTATTCACCCAATATTTTAATGTTTAATATTTATTTCTTTATTTAGAGTATTTGTATGCCATCCCATTGCGTAGCCTCGGGACGGCTTACATAAAACAAAACAAAACATAATACATATAAAATCCAGATCCACCCTGTTTGCAGATTAAAACCTATGAGCTGATATTAAAAATTGTTAAAATATTGTTGAAATAAAAAGGTCTTAGTCTGGCGCCGAAAAACAAATAATGACGGCACCAGGCGGACCTCTCTGGGGAGCGCATTCCATAGGCAGGGTGCCACCGCAGAGAAGGCCCTCCTCCAGGTACTTTGCCTCCTAATGTCTTTCACGGAGGGTTCCCGGAGGAGTGCCTCTACTGCCGATCTCAAGGGATGGGAGGGCAAATACAGAAGAAGACATTCCTTTAGGTATCCAGGTCCCAAGCCGTTAAGGGCTTTATAGGTAATAACCAGCACCTTGAATTGAGCCCGGACTTGGATGGGAAGCCAGTGAGTTGAGTTGAGTTGTTTATTATTGTTTGGGGTATTTATGATATTTATATTTATATTGTTGTATTTATTGATCTTGTTGTGATCCGTCCAGAGACGCAGAGTGATTGAATGGCCTAGAAATATCCCAAATAAATAAATAATCTATGTTGGTTAAGTATAAGCATTCAAAAAGCTTATACTGTAGCTTATATAAAAGCTACAGTAGGCAAGTATATACTCTTGCTATGTTAACAGTTTTCTGTTGCTTTCACTGGTATGACGTTAGCAAATCCTCTATTTAATCTGATCTCAAATCGATTTTCTGAACACTACAGGGTGATCTAAAACTAAGCTTAAAGGTTAATCTTAATATCTCAACTAAATTTATATGGCATTCTTAGTGTCCTTGTATACTGAGTATATTTATATTTCAGGATAAATGCAAGACCTTTTATAATTTATAATTGTCATAGTGTTTTACTACTCACTTTGTGGTAGGAAGATATACCCTTACTATTTTCTTTTCTGTGAAAAGAAAATTTCTTCTCTGTGTGGTACTTCCTGTTGTTGATGATGATGATGTTGTTTTCACTTCTGTACTCTTCGATAGCTGATGCTCTCTGAGCAGCATATAATAGAATACAGTAAGCATATATATTAAATAAAGTCATCTTGTAAAGTTCCTGCAAAGCTTCATATGATGACTTTATTTAAAGGCATCATTTTATACTGCAAAACAACTAAAACAAGTTAACTAGACTTGTTAAAAACAGCTGATACAACACCACCGCTGCTGTCACCATGCCATTGAGAGGCATTAAAAGCTTTGGCAGAAAGGGCAGTCTTGACCTGGTGCGGAAAGGATAACAGACTTGCCGTCAGGCAGGCCCCATCGTGGAAGAGCTGGCATTCAGAATTCCCCTTTCTTGTTGCAGTCATCTGAGCCTCCCTCAGGTTTTTCTTAACAGTAACAACCTGATATATTTTATTAGAGATCCACTGAGCTGCCTTTAAAGATAAAATCTGAAGAACATGCCTTTTAAAAGGGGGACATTTAAGCAAAGGAATATCCAGGTTTCCATCTGTAATTATCACTCAAAGAATTTCTGTTAGTCTATCCTATGAATTAGAATCCTACTAACGAAAAGGCAGTATAATAGGTACATTGTGCTTTGACTTATTACAAACTAGGTTCAACAATATTAGATTTTCTGATCATGTAGAAGATACATTTGAATAAATATTCTAAGAAATGTTTCTTCATCACTATAATGAAAACATTAGTATAAACAGTATGTCATGGTATGTTGAGGGAAACTTTAAATGGCTTGACCATTTAAAAATCAGGTAGCTGTACTCCTGTATCTAAGTAAATGGAACAAGCAAAATTAAATAATTGGAGCTTGAGCCAGGGAGTAAAAGGACCATCCCAAAATGTTGTTGCTGTGCACTGAAGATTGCTTGCCTGCGCAACAGTAATCCCATTAATTTTGTTCTTATGCTCATCCTTCTGCCTGTTACTGGCTTGTCATTGCCTTGACTCTGAAGCATCACTTCTAATGACACCTCAAGTGACCTCAGATTTAGGTTTGGATTGGCTTAATGGGTGTGAAATACCTCATTTCACAAGGAGGCTATTGGATGTGAACATACCCCAATAGCCCCAGTGTAGAAATAAAGCCATAAATGTAACAACTGGTTTGCAAGGATTCTTGCAGGCACCTCAAAAATTTTCAAGGCTGTTTGAAACATCAGCCCAGTCTCCCTTTATCTTATTTATAAATGACAGGTTCCACCTGTAGGGCCCACATGCCTGCCAGTTGTTGCAGTTGATATTCTGTTAGCCCTTTAGTTGTGAAGAAGAGATTAGCAGGAAATGTGATCTGTCAGTATCACAAGAATATGGAGTGAAACATGACAATCTCTGGAGAGTCAACACCTGCTCTTTTATTTTCCTTTGAAAATTTAGGCATCTGATTGGGATGGAGTATTTGCTTTCTCAGAACTGTCTTTCTAAACCTATTATTCAAGGCCTTCTCCACAGGCTTCCCTTCTCCTCCAGCCAGCTTCCTATGAATTAGGCCATTTTGCAGTGGTAGCTGGAGGATATATGCAATTCCAGTTCATTTCTGGCAAAACCTTTAGTTTAATAGTGAATGGTCATGGATAGCCATTTAACTCCAGTCACCACAATATCCATGCAGCCCTAAGGAAAACTAGTCATCTACAGTGAGGGTAACAGCAAGTCTTTCTCCAAATTCTTGGAGCATCAATTCCTAGAAATTCCACCAGCAGAGTCAGTCATCAGGAATGCTGGGACTACCTTTTCCCCACTCCAGAAAGAGAGTCTGTGATGGCCATATGCCAAGAATAAATTTTACTTTGCTCATGCTTCCTTGGTTTTCTGAATGGGTGCAACAGATGTTGGTTTTTAAAAATCTTTCTCCTGTATCTTCAAGAGGGCATTCTGCACTGTGGGTTAACCCCTCCTCCTCACTGCAGAAGGGGTCCAATGGCATTAATTCTTTCAAGGGCAGGGGCAGAAAGATGTCGGCCTTCAGCCATCTGGTGTTAGTGCAACAGGATTTTATTGAAGTTCTGTAAATGCTGATGTGCTGCTTGTTCCAAGTTCACAGGCTATAGTCCTATACGCAGAATTCTGCCTATAAAAACAACAGTCTTTTGCCACTTTGTAGATGAACAGATTTGTTGTAGCATAAGCAGCATTCGTAGACTAGAGCCTGTTCAGCTGAGAGAAGGCACCAAAATGGAAGCATGCCCACAAAGTGGGGCTGCGTGTGGAAAATGGCAGGGAGGGAGCTTTTTACTGACACTACAGTGCAGAGGGAGAGTATTAAAGCTTCCTTCCCATAGTTTGTGCCTGATTTTTATCACTGTCCTCACCCTCAGCACACACAAAGTTGCTATGTAACTTTTTAGAAATCTGAAATGTTAGATGCATAAATAATCAGGCCGTTAGCCCTAACCTGGCGCCTTCCAGATGTGATGGACTGCAACTCCCATAATTTCCAGGCAGCATGGTCACTGGACGTGAAGGTCTGGGAGCGTCAGACTAAGACATTGGGAAGATACCAAGTAGAGGAAGGCTGGGTTAAAGTACAGCGTTGCTTCGTACTTCGAACAACCCTAAGTTTGAACATTCCAGAGTTCAAATGCTAAAATTGAGATAAAATCATTCTGAAGTTTGAATGATGCTTCTGTGTTCAGACAGCATGCACAGTGAAAAAATGTGATCACTGCAGAAATGTCATTTGTGCTGCACCCACATTTTCAGTGCCTTTTCAGTGCATGCCTTTTCGAGCATTTTTAGTGGCTTTTCTCACTTTAGTTTTTGGTTATATATATAACCCCTACATATTTGTATTTGCTGTTTAAGTTTGTTGAGCTAGGTATTGTTCAGGATCTGGGAATGGATTAATTCACTTTCCAGTATTTCTAATGGGGAACATTGTTTTGGACTTCAAATGATTCAGAGTTTGAAACACCTCCTGAAACGAATTAAGTTCAAAGCACAAGACACCACTGCATAATCTAATTTGGTCCTAAACTTTATTGGTATGTTTGCTCTCGGCTCTAGTCTTTAATGTGGGTGTGGGAATCTTTCTGAGCCTGAGGGCTAGGTTTACTTGTAGGGAGGCTTATGGGAGGCACCTTCCTGCAACCTACCTTCTTGCCTCCAGTAAATAGAGACAAAGGCAACAGTGGGTTCAGGGACATGCACACACATATACTTACATGCGTGTAGACGCATGCAGTAAATCACTCCTCTTTCTCTGTCCCCCCCTTCCCCATTTCTTTTCTGTGCACAAAGAAAGAGTTATAGACAATATTCCTTCAGGACCTGCTGAAGAAGCTTGCTATTTGCCACTGCTCAGCTGCTTCCTGAGCAGCTAAGTGCAGGAATTGCACAGCGGGTTTTAAATCTCCCTTAAGTCTTTCCTGTTCCCCACTCCTCCTCAGCTGATTAGAAAACAGCTGAGTGGTAGCAAAGAGCAAGTTGCTTTGATGGGAATTAGGTGCCCTTCCTGTGCACCTTACCTTTCCCAAGGTGTGTGGGTTTGGTAGACTGCAGAGGTCACCTAGCAGTCCAGAGGCTCCCTACCACAGCTTTAATGTTTTTATCTTTAACCAAGCTGTATGGCTTGTCATTTTGTACATCATCATCTTATAGTACATAATTATAGTTCCTTAGTTATATAGTTCCTTCTCACATGATTACTGGCCTCTGCTTTGGTATTTGGAGCAAGTTCCATGAAAAACAAATGTAATCAAGCAGAGCTAGCTCATTAATATGAATATGTATTAATATGTTGTATTGATAGCCCATCTTTTTTCCTCTTGAACATTGTTTAATTTGATAGCTTTTATCAGATAGAAAAGCAATATTTCTGAGATTCCAAAATAGTGCCAGAAATGTACAGTGAGAGAGAGAAAGCAAAAACGAATGTGTGTATACTGGTGAGAACTGATAAATATGTAGACTTGTACACAGGTGAATGAATAAGAACTGATAAAGCTGATGAGTTGGGTACAGCTGGTTAGCCAGGATGAAATCACTTTGTTTAGCTGAGAATCATTTTTCAGATGTTAACTTGTAGTGGTGGAAGTGAGCTTTGGATGAAAACCAGGAGAGAATACACATTAAATGCAGACTGTGCAAGATATTATCAGTCATAAAATCGCATAAAAATCTAACACTGTAGAATAATCTTAACTGTGGTCTGTGTTGCAGGGGCTTGCAGAACTGTATCTTAACACATTTTAGGTCATCCATGATTGTTCCTCAGTGAGAGTGAAAACAACATGAGTGGTGGTGATTTTCTTTAGGGACAAGAGTTAAAAAGTTTCTCTGCTTTATGTCAGTCTTACACTTCACATTTCACTCTCAGCAGTTGCGTTTTAAAAGAGAAAATAAAATATCTGAAAAAAGAACCATGGAACAGCACATAAGATGGAATTGCATACTTAGATTTCTCCAATAAGCAGACTTGCTATAGCCTGTTCTGTTCTATAATCAGCAGCTCTTTGTAATTGCAGCTGTTAATTCAATTATGAATGGAAACTGATATAATCCAGCAAAGTGCAGGGCTGTTTGCTGAAAGCAGCATTTCTTCAAACCCCTTCTTGGAGGATATTGACTGCATAATGTCAACCTGTTACAGCCACCTCTTCTCTAAATTTGAGTGGTGCTCAGTTCAAAAGAGTAGCATATAGAAAAGGAGCTTAGTGATCCCCATAGTAAGCTGTGAGAATGGTCTGTCCATAGTACCTTGGGTCAGCCACTAGGTTTTACAAGCGGAAGATGTTTCCTGTTATCTGTTGGTTGCCTGCTACAGCTGAAGCCTGCAGAGCAATGTCTCTTGTGCCCTAAATTGAGAGCAAATTTGAACTGGTAGAATTCTACCATTTTGTGCTGCAGATTAAGTTTTAAAACCAACAACAACATACAGTCAGCTAGCACATTGGATCCATCCATCTTCTCATGGTTAACAATATTTCATCCAAATCAGACAGTTTGGTGCTTTAATCATCTCGGGTAATAGATGGTATAGAAATCAAATAAATAAGTGTGCCGGGCTGCTTTGAATGGGTGAGTATTCCGAATCTGAATTGTCATAGTATAGAATCCTACCATCCCTTTAAATGTGTGTAAATCAGCACATGGAATTTGTATCTTGATACGCTTTGCACTTATCACTTCAAAAGTACCCATATGTTATGCCTGGCTGTCACTATTTAAAATTCTGCAGGCTCTCTGAAAGATAATAGAGAAAGTTGTCTCCTTGTCTGTCTGTCTAAACTGGCTCTCTCTTGGACACAGGGTCAAAAGGCATTGTTGGGAGAACTGATATTGAAAATCTGGGTTTAGGAAATATGGGAATAGAGTTTGTGTGAGGAACTCATCCTCACACAGTTAAAGTTGATTCAAACTTTAGTAAAAGGATGGAACTTTTCCCTAGGTAGATACAGTACAGAGGCATAGAAGGAATAGACAGATAACAAAATGTTTTACCCAATGATAAGAAAATATGCTTTTACCTCTATTATGAATATTTTCAAGGAGTTTATTCTCCCAACTTGATTGATAAATTTAAACTGTTTTGGATCCTTAGTCCGCTTTGGAAAAAATATTTTATATAGACCACGCCAATCCTTATCAGAAATCTGCCAGATTCCTTTACACTGAAGGATCCAGGTCGAGCTGACTTGCATACATAACTGGGGAAAAGGGCACAATATTACTATTATAGTTCTGGCATATGTATGGAACAATGTGAATAGATTTAGTTTCATCAAATTCAAGAGATTATTATTTAGTAATTGTCCAATAGCATTTAAGAGCTTGTAGGTTATCCAGATATCTCAGAGTTGTGGTGAGCTTTGTTGGAAATGTAGTACTGAAATGTTGACCTTTTTTACTGTTGTTGGTCTTAATCATTAAACCTTAAAATGTTTCTTGTAGCTTGCAAGAAAGAAAAGACATACAGACAGACCTTTCACTAAAGGCAGGAAATCTCTCAGTTAATGATGAGTGCAATAAGGTTTTTGAAATTCAGAATTTCCTGTATTATGGAAGAGCAAGTTAATTTGGGATAGTTATGAACAAAGTTACTTGGTATATTCATGCTAAATATAGCAAACCCACATTACAGAGACTTGGGAAGGAATGGGAATATTTTAGACATTCTTTGAATACAAAGCAATGGAATTATAAGCAATCCATCATTCTCTCTAATCACTGATTGCTTTGGAACCAGAATGGAGCTGCCCACAAACAAATCAGAGGTTACAGCAGTACAGTTTTTCCAACATTGACCCTTCCAAAAAAACAGGACAAAGGAGACTGTGTATATATACTGTCCTCATAATGCAGCGGAGCTACACAAAGGCTGTGTGAGTGCAGAGCAGAGCTGAAAACCCCCACCCAGTTAACATGGACACAGTTAACAGATCTTCACAGTTGTTGCTATCAGTTCCACCACCTCATAGTCCTAGACAGTATTGAGAAGAAGAGGAAGAGAGGAGGTAGAGCACTATGTGCCCTGGCAGTGAGCCAGGAGGGGATCAGCTAGAAAAGCATTGGGTGGAGAGAGATGGATGCAAGCAGGCTGGCAGTCCAGGAACAATTGTATGAATAACATGCTATTCTCCATTTCTCCTAAGTGCTTAGGATCAACAAAGACCTTTTTAATATTCTGCATTCTGTCTGCTGCGAGTAAAATTCATCCTCAGATTAATCATTAAGGATTCTAGCAGCTTGATTTAAAAAGTGGGAAAACTGCTTTGTTATTGCCAAGAAACTCTTGCTGATCTACCGCAAATCATTCCGACATCTACTAATAGTTCTCAGTCTACTAGAATTGGATACAAACTACTGATATTTATGTTTAATACATTGTTAAAAATAGACCCTCTCATCTCCATTCATGCTTTATATATAATAAGACAACCAAGAATAAATACACATAACTCTCCTGTCTTGTCTAATTTGGTTTTCAGACCCTGAATTATAAATGGTTAGTTTTCACATGATTGGACAAAAATCGTTATGTGCCAGTACTAAAGTGCTGCAGGGACATTTGGGATACAGGGTGGGAGTGGGAAAAAGAGGAGAGAAACAAGCCATGGTCTGATCAATTGCCTGCCAGACAAACCCTGAGTAGGGCAACAAACCATGGATTGGTGTAACATACAAATTAGACCTATGACTCTGGAGATTTGGCTAATTCTCTAGTGATTTCATTTCTCTCAATGGTTTTATTTTTTATTTATAAAGTGTGAATAATATATCCTAGGGGGAACATGAGATGGTCCTTGTAAATGACTCTTTCTTACCTGCCTTTATATGCAAAACTGAAGCTAGCTAATACAATTGAAAAGGCAACATAAAATGTTTTTAATGCTGGCTTGTTTTTATTACTTCTGCAGCTATCTAGTACATGTGCCAATGCACTCTAGGCTGTTTTATGCTAAAATAAGTAAAGGCAAAGAAACAAATACCCCCAGAAAAAGTAGAATTCAAAGGCTTGGATCCCACGAGGAAACACTGGTAGAACTGGTCGATTTCCACTTTCCCACTGTAGGCCCCTGCCACATCTGCTCCAGAGGGCTGTGGAAGTCTCCAGAGCACATCTGGGGAGCACATAGGAGGCTATAGAGGGGGAAAGAGAGCAGGGTAGTTCTGTTGCACAAGTTGATGTCTACTCACATGACATTGGATTTCAGCTGTAGACTGAAAACACAAAGAACTAAGAACATAAAGCCAATTATAATAACTGAAAATATAGTTAATGTATGGTGCAGAGACACCTAAAATATGCACTTAATCAATTCATGATAAATGGAAAGGTATTACATCTTTTTCTTGAACAGGTGAACAGGTGGGGTAGATGTTTCCAGGCAATGAATTTGGGTCACTGAAAACACAAACAGGAGTGTGCCCTTGTCTTGGTCCCTGCCAGTAAAGGGACCAGAGAAGACCCTTGTTTTCCCCACTACAGGACACAGTGGAGATGAACTCATGCCTAGATACAAGCTCCTGCCCAGGCACTAGTGAGCTTCTGCAGAGTAAATGAAACAACTTGCATTGAACTTGGGAAGTGTGTGGAAACAAGTACAGCATTAGAGAAAAGGATATCAAGATGAGAGAGTGATTTGATCACCTACAGCAGGGGTCCTGAAACCACACTGTCCCTCAGATTGTTGGGGGGCTGGACTATAGTTTGAAAAAAAAGCAGCAATTCCTATGCACACTGCACATTAAAATTAACTATAATTTAAAAAATAATTAAAATTAAAAAATGTTTGCTCCACTCGCTTGGGCTGCAGCAGAAGCCCAAGATGAGGTGGGGAAGAGCATGTCCATATTCAAGGGACATAGCTACAATGTCCATGAATGTGCTGCTGGGGCGCGAGAGAGGTGTGATCGTGCTCGTGCAGGGAAGACAGGTGCAATCGTGGCCATACCCCCCCCCCCCCCAACCGTGGCCCCCCCCCCCCCCCCCGAGCATGATCGTGCAGGGAAGGCAGGTGCGATCGCGGCCATCCCCCACCATCTCCCCCCCTCCCCACAGCATGACCGCAATCACGCCCGTCTTTCCTGCGCGACTGCAATTGCGACCATCTCCCACTGAGTAAGCCTGTGCTGGCTCAGAGCTTTTGGACTCGCTTGGAGATCATTTTCTCTGAGCGACTCCAAAAGCTCTGAAGCGGGCTGGATAAATGAGCATGGTGGGCCGTAGTTTGAGGACCCATGACCTACAGGATATTTTTTTCATTCATGATAATATTCTTATTAATATGGAACACAAAGTGACTTAAGTGTAGTGATCTGAACATTTGAAACGGAGTCATCATACATATATTTGACCTGTAGGTAGATATGTGATATATTTTACTTGAATGTGAATGAGTGTGTGTGGGAGAGCATGCAACTGCCTTTTCAAGGTAGGTAAACAAAGCTTACAATGTCTGAAGTGGTGCTGGGATGGGTGTGTGGGTGTCCATCATCCTCAAAGCCTATAAACTAAGCAAAGGTACAAAGTCTCATTCATTAGCTCAAATGAACAATTAGTGTCATATAGCAGGACTTGACCCCTCTGCAACAAAGACAGCAGAGATATGGGGTCCCAATAGAGGAAGTCATTCTATGGCAATCTTTACCATATTCAATTCTAATTTTATGTATTAATATTACCCTAATGTAAGACTGGAATACAAATATGTATTTTGACCCCAACACTTAACTTTAGGAAGCCAATACTTCCTTTGGATCAGCAGAGTGTGCGTTGAGACTAAAGTGTACATTTATGTAGACATTTTTATACTACAGTACAGATGCTTTTTTGAACACAAAGGTGGAGTGAATAACTTGCAAATTTGCCCTTATAAGCATAGCATTTGGCACTAAGTACATTTACCATGTTTTCAGTTCAATGATCAAGCTTTTCTTTGAAAAATAATTACTTATGCGTTTGTTCCGTCAAGTTCTAGTGGTCTTGCTCATAAATAAATGGTTTTATAGTTGCAGCTTAGACATAATTCCAAATTTAATGTGCTTGTGTGATGCTTGGCTCTTGAGGAACGCAGACAAAAGCCAGTGTGGTGTAGTGGATAGAGCACTGGCCTAGGACTCAGAAAATCCAGATTTAGTTCCCACTTAGCCATGAAGCTCACTGGGTGACTTTAGACCACTCACAACCCAGTCTAATGTACCTCACAGGTTTGTTGTGTGGATAAAATGGAGAGAAGGCTCATGTAAGCCACCTTGAGCTCCTTGCAAGAGGAAAATATATAAATGTTTGTGATATAAAGGTAATAAATATAACTAACTAAATAAGTCATTTGTTAATTGCTCTAATATTGTTGCCTCTCAACAAACATCAGAAACAAAAAAACTGATAGAAGCAAAACTAAATTGCTGAATGTGTAGGACAACTTTTGTGTCAGTAATTTATCTATTCAGATTGCTTCCTCCAGCCCAAGTTTGAAAAGTTGCTAGGAAACTGGGATGTATGATAGAGGGGATTTCCAAGATAATAATACTATACTATGACTTTTCCTGAAAAAGGTCAAAGCAACATAAAGACATTCAAATCTTCCTTTCTCTTCCTTTCTCTTCTCATTTTTGAAGAAGGTAGAGAGCATGCAAGCCTTAAGTTGAAAATATGAGAGCGTTGAAGACTATATATTTTGAAAAAAGATGTGAATTGATTGTTCATAACTATGGTGACTATCATGAGAAGCAGGATAGATTGAGAAACAGAGAAGACCTGTGACTGCAAAGTCCACTCTGGTCCCTGTTGATCATACAGGCTTGCAGGGTCAGTCGTACAGTCCATGTAGCAGAGATCAGAAACAATGGGGCATTCCCACTGCTGTAGTTAAAACTGTTGAGGGTCATTCCTTTTAGTTTTGTAATTTGTATCAAAGGAAACTCTCGCATCCTGTAGGTCACTTCTCTGGAAGCATTCACTAGCTTTTCTTTGTGTTTTGCTCAGCTCCTGCTTGCACTTCCTTTCTGAAGTAAAGGATTCTTCCTAAATAATGGGTGAACCACCAATTCAATGCTTCAACCTGCAAGGAGAAGATGAAGCAGGAATGACTGTTCATTATTCCTCACTCCTGCCGACACCCAGATTGACAGCATGACCTGTTGCACACTCCAGAATTTTCTCCAAGGACAGGAAAACAGTTTATGGAAGTGGTTTTGGAGCCTGGACATGAGACTTTCTGCTTCCTCTGAGCTTTTGCTGCTTAAGCTTCAGGACTTTCTTTTCATCTTGCATCACATCATCTTCCATTAGATTGCCTGCAAATTGTGGTTTTGACTCGTGTAAAACAAACATTCACCATTGTCTCTGTATTATGTATTTCAAGGCCCAAGTTTCTTCATCCACAAAGTCATTTCAGTTCATCCTAAGAACAACCAAGGTTCTCTACCAGATACTGGGCAAAGTTCATACCATATGACCACAGTTGGCACAAGAGCTTAAAAGTGCTGATTGACTATAGACACTTATGCTGGCTGCCATCTTGGATTTTGGCAGAAAGCCATAGAATGGCTTAGTCTGAATAAAGTCATTCATTGTGTTTGTTTAGCTTATAATTTAAATTTTTCTACTGAGTAACATTCTTCCAATTAGTTGACATTTAATTTTATTCCAGTGGGAGTCTTTTAAAAATGTGTGTTTTGTTGGTTTTCCCCACATTTATTTACATTATATAAGACGCTTTTCTAAAGAAGATGACACTCCAAGATCCAGTTGGACCCAGCAGTTGGATTCTGTCACTTCTGATTAGTGATATAAGCATAGGTACAGTTGACTTCATTATTCAGAGTTTCTGTAGCATCATTTAACATTCTAAACACTTCGTGCTTATTCTTCTGTGGGGTAAGTTAGGTTTAGCGAGAGTGACTTGCAAAATGAACAAATAAAATCCTCTCTCCCTCACTGAACAGGAATTTGTTCCTGTTCATTCATACAGAAACCCAGTGCTCTTTTTATGATCCTGTCCCAACAAAGCAGCATAGGGATATATATGTCAAATCTGAAGTGGCTTTCACTGGGCTAGGCGGGGCTTATCCCCAGGTGTTTATCAGATGGCAGCTAAATGTCTGATGCCTACTTATGGCCCATAAAGTACTGTAGTTACCTTACTAGTCAAGACATTGTCATTTTGTTTTGGGGTTGACAGAAAGAGTCACAGCTTTAGAACACACCTGACTTGCACTGCAGTCAGTAGTGTTTTTAAAGCTTCAGCTTAAGAATTATATAGATAATGAATAAAGTTATTAGGATTTTAAATTTTCTGAGGAAGGTTTGTGACCTGCTGGATATGTCCTCTTCCAGGAAAGGCTACCTTATTGATTCTTCTTGCACCTACTTTGCAATGAGTTGAACCTAGAATCCTCTGCATGAAAAACATACGCTCCACTGCTGAGCCATGACCCTTCCCCTCATATTCAGTAAGGTTCAGAATCAAGAATGGAACAGAAAAATGATTCAGAAATTGAAATGCTGGCATATAGAACACTGCCTTGTCCTCATGTGTTGCAGCTGTGCTGATTCTCTCCTTTGAGAACAATATCCTATTATTGGCAGTATTAAGGAATCTCACTTGCCCAGAAGAGAATAACACAGTTTCAACAAGGTGGAGTTAACTTGCTTCATGTGAGCATGATATGAGGTCAAGGAGACCTCAAGAAAAATTAAAAGGCTAAAAGTTAAGCAATGAGTGGGAAGTACCCTCTTATCAGAGTATGAGTTTCCCTGTCACAGGCTCCAAGCCAAAAGAGCCTGAATGATGGATTGACAGCAACCCAACTGCTGTATCTGGAGTTTTTCATGTCTCATAAAAATGCTTGAAATTATGAATTACAAATTAGAGCAGCATGCTGGAGAATGAACAGCAACTGGCTTAATACTTGAGAAGGGCTTGGCTGAGGGTTAACCGAAAGGGGACAGCAGGGGTTACAGCACAGCTCACTGTCAGCTTCTGGAACAAGCACCGTTCAATGAGGCCACACACTTGGGCTGCACCAAAATGCTGAGACAGTGTTCCGTTTCTCTTTATTAGTTCCTTGTGCTGTCAAGGTGAGGGGCAAGTGTATGCTTTTCCTGGAGGAATACCCATAACAAATGTGTGGCTTGGTGAAGATGGATCTGTCCGGATTTTTGCAAGAAATGTAAGTGGGAACAGGCAGGCATAACTTTTTCATTTCTCCTTCACAATTGCATGAATGTTTGCATTCTGATCAAACTTTCCTCATTTATGTAATTTCATGGGTGGTAGTCTGTGGAAGAAAGACATTACATCAGGATTTACCCTGGCTAAGAGCCAAACTAGACATGACATCATTCACACAAGTAGCAATTGTTTTATTATATCAGATCCCAGGCTAAAGACCCCCTTGCTGCTTTCCCTAACCAGATCAGGGCCCCTCCACTGGCTTTTTGAGAGTGGGGGGAAATTCCCATTGGAGTGAATGGGATCTTTTTTCCCAATAGTAAGTACAAGGAAGAGATCTGGATTGTAACCAACATTGAGGGGAGGGGATGGAGAGTAGCAGGATAATTCCTCTTTATGCCTGGTCCCTGACCCAGATTGCACAAACACATCTGAATTTTACTTTTAAAAAATCCATTCACACATTTGCTAGTTTGGCTGTGTGGCACACCCAGACCACTGATGAAAAGGGTGGTAGAAAGGGTCGCAAAGGCACTTGAAACAGGAGCCAGAGGAAAGCTGGATACATGAAGTAGGGGCTGAAGGACAAGGAGTGCACTTGAGATTTGGAGGGGCCAGTTCAAAGGGTTGTCTAGGGCTTTAAGACAAGTGGGTTTTTGGAAGTGGGAGAGAATCAGGAAAGCAGAGCAGGCAAAAGACTGGTGGAGAAGTTGGTGGTATGTTAGGGTTGATGGGGACAGCATACACTCTGAAAAGCAGACCTGAGTATACATAGTAGAGGCATGGAGACAGTGTCCAAAAAACAAGTGAGGCTAGAGCACAGCCTCACACAAAGGTGATAGCAGAAAAGAAAAAAACGTGCAAGCATTGTAGGTCACTTTGGAAAGGGCCAAGTCTTTTGTGTTCTATAAAATATTTTTTAGATGTGGATTTATCTTAATTAGATGTGGACCAGAAAGATTTCCTTTCCATCCCTTTTGCATTCCAAAATCCTTCCTTCTTCCAGACCTAAAAAATCTTAGGAGCCCAAGAGCTGATGCTGCCAGGTAATGCCAAATCATACTAGTGCCCCATACTGAAGCACATAATTGTATTATAAGCAGAAGGGCACAGTGGCAACTGGCAGCATGACTGAAGTCAGGCTGGCACCTTTGGGGCCTTTTTAGTTTGCCTGTGCCATATAGAAGTCAATAATGAAGCATGTGAAATGGTTTCATTTCAAAAACTCTTGGACGGTACAGCTGGGTAAGACCCTTGCCAGAAACCTTCAATAGTACCCATCAGTCAGAGTAAACAGACTGAATTAGATGGGGCCAATGAACAGTAGCTGTGTTATGAAGCTTTTTTATATGAGATTAAGAACAGTTGTTCTGGCATATCAGACTATGGTAGAAGTAAATGAGGTTTTCATAAGTACCCAATCTTGGAGGCTTAGGAGCATCCAACGCATAGCAGGAGTAGCAAAAGTGGTTGCCTCCTCCCCGTTTTCATGCTGTGCATTTTTGCTAGACATCTTGTTGGAGTGTCTTGAAGTGGGAGGGGAGGAGGCTAGAGCGGCTCCACAATATTTTGCATCTGGACCTCTCCCGCCTCTTCTGCATCCTGTCCCCAAAACAACCCCTTTTACCCCTCTCTGAAGTAACTTTCCCAAACTTAGGGTAGCTGATGCAGTTCTTTCTGCACTGACTGTTGGGCATTTTCCAACCCCAAAGGTGGAGCATGGTGTCCAAGCTTGAAGCTGAGAATTCAGAAAATCCTGTGGCCCTTCAGACACTGTCTAGGGTCCATATGGTCACTCCCTAAGTGACTTTATGCTCTGCAAAACACAGGCTTCCTCAGGTTTCACCTGTCTCTATGCTAGTCTTTCAGAACAGCCTCCCCCACTTGGTGCCCTCCAGATGTTTTGTACTACCAGCATTCTTGGCTATTTGCTATTCTAGCTGGCTCTGATGGCACATGAAATCCAAAACATCAGGAAGCCTCCATGTTGGGAAAGCCTACCTCATACCATCCTTTAGGCTATCTAGATGTTCCGATTTGTTCCCATGTGGCAGGTTGTCACAAGGGATTCATTTCTGATAGATTTCCCTCCCAGTATGACAATTGCCCTCTTTTCTCTGTCCAAACAATGTATTTGAATAGAAAATTCCAATTTCCAAAAAATATTTATTTTTTTACAATATTTGAGATTAATACTTTTTAATATAACCATGGCAGCTGTGCCTGGTCCAGGTCCTTGTGCAAGAGATGTGCAGATTTCCTTAGAATACCTCAATCACCACAGGAAATACAGGCTCATTTGAAGATTTACTGCCTAAAACTGAGCTGGGGGTGGGCACAGGAGCAAAGCAGCTGCTCTGGCCCAGAGGTCATGTAGCAGGTACTCGAGGAGAAGGGAGAAACTTCAGAGGAATTCATCTTTGTGTGAAGTGTGTCAATAAGTCCTCTTTAAACTGGCCATTCTGAGCAGTTTGGACCACAGACTCCTGCACTCATTGTCTGCAGAATAATTATTTCCATTATAGTCCAGGTTCTAAGAAAATATTAGTGTTCCTTTATAAGGAAATCTTCATCCTTCTGTAGGAAAGGCTGAGCTCCTAGGAAAGTTAGTGGTGGCATAAGATGTCTTCTTTTCTCTGACCCTTCCATCTGTCCACAGCTCTGCTAATGCTTGCCTCTTCAAATGAAGTTCTCTTTGGTTACATTAAATGTGTAGCTGGTATGAGTGCCTCTTTCTTCAAGCCTCCATCCTGCAAAAGTAACTCCCAGAGAAAAGGTGACAGAGCCAGGAAGGCAGAGTGGTGTTGGCTCATGGGCTTTTTCCAAGGTCTTTGAACTCTGTATTTTGTCTTGGATTTTGTCTAGTGTGAGAAGACCAGATCACAGTGCCCTTCTCTATGTTTCTTGGTTTTTTGCTCTGGGAGCAGAAGGTGGATCATTACAGTTTCTCAGCTGTGGGCGGTGCTGAGTCTTTTTCAGCTGCATTTGCAGGATTTCACCACCATATTGGAAAGCTGCTCCACTTTGGGGGTCCTTCCAACATAGTACAGGATGGTGAGAGGCTCCAGATCCTGGGGCACACAACAGGGGGAGGCAGATGCTTCAGGGTTCAGCGTATTATATAGACCAAGCACCTGGGAAGGCAAGCGAGAAATACGTGAGGAGCCTCTTTCAAGCCAACCAGGATCCTGTAAGTGATCAAAAATGCAACTTAAAATAGCCATCTCTGCCACGACTGCTGTTTGGTATAATATGGCTATTAATTTGAGGCGGCTAACTTAGAGCAGCTGAGCAGCCTGAAAGAGCAAACATGAGTGTGGCATCCAAACCTCAGCTCTGCACTGGCACAAGCCATTCTCGTGTATATTCTACTCTTTAAAAAACAACAACGCTGGGTGTAACCATCCTATGGCCCTGTTTGAGTTTCAAGAGAAACAGCTGAAAAAAATCAACTTACTTTGGCCAGCATCTCCAGATCATGCTGGATCTAATCCAGTCCCTCTCAAATATCTACATCCTCCTCCCAACTGTTTGAATCCTCTACAACTCCAATGAGGTCTCTCTCTGCTTCATTGCACATATTATTACCCGAGCAAGGGAGAATGCCAGAGGACAGCCCTGGGGGCCTCTGATGGATTCCTACACCACCTCCCTGGTGCTGGACCTGAATCACTCTAGGCAATGCCATCTAACCTTAGAGCTATGTTTTTCCAGAGTCTGCTACATTTCAAGGAAGGGGGTGCCAATGATTTATGGAGAAAAATAATCTGTTTTCAGCTTTCTAAAAATGCTTCCCTACATGAGGGAGTTGGCTTTATTGAAAGAGAAAAATAATCCATCAACAGTTCTCCTCATGATATTTTTATATGTTATCTATATCTGGCTACAGAAGTTGTCTTAAACAGACAATGAAGAAACATCTTCTAATCCCCCACTTCCCCCCCAAGACTTCAGAAATCTTGGTTTTTTAGCTTAAAATAGCAAAGATTATGGAATCTTCTCAAGTGGTTTATCCACAATGGTTGACCATTTGAATTTTGGTGACACTTCACTTTTTAAAAGTGTGCTCAAGTTGCTGACAGAAGGTCTTACCTCTTAAGGCACCCTTTCCAATTTGGTGCTCTGCCTATGTTTGGGCCTTTAACATCCATCAGCCAATCAGGTCAGTGATTAGGAATGCTGGGAATTGTAGCCCAAAATTGCTGGACAGTACCAGTTTGGGAAAGGCTGTGTTAACGTTTTTCTACTTCCTTGCTCAAGGGACAGGAGCCAGGTGTTCTCTTCATGAAGCAGACCTTCTCCCACTTGAATCTTTAATATATCTTGCTACGTCCTGGGCCCAAAACAGCTTATGGCACTTTGATTCAAGTCACTTTGATTCAAGTCATATCTACTGCCCCAGAAGGCTACCAGTCTAAAGTAATGGGAATTTAGAGAGCTGCCCTGGAGAAACTTACAAAATGTCCTATGTCAATAGTAAGGCCTTAGTTAGGGTTAGACCACTGACACCCATTTGTCCTGTTCTGCCTTTCTAACATCCGTTGTCTATGGGTTCTATTGAAGCTCTGGCAGTCTTTACCATTCCCAGTCCTTCAGTTCTGCTAGCATTGCTAAGTCTACTGCCAAGTCTACTGCCAGAAAAACCTTCTACCACCTCTCCAGACTGATCTCTTCAGGACACTCCATCCTCTCCAGTTGCTATATTCACAGCTTCGGCTTAATGACATAAACCATTTGGGCCATGGCTTCTCCTTTAAAAGAGTTGTGTTTGCCCCATTCTACAACACAAAGAGTTATTTTCCTGTGCACAACAGCAACAAGAAATGGAAAGGAAATAGCACTATTTTCCTTCATTTCTGTGAAATACACTTGCTGTTAAGTTCTCTGACTTTCACAGATGTTAATTTATTGTAATTGCAGTAAAACTAACACCCTGGTAGAACAACAGCGATAGTCAGCCAGTTACAATGGTTCAGAAAATGCTTTCTACCAGTGCTGTATTATTCTCTTCCATCATGAAATGCTTTCCTGTGGTGGAGCAATTACCGCAAATGTTAACAACTGCTCTGCTGCCTGACATGTAAACAGTTGTGATAGGCTTTAACAACCAAACTGGTGTAGCTGTTGGGCTCTCTAACTCCTGCCAACAGAAAGAAGTCTAAAAGAAAAAACATCCTCTCTAGATAACCCTTTAGCCAGGAACCACTGGTGGATTCCCTGTGGAGTTTCTCCTACCATATGGCATGAACTAGGCCATACAAGCAGAAAGATGTGTCTCATTTTCCTCTAGATTGTAACAGCTTTAGGCTAATGACTGGCTCTTCATTAGCAAATTGGAAGATGACGCTACAAGTGATCTCTTCCACTGCTAATTAAATATGGCAGAAAGGTTCTGGAGCAGAAATAGAACAACTGATTCAAAGACTCTGCATAAGAGAGGAGCCCAAAGAACTCTAAATCACAGAGTACCAGTTTTCATGCCAAAACAGATGAACCCAACTGAAGTGCTTTAGAAAGGAAGGTCGTACTAGCTATATGAGGGGCAACAGTGACAGCACTGAAAAGACTTTGTTTGAGGGCCATGGAATCCTCACGGAACTATTTTGGATGGGAGGAGTGGCAAGAAATGATGCCTTACAAACACCAGTCCAGCTTGGTTGAACAGTTGAGATCAACCCCATGTACAAAAAGAAACCACAACCAGGAGAAAAGTGTAGTACAGTCTTCCCCAACCCATAGCCCTCCATAGGTTTAGGATGACAACTTTCAACATTGCAAAACATCTGGAGAGCACCACAGTGGAAAAGACTACCATAACAGAAATTTCCCATGGCTGAATAGACTAACGTTTATTTAACAAAAATGATTTTGTTAGCAAGTCAAAGTGGACAACACAGTCCTATATATACAAAGCTCAGTCGGTCTTAGATCCAGGAAACTGGAGAGCATTTCAGCCTCAGCTAGCAGCTGCCTCTGGTTGGTGGGGAGGGAGAAGAGAGCCCGATTTCCAAACTTCTATGGTCCCTGCCCTTGCTAACACAAAAGGGTTGCTTACCGTGCTGTGAGTTGTGTCTGCACTGCGGAGGTATGGGCATGGTCCAGAGCAAAAATTGGCAAAGTATCCCTTGGGCTCATGGACCCATTTCCAGCCTAAGTCTTGCCGAAAATCGATGTAGAGGCGGCGCACACAGCAGTTCTCCTCCATGCTCCTGGAACAAAAAGAGTTTGGTTAAAAAAAAAAAAACCAAAAGGACAAATATAGGAAAAAAGAAGCCCTCACGATGCAGGCCTCATACAGAAAGTTCAGTATGGGCCCTCCCTGACCTGTACAGCAGGTGAAGGTTAAACTGTCTGCTGGTTTTAACTAGGGTAGCAGATCTTCTCCAAAAAGTCCTGGGAGCTGAGCAGGGGAGGGAAGGGGAGCATCATGCCCCCTGCCATGCCAAGGCAGGTTCTCAGATCCGCTTTCCCAAGGTACTGGTGCCTTGGGCTGCTCCCTCTTCATACTGTGCTCCTACGCAGACCCACAGCTATACAGGGGCCGGGCACACATGGACAGGAGGGGAATTAGGCGAGGTGTTTAGCCTGCATCTAATGAGCGGGACAGCTGACCCATTTGCCATGCCTCAAGTGCCTCGCTGGGAACAAGTCCAGCCAGACAGCAGGTCAGGCCAGCACAACATCTGACCTACAAAAGTGAATGCATGTCCGGCAGCTGACCATATTTGCCCACTAAATCCAGAAAACAGCTCCACTTAATCAGAGCCCGATTACAGGGCAAGTTGAACCCAGTTTTGTCCCCAATATCACCAGGGGTATAACAGGATCCAGTCCTCCTCCCAACCCCCTGCTAAGCCTTCCAACCTCTTCCCTTTGCCCTCCTTGCTGCTACTCCAGCAGCAGCAGCGAACCCTTTCCCGCTCCCTGCTTGCGTTTCAGAGCCAGTGCCTCTCGTGCCCGGCTTCTGCTTCAAGTAGATTCAGCAGTGAAGTGAAGCCAGGGTGCTGCACCAGTGCAGCAGGATTAAGAGGCAGAGGCGCGCTGAAGGGCCTCGTTCCATGTAAAGCTCGCGAGGAGGCGAGCTCACCCAGCAGGTCCTGTTACTTGCGGTCCACAGGTTCCGCCGCGGCAGCGCCAAAGCCCCCTCCTGGCCCGGACCCTTCCTCGCCTGGTTCGGAGGCAAAGAGCACCGCCGCCTCTGGGAAGGTGCGGGCTGCGTGTCCTGGGCGCTCCTGCCTGGCCGTCTGCGCGTTGCGGCAACGCCAGCCGCTTCCAGCTTCCTCCCAAAGGCTGCTTTTGCGCGTCTCCCCCAGCCTCCCTCCTCTGCTCGCTCGCTCGCTCGCTCGCTCGCTCTTCTGTTCACCCCCTCTGGTCCGTGTCCTCCCTGCATTTATTCTCCCGTCCCCAGCGTGGCAGTCCCCTGCCTGCCCCAGCTGCCAATCCCACGCAGCTGTGCATGCGCCCGCGCAACCGCGCAACCCGAGTCCCACGCCTCGCTCCTCCCGAGCAGAGTCCCGGCCATGCCCTGTCCTCTCGGGTGGCTGCCCTGGGAAGACGAGCGAGCCGCTCCACCTCCTGACAGCCAGTTAGAATGTTTGGAGCGGAACTCAGAATACTCGGGTTCCAAGTCCTCGCCCAGCCATGGAACTCACTCGGTGGCTTTGGGCCACTCACGCTCAACTTAACCTGCCTCACAGGGTTGTTGTGAGCATAAAAGGGAGAAGAGGCTCACGTAAGCCAGCTTGGGTCCCATGCTGGAAGAAAGGTGGGAGAGAAATAGACTAAAATAACTACATGTCAGGACTGAGAAATGCAGTTTTCCCACCTGAAGAACCTGGCTTGCAGCTGCAGCAGCACATGAGACGCCAGAAGAAACAGCCCTTTCACTTTGAGGTCTCCAACAGGGTGCCCACCAGGCATCTTCTGATTTTTATTTTATTTAATATTTTAAAAATTAAAACCATTTTCAAGTGGTGGGAAGAGGTTGGCCCATTTTACGAATGGGTGAGGCACCCCAAGGCTAGTCAATAGGACTTAAAATTCCGAATGTACCCTCCAGCCTATTAGGTCGAGGATGCTGGAACCAAAGGAAACATTAGGTGGACGGGAGGGGCCTGACCTCTGACCTGACTTGAATTCCAGCCTGAGCTGTAGAAGAATTTCTGGACCTGTAATGCTTGCCTCATATATTACATTTTGTCAGGATTATAAGGAATTACATCCTTAGTTTTTTTCCCTTTTCTTTCCGATGTATATCCTGCCTTTTTCCTACAAAGGGCTCAAGGCAGCTTACATCATTCTCCTCCATCTTATCCCCCATCTTATCCCCACAACAACAACCCTGTGAGGTAGGCTGGGCTGAGAGACTGTGACTGGCCCAAAGTCACCCAGTTGGCTCCATGGCCGAGCGGGGACTCGAACCCGGATCGCCTGAGTTCCAGTCACATGCTCTTAACCACTACACCACTCTGGCTCTCTACACCACTCTGGCTCCACTAATTGTCAGGCATCCAGCAGGCCACAATACAGGGCTGATCAACTGTGTGTAGCTGATACCTCACAACCTGTGCAGAACCATCCCAACTTTGTCCAGGGTAAGGGCTTCCAGAACATTTTCAATTCCAGCTTGGAAAAGACAGAAAAATGTGGAGTGGTGGCACTGCAGCTACAAAGCAATGAAAAGAACTAGTTAATTATAGGAGCAGTTAGATAAACTGGGATCTTAACTTACCGGAAACAATAATTGGTGTCGAGTGCTCGTTTCTTTCTCTGGCTTCTTAAGCTTGGATTCCCAAGACGATGTGGTGGTAGCATCATCAAAATCAGGTGGGGATTGTGAAGATCTTTCTGCTTCTTCAGACTCCCCAAATCCCCACGCCCATGACTATCCTCACTGTTAATGCCTGAACAAAGTGGGGAAAAGGCTTTAGCATGGCAGTACAAAGGGTTGAAATCCATAAAAGATGCAACAAGAGGCCAGACTGGGAAGGCTACCAGCCGCTCAGCCACTGAGACTCCTCCCTAAGGACTGCAGCCTTCCAGGATAAACTTGGTTGCTCTTAGCCTGAAATGTTTTGCAGGTCACTGGTTTTAGATCTTGTAAATCAGTGGTGGGACCTTTAATCTGCCCCTCTTGTTATTGATTTCCGTTCCAGGTCAGACCAACAAAAATGAATGGCTTACAGATGATGTCGGATTATCCAGGACAGTGCAGCAGGAAGAACATCTGAGATCCAGAGCCTGTGGGTACTTGTGACTACTTCCCCAGGCCAAAAGCCAGGCAGCTGCTAGCACTGCACCTTGCCAAGCTGTTGGCTGCCTGTGCCACCTCAGGCAGGTTGCCCAGTTTCTCTGTGCCCACATCACGCAGTCTGGAAACTACAGTAAAAGCAAGCATGCACCAGAGCCAAGTTTGAGAGACAGAGACTTGGCCTTTAGAAATCTGCACATGTTCGTAAACTTCTGCATAATTCATATAGGTTATATCTGCATGATAATAATAATCATCTAGCAGTCTTATTCCAATTTAACTGTCATGGCTTCACCCAAATAATTCTAAGAATCCTAATTTAGTTGCCATTCTATGAGAACTGTCCAGGCTGTGTCACAGGACTTCAGTTGCCTTGATTCTTTATGGAAAGGTGATCATTATTAAACACCAAACACATACAAATAGTGATGTGGGGTTATCTAGCAGAGTACAACTTGCACAGAAATCATATTTTAACAGTACAGAGTTCTAGGTGGGATAATGCTTCATTTCTCCTATTTAGCGCTTTCCCCTCCAATCTCTCCTCTGTCACCTTTGAACTTGATCTCCAGCACCTCATGCAGGTTTTCCAGAATGTCACCATTGGACTGGAAGGTGTTACATGGGCAATGGATGCTGATCTCCAGTCCCAGGTTAGATTCTGTTGGAAGAAAAAGAATTTAGGCAGGCTAGCAGACCAAATAATATCCCTGGTATCCAAACAGTCTTCCAGCAATTTCTATTTCCTTTGTCACATCAGTGATGAGTCGGCTTGTTTGTTGTAGACCCTGCTGCCAATGTTATTCTGCATTTTTGGATTAGAAATGAAAGTGGGGATAGAACTCTGTGAACAAATAATACAGGCCTCTGGCCAAAAATGGCACCTCCGTGCTGCAATTCCCCCTCCTGCCCATATTGCCTAGTTGAAAAGACCTCATGTGCTGACATCATTAAACAGTGACTTTCCCCACCTGTGCTCCACATCACTGGTTGTCAGTAGTAATGGGAAAATGTGTAGGGTAATGACATCAGGAGAAGTCGAGGGAGGTATGACAGAGCATGAGGGAGGAACTGACAGGTCGGCTTTTGGCAGCAATCCAGCATTTCTTGTAAGGCACGGTTCACTCCCAAGGTTAATGCAGTTTCAGGCTGAAGTGTCCTCTTGTTCTGTGCAAGGCCATTCATTTAAGCATTGTGTTGATAAAAAGATTTAGAGCCCAGTCACAGCACATATAAATCAGAGAACTCTTTAACCCCAAAAGTGTAAGGCTCTGCCAATTCTAAGGTCACCTGGTGAGAGCAATCCCAGTGAACTCAGTAGGGTTTATTTCTAAGTAAATATGATAAGGACTAGGCTGTTCAAATCCTGCACAAAATCCTTTCTTACTCCTCTTGTCTTTATATAAATAAACGTGACTAAGTAATTTCCTTGTTGAAGTTCTGTACCACCAAACCAGAAATCCTGCAATGAAAGGGCCTACATGCTACAGCTGAGATTTATGTGGGAAATGATTACACCTCATTTGGACACAGAATTCCCACTGCATTTTTCATGGAACTGGAACATTCTTGGCAGGGAACTTAAGGGAAGTGGGGAGCATGAGGGTCAGAATCAACACGTCACACAAACCGACACAGCTAGTGGCAGCCAATGCACTGGGCGGAGGCTCTTGCAGATCACGCTAGAAGCAGCCATTGGATCTCGGCACCTGTCTAATCTTCCCAGCTGGCCTCAGCTGCCGAGTCCCACAGCTTGAATTCTGTCGCTGCAAGAGCAGGCTCTTCTGTTATTCTCCACTGAACGCCAAGCTCAGCAGCAACTGCTGCACCGCACGACGAGGGAGTCGCTGCTTCTGTCTCCAAGCATCACCCACATCGCAAACTATGTGTGGCATTTTCTCGAACTGCACGGGGCTAGTGAGACTTGCCTTACCAACAGTTCAGGCGCTGGACTGGAGCCAATGCCTTAATCTAAGAAAAAGGAGTGTACAATCAGCCTCTCCTTCGAGAGAATCTCTCGCCTGCATTCCAGCGCTGACTGGCATCATTGCCGGCGACTGTACCTGTGAGGCCAGCTGTGAAACAGTCCACATTCCTGTCTGGAGCTGCCCTCCTGCCCAGCCGCAGCTGCTTCAGCTGCACTGAAGCAGAGGCACATCTCTTTCCCCGTCATGTCCTACCTGGAGGAGGATTCCTCTGATGAAGAAAGCCAGTGCAGTGGGCCCCAGCCAGCCACAGGAGCTGTGGCTGCAGATGAGGAGGAGGCAGAGCCCTCCTGGGTCCCCCAAAAGCAGGAGCTGGAGGCAGAGGGAATTCACCCCTTCGAGAGGAGGAGGAGGGCACGGCTTCCACAGAAGTCCAAACAGCCTGAACGGGGAGTTTTCCATGAAACAGCACACTGACTTAATTAGTCAGCTGCACTGAGTTACAGCTGGCTATAAATTAGTTCAGACAGAGCTGCTCTTTGTTGCAAACAGCAAGCATCATTATCCGGACTCTCTGACTTTGTTAAAACTAATTGGTATCTATATTTCTGGCCTGCTTACTAGACATTCATTTGGACACCCCCACCTCACTTGAAACTTTGAATGCACACAAACCCTGCAGCCTCGAGTCTTGGACTGAGCTGCTGACTCTTAAGAAGGCAGCACAGAGACTGGGTGTTTGTGGGCCCAGGGCATGACATCCCCATTGCTCTGCTCAGAACTCCTCTAAGACAAATGAGGCACCTATTGTATTTCAGATGCACTGCACAAGTGCTCTGGGGACAAAGCAAGGGGAAAGCACAGAGTGGTATGGGCCACAGATCTGGCCCAGCTCGTTCACTGATCTCTGGTGAGCGTGAGATGAATGAACACTAGTTGGCAGCATCCCTGTGCAAGGCTGACGGTGCACTGCTGACTCTGAAAAGCTTCCTTCCCTGAACGTTGCTGTTCTTGCCAGACCTCTGATCCTCACAGGGGGACATGCAAACAGAGCTGGCCTATGCACAGCAAATCTGAAGTGAGAGAGCAGCAGTGGCCGCAGAGTGGTAGTCAGGACCAAAGTCACCCATGGCGTCCTGGGGTGACTGCCAGGGCCACTGCCAAAAGCAAAGCCTGCTGATGCCTGCCACTGCTCCAGGCCCTTGATGGCTATCTTTGTTTTGCCACAATGGAGCGCCCTGGAGTTCTGATGTTCTGAGGCACTGTAGCTTAAAAACACAAAGGAAAAGGACATATGGCATCCGCGAGTGGGTGTCTCAATATATTTGTAACCCACAATGCACCAGAATTATAGAACTTTCAGACCATTGCATTTTAGGAAAACTAAGATGGAAGCTGCCAAAGGCTCCCTTGACCTCAGCACCAACATGGATTGTGGCAGAGAGGAGAACAAACTTTCTTCTGGGTCTGCTCCGCCAAATTGGTAGAATTCTGGTGCAGCTCCAACCGAGCTCCAACCGAGCCTCCTACCAGCCACCTTCATCTGGAAGTGGGAAGCTAAGGCCTGCCTTCTGCTCTTTGCTTTCTCCCACTTGCACAGACATGCTCAGTTCATCTTGCTTGCAGAGTAGGTCTCCTTCAGCAGCTGCCACCAAGATTTAGTGGCAAAGCCCTGACATGGTAAGTGTGGACCAGCCTCCATTAGGCAGTACTGGTAAGTTCTTTAAAATTTCCCTCCCTTGCCTGTGTATAGCATGAGGAGGACCTCTCTTCCCTCACCTTTTGGACCTTGGACCCCTCAACCCCTGCTCAACTAAGAACTGAACAAGTTGACAAACTCCTACTTATGAGCTTTGGCTATTGAGTGGTATAGAAATGAAGAAATGTATTAAAACAAACAGGCTCTCTGAACAGAGTTCTTATTTGGATTGACTGGAAAATCCAGATAATCAGAAATCATAAAATATACTAAATATATTTGTCCAAATCTGTCTTAAATCCAGCAAGGCACTTTGCTCCAAAACAGGAGCTTCTTAGCTGAGTAATCATTAAGTTGTGAGTTAAATGTTTGAGCAGCTTAGAAAGCCAGCATGGTTTAGTGGTTTGAGTTTCAGTCTAGGAGTGGAGAGACACAGATTCACACTCCTAGTCAACCAAGAAGCTCACTGGGACCTTGGTGATCATCATCTCAACCTAACTTTCCCCACAAGGCTTTGTGAAAATAAAGTAGGGTGGGAGATTGAAGGGCAGTTTGAGTTCCTTGAACAAATGGCAAGATATACCTGGAAATAACTTTAGATAAGCACCATAGATATTATCTCAAGTACAGTACAGGGGTTCGTGTATATGTGCACATCTAGTTAGAAACTCTCTCCCTCTCTCCACATATATACGAGTTAAAGTTACCATCCAGTCACAAATCTAGCGCAAGCAAGTGCTGTGGAGTCCTGTCCTGGTTGGTTAGCACCAGCTCCAGCGTGAGTGTGCGCAGTGGAGGGGAATGGATCTGCTTTCTGTACCGCTCACCTCTGTGCAGAAGCCATTCACGCACAGTCTCTGTGACATCAAAGGACAACCACTCGGGGGAGCCCCGAGTCATCACGTTCCGGCCACTGAGGTACCGTTGCTTTGCAATGTGCTCGTCGGGCTTCAGGATCTGCATTGGGAGGAGATACGTAAGGCCATTCAGTTCAGAAGGCACAGTGACTGTGTTCTGCCAGGCTGTAAGAGCACTGGGACATGTGTGCATGTCACCAAATGTCCTGGGTACTAAAGCTGACTGTACACAAATATATATTAATGTGTACAGCAAATGTGAATTTGTGCAAATGCAGCACATCCTTATCGACAGGTGGAAATGAATATGTACAGGGGTAGAAAGTGTGCTACAACTGAATTGCACAATTTCGAAATCTGTTGTAACTGCTGGAAAACTGTTTCACAATTTCATGTGTGCTGGTTCCCCTGCTTGCCGCCAGTTGGACTTGTGCCACCAAACACAGGATCCAGCGTGCCACCACAAATATTTGGAAAGCAGGGTTTGTAAGGTACACCAGCTCCACGTCATCAGCTGGACATGAACAAGAAGCCAGCCCTAGCCAAATTTTCAAGGAGCTACTACCAATGACATGTGACCAAAGCTTGCGCATGGGTTTCTACTTCCTTGAAACCATTTCAGAGCCAGTGTGATGCGGTTGCTTAGAGTGCTGGGTTATGTTGGGGAAATCTGGCTTCTAATCGTTACTCAGCCATTAGGTTCACACTGTGATTTTAGGCTAATCACCAGCATCTGGCCTAACCAATTTCACAGAGTTGTTTCAAGTATAAAAAAGATAGGGAGGTCGACCATGTATGCTCCTTAAGCTCAGTCAGTGGCAGTTAGGTTTAAAAACAACCACCACCAAAGTATAACTTCACGACAAAGCACAACTCAAGGTCAGGCCCATTTGCTGCCACCTCCCAATTTCAGATCACATATATATTCCATATAGCCTGAAGTGCCTGATCCTGCCTAATCTTGGCTGTTAGGCAGGGTCGGGCCAGGTTGAAATCTGGATGGGTGACTTAAAATGTTGTGAACTGCCCGGAGAGCTTTGGGTATGGGTGGTATAGAAATGTAATGTAATAACAATAATTTGATTATCCCTCAAGACTGCCTAGGTTTCTCACTGTGAAAAGGTATAAAACCGCAAACCATGACCAAAATATGGGAAAAGTAATCCTGAATGTGTTGAAGAGCAGGCATCTGAACTTTGCTTTATATTTTTCCCTGGCAGAAATAACTTTTTTCGTCTCCCATACACTGAAACCCAAGCTAGAGCCCATGCTCTCATATCTCAGCTCACAGGCTGTCCCAGTGTTAATTATGAGAGAGGGGCAAAGAGAGGCAGAAAAAGTGGTAGAGGGCTATTGGGGCTACTGTCACACCTTCTGTCTGGGTCTTTTCTTTTGGTGGTTATTCCCTCTCTTCCTAGTGTTATGGCAAAAAACTTAGAAGATTGCTGTAATATAAGGTGACATATTTCTATTTTCAGGAAATGCTCACAGTAAGAACAGTGGCACTAATACATAGGTTTAAGTTTTGTGTAGGTCTGAGGCTCAGTAACAATGGTTTCTAAAATTACTGCCACAGATTTCAAGTTAACCAAATTCTTTGCAGTTGAAGTCCTTTATCCTTAATTGCTAATTGGGAATAGAAGACCGATTCTGCTTGATAAAGGTAATTTGAACATGCTTACCCTATTTACCCTTTCTTTAGATAAACCAGACCCTGTAGCTGGTATTCAGGAGCCATTTCTACACTAAATTCTTGCATTTAGTATATTCTTGCCTCACCCCCTTACCTCTTTATAACCTTTTGGATAATGTAACACGACAGGGAGGAATAAAACACGAAAAGTTTGATCTAAATTCAAAAAACTGGAAAGCAGGTGGTCCTGTGCATGTCTTCTAGGAAGTCAGTTCCTCCCAGGTAAGTGGGAGCAGACCTGTAGCCAGGAGGCAATCCAATAGCCCTCAGGGCAGATATATGTAAGCCTCCAAACTCAAAGGCATGGCTGTTGCCATCTCTGCCCCTGCCACACCACACACCCTGCATTTTATCTAAAGAGCCTCCAGGCTCCCCCTTTTCCCTTGCCCTGGGCCCAGCTGCAACTTTGGGGCAAGGCAACAGGCATGGTTCTTTCACACCAGCAGTGAGTGGGCAGGGCTGAAGCTCAGTCTTTGGAGTCCCAGCTCTGAGATCACAGGATCTTGGTGCTCAAACTCTAACAAATCCTATGGCCTCCCAGATGGTCTTGGCTGGCCATAGGATTGCACCCTAAGAGTGAATTATGAGATGAAAGCCCTGGTTCAACTCTTTATTCAGTTAGGAACGTACTGGGTGATTTTATATGAGCTGTTCTTTCTTAGCCTCAGGGTTATGACACAGAAGGGCCTGGTCCCAGGGCTGGCTGAAGGGACTTTGCTGCCTGGGGCCAAGGGCAAAATGGCAGCCCCTTCCTGTTCCATGTACAAGAGCCAGCTGGGCTGGCCGTTGGACCTTCCTGCAACATTGGCAAGGCAGGGCATCCTCCACCACATCAGGAGACAGCAGGGCAGCTTAAGGCATGCAGGACAGGCCATGTGGCCCGCAGCTCCCTCCTCCAACCCCTTCCTGCCACTTCCCCGCATCCAAAGCAACCCCCTCATTCTGCCAAAAGGTAGGGCCAGCCTTGCCTGGTCCCCACAAAGATATTCTAGGCCCCTTTGCTGAATTTGTATTATGTTTTATATTATTCTTATTTATTTATGTAAGCCGCCCTGAGGCCTTCATGACAGGACGGCATGTAAATATTCTAAATAAATAAATAAAGTTCAGCTTTCATCCCAAAACTTATTCCTCTCATTTAGTGCAGACAGTTAAGAGGAACTGCAGAGTTCACACACTACACAGTGGCTGTGTAACGGCACTTTCTGCTTCTACTTTGCCATTTTCTGGATGATAACAGCAGAAATGCTGAGGTAATGGATAAAGGTAATGGATAAAGGCTGGGCACATATTAAAATGTTATTATGCTAAAATATGTTAATGTTACCATTATTCCATTTATTTATTTAAATTTTATATCTCCCACCCTTAACTGTGTCTCAGGGAGGCAATATATATATTAGGCTATCTGTATTTGGGTTAGTCCACCTTAAACATTTCTCACTACTGGTCACCTCAGCCATACCCCCTTGCCTGAACAGTGATAAGCTTATAATAACAGCCAACCTTATATCAGTATTGTAAGCTATCTGTGTATAATAAGTATAAGGTATAATAGCATACCACACAGAGGTATATCTGTGGAGCACTTTGAGAACCCAATAAAAGTACTAAAATTTATTATTGTCTGTAGAATGGCTGCTAAAGGCACAGAGTCGGGGGCTTACATTAAGCAGTCAGGGGCTTCCTCAGGTAGGGGATGCTAGGCAACACTAAAAGCAGCAAGTCACTTATTCGATTCTTCCTGCCAGGAGCCAAATTTATTTTCATTTTTATTTAACCACAAGAGCCAATATGTCTTGAGGTGCCTCCAGACAGAGGGCTCCTAACACTACCATTAAAAGGCATTGTGCAGTTATTCATCCTTAACACACACACATAAAAAGAAAAAAAAAGACAGAAAATGCAGTGGGAAAAGTGAGAGGGATCCTCCATAAAATTCCATGCAATGAGGCAAGGTGATTTCACAATAAAAGCTTTGTCTGGACTAGCTCTGAAAGGAACCATATGCGCAGCACGGCCTTTCGTTAAAATGATGGTGGTGAAGGCAATTTATTCAGGCAACACTTTCCTAAAGCTACAGGCAACCACAATGCACTTTTCTTCTTTTTAGGTCTAGAACCTTCTACAAGAGAGCGCCATGCTGATAAAGGAATGTTTGATCATGGGCTGGATATGAGGGATGAAAGGTCAGCAGTTAAATTGCAGAGGAAATCAGGAAGGCAAAGACTACCCTACAAATGGCACGTGAGAATTCTCAGCAAGCACCAGGCATTCTACAGGCCCCCTTCTGCCCTGGCTGGAAGGTCTGCTCACCTGAAAGAGTTCAATACGCTGCTCAGTGCGTTTGGAACCAGGGTTTGGCACTCGCAAAACCCGAAACTCGGCCCGGAATAGGTTGGTGCTGTTCTTCTCTGCCGAAGACACATTGAAGCGGAACATGTTGGAAGTTACGCCTTTAGGGCAGAAAGTCAGTTCATCTAAGAGAAAATGAAGAAACCAGAATATTGAACTAGTGAGAGTGGTATGCTGAAGAAAGAGGGAGCAGATTCCACAAACCATGTTTCAGCAGTTGCTTAGGGCAGTATAATACACTAGGCACAAGAATCAGGGCAGAGCAAGCCCTGTCTACATTGCAGGGCTTTGCCTGAAACGTTCCCTACGACTTTCTCTATTCCTGCAGAAATTCTTCTGCTTCAAAAATTTTGCTGAAGTTAAAACTCTCAAAAACAGTCATACTCCTCCACCAGCCTAATATTTCTCAATAAATCGTATCATTTTACTCAGCCCTTGGCATTTGCTAGAGATGTGAGTAGTTTCTGTGTCAAGTGGAAGAATCACTTGCATACACACAGCAGCAGCAATGGGGAGAATGCACCATGCAGAATTATCCAGACCGACAGCAAACCTGGGCAGTGAGGCCCGTCAGAGCTACTGAAAAAGAAGCACAGTTTCTCCTGGCGCTAAGACTCACCACTGCCCCTTTGCCATTGATTATTGCCACTATTTAGGCCACCAGCAGCTCCCCACATACTTACACAGGAGTGTGGGTCGTGGTTGGGATGGGAAGGAAGAGGCTACCCAGCTCCAATCAGTGCTGGATAACAATGCTTGCTGCCAACCAGAGCCATTCAGCTCCCACTCCTGCCCAAACCAGCACTTCATAAATATAGAGTAAGATATTGTCACATAAACATAAGATTGAAAGTAACTGTCGTAAGCAAGGTTTTCTCCTTTCGCACACTCAAAGCCACAGACCTTTATTGTTTCTTATTGACCAAAGCATTTTCCAGAAGCACAAACACCCAGAATGAATCTCTGAGCATGCACAGATAGGTTTGCTGAACCCAATTTAGTATTTAGTTCTAGGAACTTTCCTTATGTTTGGGCCCCCATCCTTTCCAGAGGGGACTTTTGGAAATGAGCACACCTCTTCTCTGCATGCTGATCCTCTAACTGGGCTACCCTGCTCTGCCAACATTGCATCATGGGGTCAAGAGCCATATCCACCTCATCTGTCTGAGAAACTCCCCTGTTCCAAGCCCCTTTTCTGATCTTGGTTATTCACAGAGGCTGCCTGAGCACCTGGGGAGTCTGGCCTTGAGATAAGTGCCTCCACATCTGGAATTGGCCCACATTCTGAGGCCTCCTTCTGCTCTTCCACCAAGTCCCAGTCAGAAGGCCTTGGGCATGTGTGCCAAGAGCAACTGTCTTTCTCACTCCCAAAGCCACTGGCAGTGCTGGGGTGGAATGGGGTAACTCACAGCAATGCCACATGGTGAGAGCAGCAGGGAAGTGAGGGGGTCTGGTTGGCATCACTGTGCAGATGGTCCACCCATGTTGGTCACCAGCGCTGCTAGAAAAGGAACCCTGTAGCATAGTTTGAGAGTCACAGAAGACAATGGGTTTTCCCTTTTCTGCTCTCTTTAAACCTTCACTACTGTGCAAGAAAGACTTAGGATCTGGGCTGGCTACTTATTGCTATATAACTGGACAAGAATATAGCATAGGTGGAATGCCAAGCTACCCCTGCTGACTCTGATGTTCACCTTCAAGGTACCGATATCCTCTGGGTTTCAATTTGTAACATGATTATATCATTATGAGTTGAATATAAAATTAAGGTTTCCCTTTTTTCAACATTCCACGGCTCAGTACCCCCAGTAATTTCTAGACTAACATGGTTTTACCAACTTTCAGTTCCTTCAGATCCCTTTCTTTTGTTCATCCAAGGAAAGAAGAAAGAACTATCTATAGATAATAATTGGAAAAAGTATGATTTTAATATAGCTGGGATTGAATAGTAATTCTTCCCCATAATCCAAGAAAAGGTAGTAGCAAAGACAAGAGTTTCTGTCATCAGTATTCAGTGTGAACTCATATGCTCCTCTCCAGAAAATAATATGAGTGACTCTATCATTTCTTATCTCTATGCAATCGAAATTCCATAGGATGGAAACCAACAGATTGTGTGGGGATTTAAAAAAAAGATTTAAACATACAAACAGGTATGCTTCAGCATATATAGGGAACCTCACAAATCACTGACAGCTTTGAACCGCCTTCTGTTGGGAGCACAATTTTTTTCCTGAATATTTCTTTTTCATGCATCATGTGTTGACTTCCGCAAATGCAGGGCTACTTCACCTTTTACACAGCCATGTTTGTCCTGACTGCAATGTTATATCAGACCAGAAAGCAAAATAAGGTCTAAAAGCTCGATTGTATGCATGATACTCAGGTATAAGCATTCAGTAGTGGCTGCTTCCACAGACTGTGGCCCTGTGCAGCAGGCATGGGGAAGGTCTGATCCACAGATGTTACCAGGCCTGGCAACTACTTATGGGCCCACTGCCTCTGCCAAAGAGGACAAAACTTTTAGCTCCAATAAGCAGCTGATTGGAGATAAATGTTTTCTTCCTGCTTCACACTGAAAAGGGCTCCTTCTCACAATGCTTAACGGAGAAAAACATTTACCATGAAGTGTGAAGCATGGTTTTATGAAGATGCTTGTTCTGCTTACTTCTGAGTAAACCTGCCACTGATGTTCATGCTTATTCTGAGTAGACAGAGACCTACTATTTAGGATGCCATTTGAAAGTGCAGATGCAGGAGTCCCTCCTACTTACTCCTGAGTAATTATACTTGCTCCTATAAATTGGTGTCAGTGAAATGTGGATGGGTGGAATTTTTCAAGCTTGCCCACTTTTACAGTTTGCCGTGCTCACTTCTGCCTTTGAGTCTATCCCTCCCCATGGGAATGTAACCTCCAAGAGCTTCTCCAAAATGAAATTTGGCCCTCAAGCCAAAACAAGATCCCCCATACCTGCCGCATTCATTTACCTGAAAGCAATGCCTAAACTCACAGGACTTGGTTCTGAATAGGCAAAGAATGGTGTTGTCAGTAGCTTTTACAAAATCAGTTGCGACACAAAGAAGAGCAAGCTACTGCATCTTCCTGAGCTGTAAATGGGGAGGCGAACCAATGCAGCAGCCTTCATGAAAGGCAGATGCACATCTCTGGAGGCACATACTTGAAATAAGGATAATCTGTAACTCCCTGGTTTATTTTCACAGCTTGTTTCACACTTAATATGTTTACAGCAGCAAACACTGTTGTAAAACCAATGCAGCCGCAGCAAACACGATGACTGCATAACATGTATGGAGGCCAGATGTAGAAGGAGCAGGGCTCCCGCACTGCTGCTGTTGTTATTACTTTATTTCTGTACTGTCTATTAGCCAAAGATAACACCGTTGTAGCCTGAACATACGATGTTTAAAAAGAATTTGAAATGCCCAGGAAACAGTTACAGAAAGATACTGAATAGCTGCATAGAAGACGGAATTTCAGCAGGTATCACATCTGGCCACCCCAAGAACCCTTGAAATGGCCCAAGTGTAGAATACGGTTGTGGTGCTACTGAGCTGCTTTTCCTGTAGGCAAATTAACTATTCTTAAGGAGCAATCCTATGCAAGCTCAAACAGGAAAAAGTCCTACAATCCCAGCATGCTCTAAGCAGCTCTGCTGGCTAGGGCATGCTGGGAGCTGTAAGCCCTTTTTCCCATCTAAAGTTGCATAAGATTGTGCCTTTTATAGCACAGACCAAATGGTTCCAAAGTCTTTAATGTATATGTTTAAATAACACCATTCAGAATTAATTGCATTTTAATTCTGCAATTGTTTATTTGCAGACCATTATTTACCAATTGATTCATTCAAACATTCAAACATTTATTTATTTATTTATTACATTAATATCCTACCTTTTTCCTGCAAGAAATTTAAGACAGCTTAAATTTATCCTCATAATAACCATTTCAGCCCATTCCAACCCAAAAGCTTCAGACAATGAACAATAAATTCAAACTACTACTGGACATGTGCTTAGAAACATAGCAACTGATGGCCTCCTGATCACTGGCCATCAGAAGTAGAATGACTGTTTAAGAAGGAATTGCACTGAGCTTATGCTAGGCTCCCAAGGAACAAAACTCCTCATCTGGCAGTGGGATGCGGGTAATGAAGTCTCTACAAATGCATCTCTTTGGGACTTAGCTATCTAAATATGACGCCCAGCCAGAACTGTAAAAATAAAGCTTGGTGCAATGGGACACAGGCCAATTTTGAGCTATGTTGGGGCCCAACTTATATAAATATCTGGAGGGGGAGGAAGTTCACACATATCAGACTCTACTGTTACATGGCAAAGAGCCTCTATTACTGGCCCTTCAAATGAAGGCTACTAAGCCACATCTCTGAATGAGCAAGTGGGTAGCTATGTTTGGCCCCAGGAGATAAATAGCAACTTCAGGTGGAGGAAGTACTCCTGGAAAAGAGTATGAAGGGTTAAGAACCCTCCTATAGTGTTGCAACCCTGTTCTGAAGGATGGAGGCACAAAAGATGAACTTAGGTTTCTGAAAAGTCATTGGAAACCAGGCACAGATCTTCCATTGTGGTATCTATGTTGGCTGTTAGACACCTGTCAAGTACTGATCTTCACATCTTGACACTGGGGTGGGTGACTTGTATTGTGGCCTGCAGCCCCCATCAATCTGAGCCAGCATAGCCAATGGTCAGGGACCATGAGAGATTTCGGGTGAAATATCTAAAGGGTCACAGGTTGCCCACCTGTAAAGAGTGCTGTAAAGAGTCTTAGGCCAAGCCTTCTGTATTTTTTCTTAAGTATTTCTTCTGTTCTTATTAAATAAGCCGTGGTACTTCATGAAGTGAAATAAAAAAAACCCCAAGAAAACAATGCAATATTAAAAATCCCCAAATTAATACCCTATCAAATTACAGAAGGACAGTAACAGCACTACCACCAGCAAAATAATGTACAACAAGTTCACAGAAGCAGTTAGCATTTAGTGAGGCTCTCACCAGAATACCTCCAATGCTGCTGGTGGGGATGGATGACCTCAAAAGCAGCTTCTTGTCATATGAACCTGGCCAAGATTTAGAAGCAACATCTGAAGCCCTGCTCTCTCTCCATCACCACCAGGCCTTGTAGATGTTTGAAGGGTGGGTATGAGAGGCAGGGCCTTTTCTGTCGTAGTGCCTCTTGCAAGGAATCATCTGGCTCTGTAATTAGTTGTGTCTCATAAAGCAGTGAAGACTTATGTATTTCCACAGACATACTGCTATTGAACTAAAAATGTTATGCTTCTGTTGGATGTGCTTATTTTAACATACCGAGCCACTATTTTGTAAGCTGTTCTAATAACTGCTGATGGAAAAGCAGGGGACAAATCTTCCTAAGAGACCTAGTAAACATTCATCTTTCCCCATTCTCTCTGCTTGCCACTACTAACTGCAGCAGTGTTGTTGAATTATTTTTCTGCTTCTTTGTGTTGAGCCAGCAACTTTGTAGAGCTAGCACAAAACTGAGACCACCAGCTGGAGAACCTGAGGGGAAACCTCCTGTAATATGAATCTGTCCAAGCTTTGAGAAGGGCTGGGCAGTGTCCTTAGGCCTTGATTCCACCCACCTGCCTGTTTCCACAGAGACACAAAATTACGGCACTCTCCGCTGCTTTGGACAGGAGAGCTTGGGAATCCCGCCACATCAAGGCGTGACATGGACAGCAGCCATCAGATCTTTTGCTATGTGCTACTGCCCTAGGAATGAAATGCCGGGGAAGCAGGGTGTGGGGGACAGAGAGGGCTTCCTTTCCTATAGTCATGTGGAATAAGATGTGGGGCTGCTTCTAAAATATCAGGCCTGCTTTTCTGTATCAGAACTATGCTCTCCTTCTGCTGCTATCTCACTTCCTCTGCTGGACTGAAGTCCTGGAACGGGACACATGCTCCGAGCTGTCTAGTGGATGGTTTGGAGCCAGGACTGTTTCCTGTGTGTATAGTTCACATTTGTCTGTATCAGCACTGAGACCTCAATGGAATGAGACTTTCCTTGCTTCCCCGGAGGAGAGAGAGACTGGTTTTGGCTCTACATTCACTCTGAATCACCACCTGGCAGAGGGACAGAGCCATGGGAAAGTTGAACACCAGCCACTTTTGAAGACATGGGACCAAATCCATCTCTCAGTGAGTGGAAGAAACGTCACGAACCTCTGTAAGGCAGGCCCCACTGTGACCTCATTTCAATGGCATCTCTTGGGGGGCAAGTAATTTGGTCCCAGGAGGACAACTGAAATGACACTTTTGCCCATAAGTCCATTGCTCAATTGTTAGTTCTGCACTGTGGATACACAGAAATGCCTGGCAAACTGTAGCCTAAAGCTGTTCTGCCAGATAACCTCAGCTCCACGTAGTAACATTCTGACTGCCCTTCTAGGCCGTCAGGCCCCGCAGGCCCATGCAGCTTAGCCCTCTCTGTACACCTGAGTGTACTGCCCTCACAGTTTGAAGAGGCTCACATTTCCTTCAAGTCAGCTCCATTTCACCAGTCAATCCCCTTTACCCTTTGTTTGGCTGTACATTGCAGGAGACAGGAACTTTGTAAGTCCAGCTGCCTGGAAGGCAGCAGTGGCAGCTGTAATGCTTTTCCTTGCGGTGAATGGTTTCCTTCCACGCACCTCTTAAAAGTTATACAAAGGAGCTGACAACCTCACCTCTGTTTTCTTAGGTCCTTCATGGTAATTTCTGGTTTGAATCTTTTAATAACTTCCCTGTTTATTTAAATTAGGTCTAACTTTAACCAACAACTTCTTGGGGCAAGGGTGTGGTTGTTCTGT
Organism: Varanus komodoensis; assembly: GCF_004798865.1. Classification (NCBI taxonomy): domain Eukaryota; kingdom Metazoa; phylum Chordata; class Lepidosauria; order Squamata; family Varanidae; genus Varanus; species Varanus komodoensis. The sequence continues at coordinate 35,957,427 of NW_025335761.1, forward strand.
ACAAATGTTATATTGCTATAAATGGTCACTGGCATACTTTCTTTTCCTGTCTGTTTAGACCTTTAGGCATTTCCTGCTAATCACTGATTGTGCATCTTTATGGGGTAATTTGGTCAAAAGGCCAAAATATGGTGCCATTTGCTTCAACAAATAAATGTTGCTACATTGTCATGTCATTCTCTTATTTCAGCATAATACATGCTATCTAGTAAGACTGAGGTTCATATACCTACTATGTTTCCCAGTTGTGATATCTGAACACTTGTAAATACCTGATGTGTGACTATTAGATCCATAAGTTGTTTCCTACCAGCTTGTACAAAGCACTGGAGGTCTCCAGAGAATATTTGGTTTACAGGTATATAGGCAGGTAGAGGAGCATCTAGGCCATCTGCAGAAGCATCTAGGCCATCTGCAGTAGATGACAATTCATGTAGCTGTTTCTTAATCTCCATGCAGTTCATGCAATAAGACTGCCCTGGACGACTCCACCATTGCTGTACATCACACATTGTTTTCACAAACATTATTCACAGAGCTGATCGTGATAAAGTGCTCATAGGTCCTGCACTAGGGATAACACCTAAAAGAGGCAGAAGCTATTGTACAAGTATAAGTTGCGAAATCTACTCAGGCATGTTGTGCTGAAACTTCTGAACAGTTAATGTCAAAGTCATAAGACACATCTTTTGTTAGGTGGACTGCTTTCAGATAGCTATATCTGAATAAGAAGACCTCCCCTCACGCCACTAGTTAAGGAAGATGCAATGAAATCTGTGTGTGAACACACTGGCTCCATTCCCATGATCAGGGGGGTGGGGGGTGAGGAGCATAAAGAAGCCACAATGGCTTCTTCGCCCCAGGGGTTGTGCAGTCCAAGACATGGTGGGGGGGTGGATCAGCTGGCTGAAACACTCCAACAGCAAATTCCAACGTCCACATCAGATGTCCAGAGAAAAGCAGCCAAAATGGTTCCACAAATTACAGAGCTCCAAGCTCAATTCACCTTTTCTCCATATATGAACAATCCCAAACACACCTTCAAAATCTACTTCTGGCCGGGTTTGCACAGTTGTAGTCCAATACATCTTGAATGACTAGGCATTAGGAGAGTTGAAGCCCAACACACTGCAAGAGTATCAGCTTGGGGAAGGCCAGCTTAAGCTGCATGTCTCCATATATGGTCAACCTCCTTATTTGTAAATAAATTCATGTATCACAAAATACTGATAAGCCACCAGTGATCTCTAGCCAAAGGAAACCAAGTCCAATGAAGTGCTGTGCCCCTGGAATTTCTCACTACTAGTGGATATGAGGGAATCACAACATATGCGATAACCTGCAGGAATTGCACTACCTTGCTAATATCTTCTTTTGCAATACTACTTGCAACACAAAAAAATATGGGCCCCTACTGATGTGACTCCACATCTATACAGACTCAGACATTTCTTGTCTGCTCAGCCTCAGTGGCTCTACATTTCCACCCCTCTTTGTGTGGAGATACTCATAACATCTGCTCAGCATCTGTGTCTTCATTGCCTTAAACCTTGCAGAACCTCTTCTGCACCTTCCTTCCCTTTTATCTGCAGCAGGGTAGCTATTCCTCTGTATTTGCTTCCTGTTCATTGACTGTTCACTGAGGATGGTGAAGATGATACTCACCAGCTCAGTTCTTCTGCCTCTCCCACCACTGCCTCCCTGTTTGCTGTCTGCTTCTTCTCAGTGCTTCCCCCTAAGTTCTTCTGAGACTCCATCCACGAATTCCTTAAGAGGTTGCCTCTTGAAAAGGAAAATATGTAGGCGCTTTTTTCCCATAGAAAGCCATTTGTTTAAAGCACTGTCCCCACAGGGCTGGCAGATGCAACCATTCATTCCCACCCACCCACACACACACACACTGCCTCCAATGCATGCACATATACTTTACTGAGACAGGGATTGCTGGCACAGTCAAGATCACCCAAGCTGTCTGGGAAGCCACTTCATGCAAATAGTTTCCTGCTTCAAAAGACACAATTCCCAGGGTTGTGGGGATGGACAGACCAAGTGGTCTGTGTGCAGAATTTTTCCAGGTCTCAAGGTAATCGAATGAGTGCTATGCCATTTACTCAGCTTACAGTTCAACCAGACGTTTCCCTCACTGCTCCAAACTTGCTGCTGAAGTGGGCTGAATGGTTGTGTTTATGACTGACTGTACCTATCTCTTATCCTGTGACCAGTTCACCACAGCTGAACACAACACACATTCACCAAGCTAAGAGTGTGAGTGTGTAACTCACCAAGCTGTGAGTGTGAGGGAGAAAATTTACCAGTGTCTGTGGTAAATTTCACTATTCACATATGGAACATTTTAGTGTATCTGCTCAACCATTCCAGTGTAATTTTGGCTTCTGAGCCTTGAAATGCCTTTTCTCTCCTAGTCTTGAAGTACATCTCCCCTCACCCTCCACCCAACACACACACACACACACACACACACACCTCTCTGTTTCCCTTTCCCCCCCTTCCCTCCTACTTTAGGTTTCTAGACGCTGGCTTGGTTTTCTGTTCACTGGCCGGACTTTGGGGTGATGTTCTTCCAAGACACTGAAAGCTGGCTCAGCCCTGGCTTGCCCCTTTCCCAACCCTGTAGCTCCTCCACCTGGCGGGTGGGGGTGGGGTGCTCCTCTGCCACCTTTCCCAGTGAGTTTCTATAGGTTCACCTCCTGACAACCTGATGTGCCTATGTGTTCTTGCACAGATGAAAGCACTGCTTTGTTCAACAGGATTTACTTTCAAGTAGGTCTGCCTAGGATTGCAGCTTAAATTGTTTGTGCTCCTGTCTTTCAGCCAGTGATCACATCGCCAGGCTCTCTGCAACTCATCAGCACCTACCATCTTCTCCTGTGGTTGCCTTCTCCACCCCTCCCTCAACTCTTGGCCCCATCCTTCTTCCCACCCCCACACAGTTCTGCTGTAATTCAAGAATCCATGAGGACACCTAATGGCAGCAACGGGAACCATGCCTATTGCCAGAATCTCACAATTCCCACCCCCCATCCCAGATGATTGGAAAACCTGTCCATGCACTCCTGGAGAGAGCCAAGATTCCAGGCCTAGCTTTGAAATGTGTTTACTGTGGGACTGAACTGCAGATATGTTATGAACAAATCAGCAAATAAAAATCACACAGACCACAAGTAAATCCACCAGATGCATGTGCAAGAGAAAATATATTTGCCAAGGAGTCACTGTATAGGCAGTCAGATGCCTTTCATTCTCCCACTCAGAGACTTTTTCCATGACCTGGACCCGCAAACATACATCTCTAATTCATGGCTGTTTGGAAATTGCAGATACACCCAGTGTACACACGCATACTCGCATACATGCGCAAGTCTTTTCTAAGACTGACTGTGTACCTAATACTCTATTAGCCATATACTTAATGTTTGCAAACCCTTGCACAAGATTGCCACCTACACAAACACAACTGCTTTTGTATGTTATCACAACATACACACACACAATGTAATCAATGCTGCAACGGACAACTCTTGCCAACCTCTCAGTCAGACAAGGTGCTGCTTCCCAAAGAAAAGAGGTATTTATTGCCAAGCCACATCCCATCTGATCTGATGAGACCTGGCAGAAAAATTCTCTCTCTCCACAGCTGGGCACAGAGAGCCAGCATAGTCCAGGGAATGAAATCTTGATCTGGAAACTTGGGTTCAAATTTCAGTTTACCCATAGACTCACTGGGTAACCCCTAGTGCAACTCTCCTGCTCTGTCTCAGTTTGCCCACCTGCAAAATGGAAATAGTAATGAGCTAACCCAGATGTTGCCTGTCATCCAGTCCATCCCCACCTTTGAGCCTTGAGCGCCTGGAAGTCTCTCTTTTTCCTGCATGCTCCTCAGATGTCTGGGCAGCCTTTGCCCAAGGAAGATGAACAGTTTTTTCTGCCCTGAACCTCAGCCACTTTGCAGCCACCCCTCCCATCCTGCAAATGGCCTTTCCGGAGCTTAGAAAAGGGGACTTACTGTGCTCTGGGAACCCCTGGATCATGTCAAATTTGTGGATCTCCTTGGCGTAGTACTCAGATTCGGTGTGATCCTGGGAGCAACTCTCTTCCTTCTCCTCTTCCATCTCCTCCAGGAGCTCCCTGGTGCTGTTATACAGAGCCAGAATCTGATAGGGCACGTGGCTTGGCCCCACAGTCTCCGGTGGGCTGGTGAGGCGCAACTTGCTCAGGATCTGGCCCCGGATTGCCTCCACCCGTTTCTTCTTGATGTGCTCCAGGTCGAGCGTCGTGCAGGAGGAGAGCGACAGGCTGACGGTGGCCAAGCTCAGGAGGGAGAGGAGCAACAGAGCCCTTTGCAAGTGCATCTTCAGGCGCGGCGCGGCGCGGGGAAGGGGCGAGGAGGCGGGACACCCCCGGGAGAAAAGCGCGCACGCGGAAGGGCGATGAGGCGGATCCTGCTGCAGGCTGGCGCTGGGCGAGAGGGTGCATGAATGGACGCCCGCGAGGGGGGGTCGTGACTGGGGGCCTCTAGCAAGACACGCTGGCGGATCCCGAGGAAGCGGATCGGCGCCTCGGCTCGCCGGGGTTCCTCTCCATGAGTCTGCGGGCGCCCGCGCGGGACCAAGCCAGCTTCGCCGGGAGCTCCGAGGCGGGAACCTGCCGACCCGCGCGGCGCTGCCTGACGCTCTCCGACCTACGCCGCTCTGGGCAGCCCCCGAGCCAGGCGCCCAGGGGGAGGCTCAGCCGGGAGCGCACGTGTCAGGCGGCCCCGGGAGCGCACTGGCGGCTGCCGGCGCGCCCTATTCATGCCTCTCCCTCGGGTGCCATCCCTCGGGAGCTGAGCCGAGGTGGATGCGCCTCGCCTTCATTGGCTGCGGCGGGGGACGAAGCGCTCCCGCGGGAGACGGACGGACGGACGGACGGACGGAGAAGCCGGGCGCGGACCTGTTGGTTGTTGCGGCGGCTACTGCTGCTGCTGCTGCTGCTGCTGCTGAGGCTGCCGCCTAGCCGACTGCCTGCTTTCGGGGCTCCCTCCCTTTTCTCCGTCGCCCCGCCGCAGCTCCAGGTACAGGGAGGCTTTTTCCCTCCACTTCGCCCGGGCTACCCTCCCCACGGCTCCCGATCTCGCCTTGGATCCCTGCCTCGTCCGTCGCCAAACTCTCTCCCCCCTCCGCCCGCTCGCACAACACACACTGCCTCTCTCTGCTCCGTTCGCTTGAAATTTTATACCTCCCTCCCATGACGTCTCTGGGACCGGGACGGGCAAAGGGGGAGCGAGCGAGGGATCGCTCGAAGCCCAGCCTTCGCAGACCAGCACAATGTTAATGTGTTAAACAGGCGCGACTTGTGGAGGGGGAGGAAGAGAAAGGCACACACGCACAAACACGCACCTCCACGGACCGTGATGTTGCGTAGCTCGCCCACCTCAGGTCTGGGGTCTTTGGGCTCTATGGCACTTCCGTGCCGAAATGATCTGACTCACAACTGTATCAACAGGCAGCATCAAATTCTAATTTCTTTCGCTTTTTTTCGCTTTCAGAATAATAGCTGGACAGAGAAGAACGGAATGTTTGGGCACGTACACGAGATCAACCCTTTTAAATTACAGGGAAAATTCATCCAGGATAACTAATCGTCCTCGCGACGACTGGACCCACTATCACCCGTGTCCTTTGAAGGGAAAGCATCCACAGTTTTGTCACACGCCACTTGCTACTCTCGTATGACTACACCCCGCATGTTGTCAAGCGACGGGTAGGGAAGGGGCTTGCTGAAGTTTTCCCCGCTATCCCAAACACGACCCCCCTCCCAACCTCAGCACATTTGACATTAAAGCAAATCCCACTGATCTAAGTGAACGGACGTGCTGCTTTGGACTGCAGAAAATTTTACTGGAATCAGTAAAATTTCTGCCAGATAACCATTTTAAGGCGCAATCCTACGCATTTTTTTTTTTGGTGGGGGGGGGAGTCCTACAACTCCCAGCACTCCCCAGCCAGCTATGGTTGACTGATGAATGCTGGGAGTTGTAGGGCTTTCCTCCTTTTTCTCTCTAAACATGCACAGGATTGCGGCCTAAATTCACTTGTTGTAAGAAAAATGTACATGCATCTTTTTAACAGCAGTCCAAATCTGTTTTTTTCCGCTCCTTTAGAAACCAAAAGCCCATAATTTCGGGGGTCTGAGAGAGCAACCAGAATCTTTCTTTACTCTTCCTTTGATCCCTTTTCTTGTCAGTTTCTACCTGAACTGTTACTACAGCAAGACGTTGCTCGATTATAAAACCTGATATGTAGGCCCTGCAGAGCTTCACAGTGGGGCGACGTCAAGGTTTGCTGTTGAAAAACTGGGAACATGCGTGATCTGGCTTGTTTATTTCTCTCCCCGGCTTTGCTCCTTCCGTAAAAAAATAGCGAGCATGGGCAGCCTTCGAAGGTGGGGTTGTGGGCTGAGACGGCGAGCAGCTGAGAGACGTGTGTGCAATCCTTAGCAGCGATCAAGGAAGGCCCCAGTTCATTTATTTTATTACCCGTTTGCAGTCCAGAGTAGTTTAAGGGAAGCGAACGGCGCCCTCTGGTGAGTAATGTATGCCGGTGAAATAGCTCCCTGGAGGAGGAGTCCTTGTTTACATGCGGGAGTGGATTCCAAGAAAACTTGCCCCTGAGCCGAGAAAAGAGTGGGTTGGGTACTTGGCGTTGTGTCCTCCTCCCAGTTATTTCCAGCTGCTCAACTGCATCTTGAGCCTCGAACACTAACGATTACCTAATGTGACCTTTCCATCATATGGAACTCTGTCTAGTAACTGGAGTCTTAAGTTGCTACAGAAATAGGATATCTATTGTTAGGTTTTGTTTTAGGACTGGTATTTGACAACTATGATCATGATACATTTATACCTCACTGTTTTTCTTACAAGGAATCCAAGGCAGCTGACAAGGTTCTTCTCCTCTCCATTTTATCCTCACAACAACAATCCTGTGAGGCTGGTTAGGGTGAGAGTCTGTGATTGACCAAACTCATCCATTGAGTGAGCTTCATGACTGAGTGGGGACTAGAACCAAAATCTCCTGAATCCCAGTCCAACACTCTAACCCATAAACCACACTAGCTGTCAGTGTGGAAAGGCATCTGAGAGAAACACAGCCTTGAGACACACAAGTGAGAAGATGGCGAATGAGTGATTTTCTAGATGTTGCTGGACAAACATTCCCATAATTACTGGCCATTCTTATACTGACTGAGATTAATGAGAGTTGGAGTCCAACCTTAGTTTCACCACCCCTGACCTGGAGACCCACAGAATTTAGTTTTAAATGTTTAAGTGCATCATCATCATCATCATCATCATCATCATCATCATGTAATAATCAAAACAGTTGAGAAAACAAAGCATAAGCTAGCACAATATAAACAAGCACAGCAAATCAAATCAATTAAAAATAACAATGGCAACAGCAGGGATAAGCAACCCTTTTGAGCCATGGGCACATCTGGCAATTTGAGGGAAATTGTCTGGCAAACTGTCCTGAATACCACTGCAAAATGATGTCTTTTGGAGGTGTGACAAAGCACAAGAAGCTGCAGAACAGACCAAGTACAAGACAGAGGTGAGAATCTGGGCTCCAATGTCCTAAACAATTTCTTTGGACTCAGTTTTCAACACCTATTTCACAGCAAACCAGCTGTTTTTTTTAATGTTAATCTAAAATATAAGCAGGAGGGGTAAGGCTTCTTTGTGAGTTCCACAAAAGCTGTCCAGAGGCAGAGTTGTGCCTATGGGCATCATGTCACCTATCCTTTCCCTGAGCTGAAAAAAGAGTGGTTTGGCCAACAGTTGCCTAAAATCACAAACAGAATCTGGAGGCATTAAAACAGCAACCACCAATCACCTATGAAACCTTGGCCATTAAAAAAGGAGGTATGATCAAGAAATGGCATGTCATCCTTCCTTTCTCATGCTCAGCCCATAACAAGGGTTGAGTCACCTGATCAAAAAAGAACTTTTAGTGAACAATGGAACCCAATGCACGTTATATACATCAGTGTGACAAAGGGCCATCAGGTCACTAGCCAGCATGCATTAAACGAAAACAACTGGAAAATGTTACTGCTTTGCTGTTCATTGACCAGGGCTGCTGCAAGACATTTTGTCCCCAGAGGCAAAGGACATGATGGTGCCTTCACCCCATTCTGTATACAGAAGCTGACTGACATAACAGCTGAAACTTCCTTCCACACTTTTGATGGGATTGCACCATCTACCACACATGGGGCACCCTGCTGCCTAAGGTACAGGGCAAGATGGCAGCCTTCCCTCTTCGATGTATAGAACTGGGCTGGACTTTTGGCAAAGTCCCTGAACAGAGATTCCTGAGCAAACTTAGCAGTCATAATATAAGAGGTCCTCTTATGGACTGGAAACTACCTAAAGTTGTTGTTGTTAGTCGCGAAGTCGTGTCCATCCCATCGCGACCCCATGGACAACACTCCTCCTGGCCTTCCTGTCCTCCACCATCTCCTGGAGTCCACCTAAGCTCACACCAACTGCCTCAGTGACTCCATCTAACCACCTCATCCTCTGCCGTCCCCTTCTTCTTTTGCCGTCTATTGTTCCCAGCATTAGATTCTTCTCCAGGGAGTCCTTCCTTCTCATTCGGTGGCCAAAGTATTTGAGTTTCATCTTCAGCATCTGGCCTTCTAAAGAGCAGTCAGGGTTGATCTCCACTAGACCTGACCGGTTTGATTGCCTTGCAGTCCAAGGGACTCGCAGGAGTCTACTCCAGCACCACAATTCAAAGGCCTCAATCCTTCTGCGCTCAGCCTTCCTTATGGTCCAGCTTTCACAGCCATACATTGCAACTGGGAAAACCATAGCCTTGACTATACACACTTTTGTTGGCAGGGTGATGTCTCTGCTTCTTAGTATGCTGTCTGGATTTGCCATAGCTTTCCTCCCCAGGAGCAAGCGCCTTTTAATTTCTTGGCTGCAGTCCCCATCTGTGGTGACCTTGGAGCCCAGGAAAATAAAATCTGTCACTACCTCCATTTCTTCCCCATCTATTTGCCAGA
>NW_025335761.1:35966601-35967823 GCF_004798865.1 Varanus komodoensis
GAAGGATTGAGGCCTTCCTTATGGTCCAGCTTTCACAGCCATACATTGCAACTGGGAAAACCATAGCCTTGACTATACACACTTTTGTTGGCAGGGTGATGTCTCTGCTTCTTAGTATGCTGTCTGGATTTGCCATAGCTTTCCTCCCCAGGAGCAAGCGCCTTTTAATTTCTTGGCTGCAGTCCCCATCTGTGGTGACCTTGGAGCCCAGGAAAATAAAATCTGTCACTACCTCCATTTCTTCCCCATCTATTTGCCAGGAAGTGAGAGGACCGGATGCCATGATCTTAGTTTTCTTAATGCTGAGTTTCAAGCCAACTTTTGCGCTGTCCTCCTTCACTCACATCAAGAGGCTCTTTAGTTCCTCTTTACTTTCTGCCATGAGAGTAGTATCATCTGCATATCTGAGGTTCTTGATATTTCTCCCAGCAATCTTAATTCCAACTGGTGATTCATTTAGCTCCGCCTTTCTCATGATGTGCTCTGCATATAAGTTAAATAGACAGGGCGACAGTATACAGTCTTGCTGAACTCCTTTCTCAATTTTGAACCAATCAGTGGTTCCGTGTCCAGTTCTCACTGTTGCTTCTTGACTCGCATATAGGTTTCTCAAGAGACAAATAAGATAGTCTGATACTCCCATCTCTTTAAGAACTTGCCACAATTTGTTGTGATCCACACAATCAAAGGCTTTAGCATAGTCATGAAGCAGAAGTAGATTTTTTTTGCAACTCCCTAGCTTTCTTCATGATCCAGTGTATGTTGGCAATTTGATCTCTAGTTCCTCTCCCTCTTCGAAATCCTGCCTGTACTTCTCGTAGTTCTCGGTCCACATACTGCTGGAGCCTAGCTTGTAGGATTTTGAGCATAACTTTGCTAGCATGTGAAATGAGTGCAACGGTGCAGTAGTTTGAACAATCTTTGGCATTGCCCTTCTTTGGGATGGGAAGGTAAACTGACCTTTTCCAATCCTGTGGCCACTGTTGAGTTTTCCAATTTGCTGGCATATTGAGTGTAGCACTTTTACTGCATCGTCTTTTAGGATTTTGAATAGCTCAGCTAGAATACTGTCACCTCCACTAGCTTTGTTGTTGCTCAGACTTCCTAAGGCCCATTTGACTTCACATTCCAGGATGTCTGGCTTGAGGTCAGTGACCGCCCCATCGTGGTTATCAGGGATGTTAAGCTCTTTCTTGTGTAGTTCCTCTGTGTAATCTTGCCA
>NW_025335761.1:35967923-36029321 GCF_004798865.1 Varanus komodoensis
TCATAGCTTCATTGAGCTACGCAAGCCCCTTCACCACGACAAGGCAGTGATCCATGAAGGAGGCTTAAAGCAGAGAATAGGAATAAATGGTGGGTGTAAACAGTGGGATCTCATGGTAATTTGCATTGAGACCAAGGTTTTTCAGCTTCTTCATAAATGATCTGGAATAAGAATGAATGTTGAGACGGCCAAGATCACTGATGACACTAAATCATTTAGGGTGCTTAAAGCAAAAAGGGATTGTGAGGAGCTCCAAATGGTAAGAATGGGCATCAAAGTGACAAATGCAGTTCATCCCTCACAGGGTTGCTTTTGTGTGGATAAAAATGGAGTGGAAGAACCATCTTGGGTTCTTCATAAGAGGGAAAAGATGGGAAATAAATGTGATGCAATAGTAATAGTAATAATACTTTAAACAAATATAAAATAATGCTCATTAGGGCAAAAAAAATCCCAGCTTTAGACATAAGCTGATGAGACTGAACTACCAAGAAAGAGACCTTGGGGTTGTGCAGACCCCATATTGTCAACCCGGTTTGCAGTTGCTGTGAAAAAAGGCAAATTCCATGCTTGTTATAATGAACAAAATAATTTTAAATGAACTGGCAATACAATATTTGCTGTTATGTGACATCAAGTCACCTCCAACTAATGGCGACCCTATGGATGAAAGCCCTCCAGAATGTCCTGTCCTTCACAGCCCTGCTAAGTTCTTGTAAAGTCATGGCAGTGGCTTGCTTTATGGAGTTCATCCATCTCCTCCTCCTCCAGCTTTCTGCATGATTCCCTTCTCCAGTGAGTCTTGCCTTCTCATGATATGCCCAAAGTAATACAGCTTTGGTTTTATTTTTGCTTCTAGGGAAAGTTCTGGCTTCATTTGTTCTCAGATCTATTTGTTTGTCTTTCTGATAGGCCAGAGTATTTGCAGACATCTCCACCTGATGATCCTTGCTAGTTTCTTCATTGCTGCCTTTCCAGATCTCAGCCTTCTTCAGGTGTCTTGGTCGCAAGCTTTATTCAAATTAATGACTGAGCCAAGTTATGCCATTTCTTCACTGTTCATAGTAAAGTTCTGTAACTCTTCTGTAACCATGAGTTTTGTTTTGTTTTGTTTTTTTAACTATTCAGCTGCAGTCCTCCTTTTGCCTGTGTTTCTTTCTTCTGTTTGTTTGCCTCAAAATTTTCCATTCCAGTCCAATTTAGTTTACTCATACAAAGTACTGTGGTGTTTAACCATTCAATTTCTTGCTTTATGGTTTCCAGGTTACATTGATTCGTACTTGTCATGCTCCATGTTCCATTTGTGCAGCAATGGACTTTCCTTTCACCTATGTGCATGTCAGCCACTAGACTTCCTCTCAGCTTTGATTTAGTTGCATCATTAGTGACAGTGCTATTAATACTTGTCCTTTGCTTTTCTCCAGGAGCTAGTTGAGTGCCTTCTAATCTGGGAATCTCATCTTTTATTTATTTAGATTGTTATATACCGCCCCATTCCCAAAGGCTCTGCTCAATTTACAAAAGATTCTTCTGGCACTTTCTCTTGCTTCATTTTTAATTATTTTATCATTGGGTTTTCAAGGTAAGAAAGTTCTGAAATAGTTTGCCATTGTCTTCTTGTGTGCAGTACTAACCAGAGTTATCTTGAGCATCACTCCCACTCTCTGTGAAAAATCTTGCACCAGTGTTGCCTTCAACTACCACTGCTGCGCGTAGCTACCTTTAAGGAGTCTCTCTGCCGCCATCACCATTAGAGATATCCTTTCTGTTCCTCATGATTTGACTGTTACTCCTGAAGAAGGGGGATGCTTCTTAAGTCTGGTGTCTCTACTTTGACCATTCTGTCTTGAGTGGCCCTGCTAGGAAACCAGATTAGCGAGAGTCTGACCTCCTGTTGGCATTGTTTTCAGCTTGTCTGACATCTCATTGTGTTAGTGTGTGTATCTCAGCTGGACATGGGGGCAGCGAGGGAATATAATAGTGCTGCTATATCAATCTATTGTATGACCTCACTTGGAACAGTGTGTACAGTTCTGCTCACTGTACCTAAAAATGAATACTGCAAAGTTGGGAAAGGTGCAGAAAAATTATTAAGGGGCTGCAGCAAGTGATCAAGACTTTTTTTCTCCCTCTTTCATAATACTGGAACACTGCTTTTCTATGCTGCTTAATAGCAATACATGGTTCCCAGAACAGTTTATAAAAAAGCAGTACTAAAAATATAGATGATCAAAATTACAATATGCAACATTCTACATAATTATATCATTAAAAACAATAAAATAAACATAATTACAAAGGGCTATTTAAATAAATCTATAAATCTACTGGTTGCCAACCTACTTACCTCTTATCCTTACTCCACCAGCATATTAAAGGTGACCATATGTTCATAACTCTGCTTGACACAACAATAAAATTAAAGATAAATAGTTAAATGGTTTGAATCATTAAATACTAAGGGAGCAAAGTTGAATAAATAATCAGAAATAAATAAATAAAAATAATAAAATACCAAAATCATAAAAGTAATTATTCCACAGCAGTCACAATACCAGAAAAATACAGAAGTAAAAACATTCTAACAATAAAAACATTGACAAAATAAAAGGGTCTTGGCCTGGCACTGAGAAGTGTACAGTGTCGGTGCCAGGTGCACCTGAGGAACTGTTTCCATAATTGTGGCACCACAGCAGAGAAGGCCCTCCCCCTGATAGCAGCCCTCCTTACTTCCCAGAGATGTGGCTCCTGAAGTAGGAATTCTGTCACTGACCTTAGTGATGGGGGAGTTATATATAGGAGAAGGCATTCTATCAGAAAAGCAGGTCCTAAGTCATTTAGGACTTTGTATACCATCATAAGCACATTAAAGTGGGCCTGGAACTCAACTGGAAGCCAGTGCAGCTGATAATGTATAGGTGTTATATGAACCTGCCTTGAAGTACATGTTGAGAGGCAGGCAGCCCCATTTTGCACCAGCTGAAGCTTCTGGAGCATTTTCAAAGACAGTGCCATGTACAATGTATTACAGTAGTCAAAATGGGAAGTTAGCAGTGCATGGACTACTGTCACTAGATCTTGTCTGTCCAGATAGAAGTACATTTGATGGATTAAATGGAGTTGATGGAAAGCACTCCTGGCCATGGATCCCACCTGGTATTCCAGGGACAGCTCTGGGTCCAGAAGCACCCCCAAATTCTGGACCGTGTCCTTTAGGGAGAGTGCTACCCTGTTAAGTGCTACTGATAGGACCCACCTACCAGTAGAACCTCAATCTTATCTGGATTAAATTTAAATTAATTCACCCTCATCCAGTCCCCACTTAGGAACTGGTTCAGAACTGTCACCCCCTCACTTAGATTAGGTGACAACAAGAGGAAGAGCTTAGCGTCATGATGTGAGGTCATTCCATAATGCAAATAGGTAGGACATTCAGGACAGATAAAAGGAAGTATGCTTCCACACAGTGCACAGCTGAATTATGGAATTCAGCACCACAAAATATAGTAATGGCTACCAGTTAATTTTCATAGGCAATTTTCAGGTCCTCTTCTGGGTGCTTCTGCCAAAGCAAGCTGCATAGATGGCTGCAAGAAAGAGAGCCTACTCATCTATGGCACCTCACCTATGGAATAGCCTCCACAAAGAGGTTTACCTGGCACCAACATTGTTACCTTTTCAACCTTTCCTTTCTTCCAGGCATTTTGGAGAGCCAGTTCTATGTTTTATGGTAGTTTTATCAACTCCTATACTGTCTGTTATTTTGCATCACGTTGTATTTCATAGTTTGGATTCATTGTGCTGAGCTCCACTCCAAAATAGGTTCCTCACCATGCAGCACTATGGATAGCTCCTATAAAGCTCAGAATAAAAGCTTCCACGGATAAGGAGCTCTGCGGACACAGGAGTCACCAGCCTTTCCTGCCTGTGCTTCATCTCCTACTGTCCCACTCTCGAATCTTTCTGCTTCAGTTTTTTCCGATGCCCTCCTCTCCCCTCTCCATAGATCCCTTTTACAAATAGGCTTGTGCTTAGGAGACAGGCTCCTTTAAAGACACACACGTGCGTGCACACGCACAGAGCCTCTAGAGTTTATATAAAAATTAGCAAATGCAAATTAGCAAATGCAAAGGTGCTCTTTTTGGTCCGTGGGCTTGAGCACCGGATCTTTGCAGTACCCAGATTATTCTTACTTAATATTAATCATTAATCATCCATAACGATAATATTAAAAAAGAGTAGTGATGCCACGTTAGAGGACCATCGGAGCCGGTCAACAGGTTAAGGGAATGAATAGGGAGGTGCCCCCATGCTACCACCATTTCTGTTTTTCCCACGCCCCACCAGGAAAGGTCCCCCACCGTGAAAGCGCACCGCGTCTCTTTAAAGGAATGCCGCGGTTGCTAAGGACGCTTGAGGGGGTGGCTTTTCTCCCGGAAGTGCTCGGCGGCACCGCCTCCATCCCCTCGCGCGCGCGCGCGCGCGCATCGGGCCCGAAGGATGGACGACGAGCTGGAGTTGGATGAGGTGGTCTGCAAGGGGGTAAGACGAGTCGAAGGACGCGCTGCGGGTTGCCATGGCGACGGAGGCGCCCTCGCTGCCCGGCCGGCTTTCCCTCCCCGGCCCCTTCTCCCGCCCTTGGTCGCAAGATTTCCTTCAGTTCCGGGCACTTGACTTGACCCGACGGGACATGGCCCGCGCTGTCCGTCCCCAGGCAGGGGCAGATCTCCGCGGAGGCGAGCGGGTAGCAGAGCTCATGTGCTCCTTTGTTAAAGCCGCAGTAGTTCAGCTGAGGCTCCGTCGCGCGTTGGCTTAGACAGAAAAAAGCCCCATGACTCCCAGCGTTCCCCAGCCAGCTGGCCAGCTTCCATGGCTGACTGGGGATGCTGGGAGTTGAAGAAGTGTTTTTTCTTGTCCAAACCTGTATAAGATTGTGCAAGAAAAGGTTGAAATGTCCAAGCATGATGAATTTGCAGTGGCAAATTACTCTTGCTATAAAAACAGCCCAGGCAGAAAATACCTCAGTGGGACAAAGATGTTGCAGGTAGAGGATAGGGTGGACATCCTGTACTTTTAGTTCAGAAGCTATTGGCATCCATGTACTGGGAATTTCAATTGAGAAAACTGTTAACTGAACACCAGCGATTCCTATAATTTATGCCAGCCTCCCTCACACATGTTCACAATACATAAGGGAGGCAAGAAAAAAAGTATTTGTGTGTTTACTCAGATGTCAGCCCTTCCGTATCCACTGAGGCAGGCTAGGCTAAGAGTTTGTGACTGGACCAAAGTCAGCAAGAGAGTTTCATAGCTGAATGGGTACTAGAACATAGATCTTCCAGGTCTTTAGTTCAGCAGTCTTAACTATCACACCTCATTGATTCTCCTAGGCCTTTGTAGTCCCTGCTACTGGTAACTTTCATTGCTAAATCATCTATTGTCAAATTCTCCCCACCCTCCCTACCAAATGTGTAAAAATGCAAGTACTTCTTTCTTCTCATGTGAATAATTTCAGGGATTAAGGTAAGGTCCTCTACATCATGTTTAATTAATAATTCACCTCTATGACATTACATGAGGAGCTATCATGTATGTAATGCCCCAGACTGGTAGCTGTGTTGTGCCCAGTAGATAGATGGCTTTTGAATAACTAGATTCTTTATCCTCCATATAGGTAGTAAAAATGGGTCGACGAGCTCACCAGGATTACTTCCAAGAGGAAAATCATCTTAGCCAGGCCAGCTCTCCAACTGCAGAGGTAGATGCAACTAGACTGGTCAGTGTTTCATTCCATTTTGTCATATTACTTTTCTATACCACTCAATCCCCTTGAATGCTTACCTTAATGTTTGAGCAGTTTGAGAATATCAGAGAAGGTGAGAGCAATGTCTCCAGGAGCCCAGACTGTTCATACTAGTCTGGTCTCCTAGCAGGGTCTCCCAAGGCGGAATGGTCAAAGCTGAGACACCAGACTAAGTGTTAGTCTTAGTCAGACTAAGATACATCTGCTGTCTTCAGGAGTAACATGCAAATCATGGGGAACAGAATGGCTGTCTCTAATGGTGATGGGGCTAGAGAAATTCCTAAAGAGGGTAGCTTGCTGGGCAGCAGTAGCAGTTGAAGGTGATACTGGTGTAGAATCTTTCACAGACAGTGACAGTGATGCGCAACTTTACCCTGCTTAGTACTGCACACAGAAAGAAATGGTAAACTACTTCTGAATTTTTCTTACCTTTTACATCCTATGATCATAGAATCATAGAATAGTAGAGTTGGAAGGGGCCATGAAGGCCTTCAGGTCCAACCCCCTGCTGTTGCAGGACACCAAGTCACAGCATCCCACCCAGATGGCTGTCCAGTTTCTTTTTGAAAGTCCTTAGTGTGGAAAAGCCCACCACCTCTCTAAGCAGCTGACAGTGCCACTGTCATAAGGCTCTGACAGTGAGGCAGCTTTTCCTGATGTCCAGCCTGAATCTGGGTTGTCGCAACTTGAATTGATTATTCCGTGTCTTACACTCTGGTATCATTCGGAAGAGATCTTGACCTTCCACTTTTTGACATCCTTTGAGGTACTTATAGGGAGATATCATGTCCTCCCTCA
The DNA here is from genome assembly GCF_004798865.1 of Varanus komodoensis. Lineage (NCBI taxonomy): Eukaryota > Metazoa > Chordata > Lepidosauria > Squamata > Varanidae > Varanus > Varanus komodoensis. Next base: position 35,974,525 of record NW_025335761.1, read on the forward strand.
GTCTTCTCTTCTCAAGGCTGAAAATGTCCAGTCTCAATCTCTTCTCATAGGGCAGCATTTCCAAACCCTGTATCACTTTTGTTGCCCTCCTCTGGATCCTTTCTAATTTTCCTGCATCTTTCTTAAATCTTGGTGCCCAGAACTGGACACAGTATTCCAGATGAGGTCTAACTAGTGAGGAGTACAGAGGAACTGCAACTTCTTGTGATTTGGAAGTAATATTTCTGTAAATGCATCCCAAAATAGCATTTGCCCTTTTGACTGCTGCATTGCATTGTTGGCTCATGTTTAGTCTATTGTCCACAATTACTCTGAGAGTTCTGTTCAGTTCTGTTGAGCTACGTATTCCCCATCTTGTATCAATGCATTTGGTTTCTTTTTCCTAGGTGGAGGACTTGGCACTTGTCCTTATTGAATCTCATTCTGTTGCTTTCAGCCCAGTTCAAGTTTATCAAGATCACCCTGGATCTTCATTCTGTCTCGTAGGGTGTTTGCTATTCCACCCAGTTTTGTTTCATCTGCAAATGTAATTATTTTGCCTTGTAATTCCTCATCCAAATCATTAATAAAGATGTTCAAGAGCACTGGACCCAGGACTGAACCCTGTGGCACCCCACTAGTTACTGCCATGCAATTTGAGAAGGTGACATTGATGAGCATTCTTTGCGGCTGATTTAGCAGCCAATTTTGGATCCACGTTATAGTTTTTCCATCTACTCCAGTTTTTGCTAATTTGTTTATCAGAATGTCATGTGGCACTATGTTGAAAGTTTTGCTAAAGTCTAGGTAGATTATGTCCACAGTGTTTCCTCTGTCCCTCTGGAGGTTACCCAGTCAAAAAATGAGATTAAATTAGTCTGACAGGATTTATTTTCAATAAATCCATATTAACTTTTATTAATCAATGCATGTTCTTCAAGGTGCTTGCAGATGAATTTTTTTATAATTTGCTCCAGAATTTTTCAAGGGATTGATTTCAGACTAACTGGTCTGTAGTTCCCAGGTTCATCTTTTTCCCCCTTTTTGAAGATGGGGACAACATTAGCCCTTCTCCAGTCATCTGGCGCTTTTCCTGTTTTCCAAGATTTATTGAAGATAATAACCAGTGGTTCTAAGAATTCCTCTGCTAGCTCTTTTATGTTCCTGGGACGGAGCTAAACAGGCCCTGGAGATTTGAACATGTTTATTCCATCTAGGTCTTCCTTGACCATTTGTCTCTTAATCTTGGGCTGCCATCTCTCACTTTCGGCTTCTACTTCCTCTTTGTTGTAGATTTCCTTGTGGGAGAAGACTGAGGCGAAGTAGGAATTGAGTGCCTCTACCTTTTCCTTGTTGTCTGTTATCACTTTAAATAGCTGGACACCCTTCTCTTTCTCATGTCTTTATTTTATTTATTTAAAACTTTTCTAGACCATCCCTTACTGAAGTCTCGGGATGGTTTAACAATACAAAATGTAAAATAAAACACAGCATTCTGTTCTGGCTGTATCTGAAGAAGGCTTTCTTGTTGCTCTTAGCATCCCTTGCTATTCTCAGTTCATTTCCTGCTTTAGCCTCCCTGATGCTATTCCTGCAATTCCTTGCTATTTGTTTATATTCTTCCTTCATGACTTGGCCCTGCTTCCACTTCCTGTACACATTACTTTTTCTTTCAGGTTGTCACTTAACTTTTTGTAGAGCCACTTGGGCTTCCTCTGCTGTCTTCTACACTTTCTCCTTGATGGAATTGTTCATTGTGGTTGGAGAATCTTCTTTTTCAAGATTTCCCACCCCTCTTGGACTCCTTTTTAAGGGTGTGTTGCATGGCACTTCACTTATTATTTTTCTGAGTTTGTTAAGTTGGCTTTTCCAAAGTCCCAGATGCATGTTTGGCTCCAGTTACCCTTTGTCTCCTTCATAATTGAGAATTCAAGTATTGCATGGTTACTTTCTCCAAAAGTTCCCATGCTTGTAATTTTGTCCACCAGGCCATCCCTTTTAGTTAGTATTAAATCGAGGATAGCTGATCCTCTCGTGCCTTCCTCTATTTTCTGCTGGAGAAAGTTATCAGCAATGCATGTCAGGAATCTCTTGGAGGGGCCATGTTTGGCAGAATTTGTCTTCCAGCATATATCGGGGAAGTTGAAGACCCTCATGATGACTACATCATTCTTTTGGGAAATGCCGGCAAGTGGCTTTTCGAAGGTTGCATCCTTGTCCCCTTTTTGACTGGGTGGTCAGTAATAGACACCAATAATTATGTTTTTCTTTTTTTTTGCTCCCTGTAAATTGGTGAAACAATTCAAAATGAAAAAGAGATAGTTGCAGAAGATAATACTCCCAAGTTGGAAGGCATTCAGCCAACTATTAGGGAATGGCAAAGGACAAACAATATTGTTAATGACACAACTAGATCAGAATTGAGAGGAAGTTTAGTGGCTGATATGCACAAAGGCAAAAGGAAGAATGTTTTGAGTCAACTAAAGTAGAATGGAGTGGGAAATTTTCAGTCCTACAAAGTGTTTTACTTCAGAAATGACAAACTCAGAAGAAATTGAATGGGTCTAGCACAGGTAGTAGGGGTATAAACTTAGTGTTGTCAGCCGCCCCGAGGCTTCGGCGAATGGGGCGGCCTAAAAATGTTTTAATAAATAAATAAATAAAATAAAACAAAATCCAGCTAAATCAACCAGAATTCTTTGAAAGCCTGTCAACATAACCATCATTCATGTCTATGCTCCAAGAACAGCTGCTGAAGAAAATGACATCAAACATTTTATGCAAGTGTCCATGAGGAAATTGATAAGACACCAAAGCAAGACAGGCTGATACTCAAGGTGACTGCAACACAAAATTAAGAAATAAAGCAGAATCAAATGGGGTAGGAGAATTTGGCTTAGGGGTCAGAAGTGAAATGGGGGAATGACTCCTGGAATTCCGTGGCACCAGAATCTGTTCATCACAAAAACATCCTTCAGACAAGTGATGGGATGACTGTACACAGACATTAACAGATAGCCAATATAAAAATCAAATTGAGTATGCAGTTGGAGTACAGATATGTTATCAGAAGGTCTGGAGGAAAGCTGGAGAATAGAGACACTTAAGGTAAATTCTGGTGGCCATTTAGCAAGTGGTAACTTACTGTAGGGTGTATGCAACCACTTTATAACCTGGTTGCACGTATTATAACGTCTGGTGCTCTGCTGCTTCAACAAATTTCAGACTGGGTGTTGAGGTGCCATAAAATTCTCATCACTGGCAAGAGCTAATAAGAGCTTGGGTTGTCATATGATTATATGCATTCTTTGGCAAGTTACTGTATGGTAAATGGTCACCTGCATTGATTCATATCTTCTAGAATTCACTCTTAACTTTGATTTGTCTCTTCGTAATACTTCTTTTCCACACTGTTCCTGATTTGACCATGTTGTATACCAAAATTGTAAACCCAAACATACTTACCGAGGCACATGTGGGCTACCTCTGGGTCACATGTTGCCCTTGGACCCCCTGTGGCCACAGAACCCTGGTGTGCTCCACCCATTTATCCCTGCTGCCCACTACGTCAGCTGTCACCTGGGTGGTGGGGAGCACATGTGGCAGGGGTGGAGAAGCTTGGATGCACTTCTGTTGCTAATCATAGGGAGCATGCAGTATTCCTGTCATCCTCTGGAACACAGCCGAAGCAGTATGAAAGGATACTAACCTCCCAGATTTAGCCATTTTGATGGTACTTTAGGATAGTCAATATAAAATCCTTCTTCATCCAGTGTATAGGAATTCATGACCATACTATGTAGTGATAGCTAAAACTTAAATAGTTTTCTTAAAAGATTGGATAATGTTTGTGAATTGAAAGAAAAATATATTTAAAAAAGGCATGTCAGAGGACCATTTCTAGAAGTACAGAGAGTTGATAGTTCTTGAGCCGGGAGAAAACCAGAGAGTTGAGATTCCAAAGACTGAGACCCTCCCCTGTGCACCTTGCACCTGGCCCAGACAGAATCCCATTGGTTTCCTTTCCAAGAATGCAGCTGACCTTAGGCAGAAAAGGGGTGCGCTAGGTGTGTGGGCCAGTGGCTTATAACAATTCCTTTTAGTGCCCCAGTTTCCTTTCTTCCCCCTCCATGACATTTAAGGCAGATAACCGAAAACAGCTGTTAAAGTAAAGGGCAAGTGCTAGGCATGGTGAAAATCACCACCACGGTGCCTTGCTCTGTGCATTGGATGCTTGTTAGCTTCCCAGTTCAAAGAGACTTAAATGCATCTGAAACAGGGAGCATTGTACTGTGCCCTGAAAGAACAGATGGTGGGTGCACTGTGTGAGTCTGTTAGTTAAGTATGATTCAGAGTTTAGGGTGTGTGTTGAAAACAAAAATAGAACAAACAAGTAAAACAGAGGATGAGGAAGAAAGATGGGATTGGCCTGTGTAAAGCCTTGCTTGCTTAAAGTATCTTCGAAGAGGCATGCTATAAAGAGTAGAAAGAGAGGAGGGGGAAAGGACCCCCCCATTGCTGCATAGCTATAAAATACTCAGGTTTTGTACCCCCAGTCTTTTAATTGCATATTACATAACACAACACCCTGTTATGTGTGTATGAGGGTGGGGGGTGGGGTTGCAGAAGGGAAAAAGCTGTACTTCACTTTTGAAACTCCCCAGCCCAGGTCATAAACAACACTACTATGCTGTTTGGAGCTCTTAAAGGAGTATTCTTTATAGCAGACACTGTGTTGGAAGTTCCACTTGTAAAATTAGTAATAATGAAAAAATCAGCAGGTTAAATCTCTTGTCTTTTCCTCCTTTGTGTGTTACAATATAAACTGTTATTTCAGAGAGATTTCCTCATGAATGGTTGTGGTGAACCTATGCTTTGAGTCCCAAATGATAGTCCTTTAGTTTAGGAGATCATTCTTTAAACTATATCCCAAATCATCCTATTGATACTTACTGGTCTCAAATGGAAGTCCACAAAATTTCAAAGTACCTTAACTTTGACTTGATTATAGCCAGGAGATTATATTTAAAATCTGTTTGAGTAGGTCTGCTTCCATCTCCTTATATCATGCAAATCAAGGGTTCTCAAGCTGTGGTTCCTTGAGCTCTTTCTGAAAGTGCTGTCCCATTGCATGGTCCTGACTCCCAGCTGCTAAATCTCATGAAAATAAATGAAAAATACTCTTCTGTTTGGATATGAGCATTTGTTGCTGCAGTTGCTAGAGGGATTTTCTGTGATGACAACAGAGAGGGGAGGTATCCATGAGGCAAGATTTTCTGTAACAGTGTGAACTCTTCTTTTAAGAGCTGACCTCCACCCTTGACAAAGTGATGTTTGCAGCTTTAAAAGCTTGTTCACATTCACTGTGAACTGTTTGCTGCTTAGCCAAGCTGAAATACTTGTTATCTTTCATAATTTCTCCTTCTTGACCCTTCCCAAATCCCTAGTAATTCTTGTGCTTTTTCTGAACTCCCTTTGGGCTGGATCCAAACTCTTCTGTATTTGTTATAAATTTCTTCTCTGTGGGAGACATAGGTAGCTTCTGGTTGATGGAGGCCTTGCGAATTACCTCTCTGTTGGAGATTGGCCCCTGTAGTTTGTGACAACCTACACCTCAGCTACTTGTCTGTTGTAGAACTTGGCATGTGTCCTTTAGTAGTGTGTTTGGCTTCTGGGTAGCTGTGGCTTAACCACATCATAAACATCATCATCTATTATTATTAATTCTGTTTCTGTACTGACCATTTGGTAAAGCTCTTGAATGCAATAAAATACAGATACAATAAAATGCAGTATAAAATTCCAATGCACAAATTTAGAATACTTTTTAAAAATCTTAAACAATTTCAGTAAATACTAAACCAGATAATAATGACTCTATCCCATCAGATGCCACCACATGTCTGAACATTTTTTCTTGATATTAAAAAGATAACAGTGTTGGCACCAGGCAGATCTCAATGGGAGAGACCATTCCTTAATCGGAGGACTACCGCTGAGGATGTCCTCCTCTTTGTTGCCTTTTTCTGGACTCCTTTGAAGTTGGTAGTCGGTAGAAGGACCCAGATGTGGATCATAGTGTCTGGGTAGACTGAAGTCAAGAGAACATTCCATCAGATATTGTGGTCTCATGCCATATAGGTTAAAACCAGCACCTTGAATTGGGCTCAGAAGCATATAGACAGCCAATGCAAACAGGCCAGAATTGGTGCTATATGTTTGGACCTTCTATTCTCAGTTATTAATTTGGCTTCCAGATTTTGCACAAGCCACAACTTCTGAACAGTCTATAAGAAAATGGGTTATTGAAATTAGGCTATCCCTGTCCAGATAGCTGGGTCACCAATGAAAGCTAGTAGAAGGCACTTCATGCAAGTTAGACTATGAATCTGCTCCTTTAGGGAGAGTGTAACCCGATCCAGAACAGGTTGAATTCCCTCCATTCCATCAGATGAACCACCCACTACCAGTATCTCAATTTTGTCTGGATTGAGCTTCAATTTATTAACTCATCCAACCTGATGTGATTGAAAGCAGAAATAAAGCTACATTTCATCAGCATACTGATAGCAGTGTACTCCTAAATTCTAGATGACCCCGCTCAGCAATTTCATATAGATGTTAAATAGCATGGGGGGATAGGACAGACCCCTGAGGAACCCCATGCTGGAGAATGCATGGGTTGAAGCAATATTCTGAAGGTACCACATAACATCAGCAGAAGAAGTTGCTGTTCTAGCAGAGCTCTGCTACTTGTCCTGTTGCTCATGCAGTTGTGTGCACACATCACTTTGTAAACCCCTAAGATCTGCAAGCAGTTGTGCAAACAGAGCTTCAGTTGGATTCTCTGCTTACAGGTATGTTGAAACTCAGTTCCTGCTATTGCAGTGTCATTTATGCTTTTAGAATGGCACGGTTTGATACAATTCTTGTCTATTTCTTAACCATCTACTATATCTGGGACAGATGGGAAATTCAACTGGAAAAAGGATGATTGTAACAATTTCAAGTGTATAAGGCTAGTGTATAAGGAACAATACTTGGTAGATGGGCAGCAAAAATATTACTATCACATGGGCCAGGAGAGCTGCAGAGACTGTGGAAACAAAGAATTTCAACTTAACAGTATTCCTTGCAACTACATAAGGAATCCATTCTAAAAAGTGAATCTTGAATATTCATTTTATTTCATTTCTATACCTACGTTCTATAGCTGAAACTCTCTGGATAGTTTGCAACGAATTAATTGATAAGACTTTCCTGAATAAGCCTCTGCAATTTGAGACTAAGCAAATGTGTTTCCTAATCCCAGTTCTTTGCTCTGCACTTGGTTTCCTTTGCCTACTCTCCAAGGATTAAAAGCTGATCTGTAGCAAATGTTTCAAGCTATCATTTGTGAGGATCAAACTCATCTGAATGGTTGGTTTCTCAAATATATCAATTTTGTCACATATTCTAGTTCTCTATTTATAAGGAGAAGCTCTTGAATTCAACATATTTATGTTTAAAAGCTGTGCCATGAAAACCTGTGTTGTCTACATAATATTTATATAACCATAAGCAATCAAACTCTTCTTGTTGTTATGTGTTGTCAAGTCGTCTTCACCTTATGGGGACCCCATGGATGAACACCCTTCAAAATGTCTTGCCCTTGACAGCCCTGCTTATCCCTTGTAAATTCAAGGTTGTGGCTTCCTTCATGAAATCAATCAATCTTATATTTGGTCTTCCTTTTTTACTTCTGATTTTAACTTTCCTTAGCATTATTGTCTTCTTCCAGTCTGCACATTATTGTTTTGTTTTCCAAATTTGTTAGCATATTCTTGTTAGAATTTAGTTGATTCATTCTCTGTATGCTGGAATAGTTCTGTTGATATCCTATCCTCTGCAGGTGCTTTATCCTTTACGAGTGCTTTCAGAGCAGCTTTCATTTCACTTTCTAATATTACAGGCTCTTCAGCAAAGCATTCCTCTTCAAAGAGTCTGTCATCCTTTCTTGTCTTTTGTATAATCCAACTTGCCTTTATGTTTCCTTGGTCAGATAAGATATCCCCTTGTTTGTCTTTCAGCATTCCTAAACTAGGTTTGAATTTTCCGATTATTTCTTGGATCTTCTTGAAAAGGGCTCTTGTTTTTCTGCTTTTGTTGTCCTCTTCTATTTCTTTGTACTGGTCATTGTAATAGTTCTTTCTGTTTCTATAGAATAGTAGTTGAAAAGTTGCATTCAGGAATCTGACCCTATTTCTGCCACATTTTGCTTCTTGCCTGTCCTTAGCAATTGTGTTTTTTCTGTCATCCATCTAGGCCTTTTCTCTCTTTTTGCTAAGGGAATTGTCTTCTTACATTCTTTCTATTCTTTCCTAATAATGTCTCTGGTTTCAGTCTACAGTTCCTCTGGATCATGTTCAGTTGAATAATGCAAGTTCAGTTCAGTTTAATAATGCAAATCCATTCTTTATGTGGGCTTTCAATTTCTTAGTAATGTTATTTAAGTTGCATTTTAGCTCTTCGCTTCTATGAGTGATCTTTTTCAGCTTCACTGTGATTTCTGATATTAGGAGCTAATGGCAACTAGCATAATCTGCTCCTGGTATTGTTTTGGCAGCGAGAATACACCTTCTCTATCTTCCATTTCCAATTACAGTGGTACCTTGGCTCATGAACTTAATCTGTTCCACAACTCTGGTCGCGATCCAAATTGGTCATGAGCCAAGTCAAATTTCCCCATAAGGTTCAATGTAAATAAGGTTAATCTGTTCTGTAACCATTTTTTTAATCACAAAAATTTGAAACAAAGTGACAAAGGACAACAAAGATTGTGGCCCTCTCCCCCGCAGCACAGTTGTGGCCATCTCCCCCCCGCCCCAGCGCTACCACGGTTGTGCCTGTCTTCCCTGCATGAGCGTGACCGTGATCACGGCCATCTAACCCCCCCTACCCCACAGCTTGACTGTGATCGTGCCTGTCTTCCCTTCACGAGTGTGACTGCGATGGCCATAGACGGGTGCGATCACGTTCAGGCAGGGAAGACGGGTGCGATTGCGGCCATCCCTCCCCCCCCCCGAGCATGACTGTGATCACGCCTGTGCAGGGAAGATGGGCGCTATTGCGATTGTCACCCAATGTGGAGTTCGTGACCTGAGGCAATGTTTTTCTGAAATTTCTGTTCATGACCCGATTTGATTGTGAACTGAGGCATTCGTGAGCCAAGGGCCCACTGTACATAGTCTATTTGATTTCTGTATTGACCATCTGGTGATGTCCATGTATACACTGGTCTTATTAGTTGCTCACTGAAGTATGTGTTTGCAAGAAACAGATTGTTGGCATCACAGGATTGGATTGAGTCTGCTTTGTTTCTGATCCCTAGACCAAATTTTCCCATAGCATTAATTTCTTTTTGCATTCCAGTCACCTATAATGATCATCATGTCTTGTTTAGTGTGTGATCAACTCCCTCTTCAGTTTCTTCTTCTTCAACATCTGTTGTTGGAATGTAGATTTGAATTATGCTTGTGTTGACAGGTTTCCCATGAATTCTGATTGATATAATTCTTTTGGACTTTGTATTACAGCTCCTTACTGCTTGTGCTGCATCTTTTCTGAGTATAATCTTTTCAGTATTAGAGCATTTCTTCTGAGTCTGTAATTTAAGAGTAAAACATCTCGTATTTGTCTGACTGAAAATACATTTTATATTCCAGTCCACTTTAATCCACTCACACAAACGGCAAAGTTTACATACATGCAGACTCATACTTCTCATGTTCCATATTCCAGTTCTGTGTGTTTTCAGTCAGACATCCCTTTCACTTCTGTGCATATTAGCTACTAGACTTCATTACAGCTTTAATCTAGTCTCTTCATTAGTAACTGTGCTATTTGTACTTGTCTTTTGGTCTTCCCCAATACCAGTTTGAGTGCCTTCCTGCCTGGGAGTTTCATCTTCTGGCAGTATCTCTTTTTTCATTTTGGATCATTTCAACATAGGGTTTTCAAGGTAAAAAAAAATCAAAAGTGGTCCACCATTTCCTTCTTGTGTGCAGTACTAACCAGGGTTAGGCTGAATGTCATTGCCATTGTCTGTGAAACATCCTCTGTCAGTGTCACCTTCAGCTACCACTTCTGGCCAGAACCTCCTTTTCAGGGGTTTCTCCACCCCCATCACCATCAGAGATAGCTATTCTGTTCTGCTGATGTGACCATTATTGTTGAAGAGGATGGATGTGACATAGTCTAGTATCTTTGCTTTGAACATTCTGCCTTGGGGACCCTGCTAGTGAGACTGTCTAGCCTCCTTGTGGTATTGTTCTCAGCTTCTCTAACATTCTTAAACACCCTCACCACAGAAAGGTATGCAGTTTGACACTTAGCGGTATATCTAAAACCTGCTGAGGCTCCCATTGATATCACAGCACCTAAGCCAGAGGCTGGCAGAGGAACTGTGAGATCAGCTTCTTGCTGCCAGACAATGCAGCTAGTCTGGATTGGAACTAACTAATATGTGTCAAGCTGTTTCCAAACTAGTATTGCTTTTAGAAACTTGTTGAGCACAGCTGTGCCTTTCCCTTTTTCATACCTTGTGAAAAACTATTTAGAAGCGAGAATAAGCAGCTGTAATTCTTGGGTTTGATTTCTCCTGTGTGGTTCTGAGGAATAGTTTTGAAAGTTTCACTTCCACACTTGTATAACTATGGAATATTGTTTTTTCTGAACTGAGAAGCAGAATCAGCATCTCATTCTGTGGTCTCTGTAGGCTAAAAGAGAAAGCTGATAGCAAGATCATGGTAGGAGAATGTCGAACCTTCGAGCTGGTTTTTCTAACTTAAACTCTTTCTTAGTAGGACAGTGGGAAGATGTCTAGCTAAAGCCAACTTGAAGCCTCATGTACAAGAAATGTAGTGTGGTTAATTCTGTCCCTTCTGGAGGAGCTGCCTGAATTGTTAAAGAGTCTTTATCTGATTTTATAGCTCCTTTGAGGCTGGAAAGATGGTGGTTCAGCCAATGACTCATCTTCTGAGCCAGAGGATGATGGTGGGGCTGTGCCTGCCATGCTTTCAAGGAAGTAGCCTGCGGCTTTTCATCAGAGTCATTTGTTGAACTCTGAAAGGCCCAAGGACTGGGTGTTATGACAGTTAACATTAATGATAGTTTGTTGGAAACAACTCAGACTTTAGAAGATGATGCAGCTAAGAAAATAATGTGTGAATTAATTCTTACTGTGCTAATATGTTGCTGAATTTTTGCATTCCTTAGTGTATTATGGAATAAAGTGACTGTGTTCTTGGCATCTCAGGGTTGCCATGGTGGGAACTGTCCACCCTCTGCAGTGCTACAGTTTTGTTGCTACTCCACCTGCTCTCAGCTTGGTGCAAACCTTCTACATGCTGTGCTTGTGGACAGCAGTCATCAGGAGTAATTTATTATTCAGTTGTGGCACATCAGACCCAAATATGGAGAGACATCATACTGATATGGCAAACTGCATTTACTACCATATGACATTGCCCCTTACTGTTCAGAAAGTTATAGTTCACACGTGCTATGCACTGAGCCCAAGTTTAGCTTCTTGGAAATATCTTCAGTGCTAAATTAAATTTCACACCTACTCAATTGATGCTTACCTGAAATAAACTTTTGTACCCAAATCAGAGTTGACTTTGACTCGTGGGAGAAATCTACTTTCAACAGAGGAGGGTCGGTGCACAGGCAAGCTTTGCTTGTTTCATTCAGAGCTGAATGGAATGGCTCAGTGTTTCTCCTCCTGAAGCCACCCAGCTGCCTGCAGAAGTGTTGGACTTCCAGCTGTTCCCTTGGAATATGGCCAAATTCTCCAATAGGAATCTGAAAAATGTAGCTGAACTCATGTTCCCTAATTAGGCTAGCTTGCTTAGAATGAGCTCTAGCCTCACTGAGCTGGGAACTCCCCAAGGCCTTCTCTTCATCCCTTGAAACCCTGAATAACTGCCTAGTTATTTTCAGCTTGCTTGGGTTATCTCCTGATCCTTAATAATATTTTTCATCATTCTCACCAAAATAACTCTCTTAAGCAACTGTATTTCCCAGCCCTTTTCATGTTAGTTTTTACTCTTAGTTTGTACTGACAGTTGCAGAGTATTGAACATGAACCCATGGGAAAAAGTTTTGTTAAAATTTTATTTGCACAGAATGATTTCATTCCTTGAATACTTTCCAACCCTGAGCCTACCAAAGGCAAAGAGGAAGAGAGCCCTTGCCTAGACACTGTTACTTCACACATCTGCTTCTTCAAGGGCATGGTAGAAGTACACTGCAGTATGGTCCTAGAATATATGTCCCTGGGATACAGCACTGAGGCACAAAATTGCTACTTGAAGCAGGAGTTAGGCAGTTAAGACAGACAGTCAAACTAACAACAGGAGGCATGTTGCTAGCATTGTAAATGTAACCCCCCTGCCTCTGAGGTGCTCTAAGTCAGGCAAGGTCAGGTAGCAAACAGTTTTAATGGCAACATTCAGTATAAAGCTACTGTTTGTGAATGATTCGGTTTCATGCCTTTTACCAACTTTGACTGATACCTCAGCTACAGCCTCTCTCAGACAGGAATGACTTGGCCACAGTGGTACTGGTGCTAGTAACCTCAAGACTAGATCACTCCTTTGCTGAGGGAACTGGACTGGCTGCCTAGTCCAGGATTAAGTTTTTACTAGTAGTGTATGAACCCCTAGAGATGACAAGACTGAACATCGACATCTTAGGAATCAGTGAACTAAAATTGACAGGAATGGGTGAATTTAATTCAGATGACCATCAGGTATACTACTGCAGGCAAGAAGCCCTCAGAAGAAATGGAGTAGCCTTCATAGTCAATAAAAGAGTAGGAAAAGCAGTACTGGGATGCAATCTCCAAAATGACAGAATGATCTCAGTTCGAATCCAAGGCAAACATTCAACATCACAGTAGTCCAAGTCTACGCCCCAACCACTGGTGCTGAAGAGGCTGAAGGTGACCAGTTCTATGAAGGCCTACAACACCTTCTGCAATTAACACCCAAAAATGATGTCCTTATCATCATGGGGGAATGGAATGCTAAAGTAGGAAGCCAAAAGATAACCAGAATAACAGGCAAGTTTGGCCTTGGAGTACAAAATGAAGCAGGGCACAGGCTGGTAGAATTTTGTCAAGAGAATACGATGGTCATAGCAAACACTCTTTTCCAACAACCCAAGAGACGACTCTACACATGGACATCACCAGATGGTCAACACAGAAATCAGATTGACTATGTGCTCTGCAGCCAAAGATGGAGAAGTTCTATACAGTCAGTAAAGACTAGACCAGGAGCTGACTGAGGCTCAGATCATGAGCTTCTTGTTCCAAAATTAGGCTTAAATTGAAGAAAGTAGGGAAAAGCACTAGGCCACTCAGGTATGACCTAAATCATATCCCTGATGAATACACAGTAGTGGTGACAAATAGATTTAAGGAATTAGATCTGATAGACAGAGTGCCTGAAGAACTATGGATGGAGGTTCGCAACATTGTACAAGAGGCAGCAACTAAAACCATCCCAAAGAAAAAGAAATGCAAGAAAGCCAAATGGCTGTCTGAGGAAGCTTTACAAATAGCTGAGGAAAGATGGGAAGCGAAAGGCAAGGGAGAAGGAGACAGATACACCCAGTTGTACGCAGAATTCCAGATAATAGCTAGAAGAGATAAGAATGCCTTCTTAAATGAACAGTGCAAAGAAATAGAAGAAAACAATAGAATAGGGAGGACCAGAGATCTCTTCAAGAAAATTGGAGATATGAAGGGAACGTTTCATGCAACGATGGGCCTGATAAAGGACCAAAATGGCAGGGGCCTAACAGGCAGAAGAGATTAAGAAGAGATGGCAAGATTACACAGAGGAACTATACAAGAAAGAGATTAACATCCCTGATAACCACGATGGGGTGGTCACTGACCTTGAGCCAGACATCCTGGAATGTAAAGTCAAATGGGCCTTAGGAAGTCTGAGCAACAACAAAGCTAGTGGAGGTGACAGTATTCCAGCTGAGCTATTCAAAATCCTAAAAGACGATATACTCAATATGCCAGCAAATTTGGAAAACTCAGCAGTGGCCACAGGATTGGAAAAGGTCAGTTTACCTTCCCATCCCAAAGAAGGGCAATGCCAAAGATTGTTCAAACTACCACACCATTGCACTCATTTCACATGCTAGCAAAGTTATGCTCAAAATCTTACAAGATAGGCTCCAGCAGTATGTGGACTGAGAACTACGAGAAGTACAGGCAGGATTTCGAAGAGGGAGAGGAACTAGAGATCAAATTGCCAACATACGCTGGATCATGGAGAAAGCTAGGGAGTTCCAGAAAAACATCTACTTCTGCTTCATTGACTATGCTAAAGCCTTTGATTGTGTGGATCACAACAAATTGTGGCAAGTTGTTAAAGAGATAGGAGTACCTGACTATCTTATTTGTCTCTTGAGAAACCTATATGCGGGTCAAGAAGCAACAGTGAGAACTGGGCACGGAACCACTGATTGGTTCAAAACTGAGAAATCAGTTCAGCAAAGCTGTATACTGTCGCCCTGCCTATTTAACTTAAATACAGAGCACAACATGAGAAAGGCGGGCCTAGATGAATCACCTGTTGGAATTAAGATTGCTGGGAGAAATATCAAGAATCTAAGATATGCAGATGATACCACTCTCATGGCAGAAAGTGAAGAGGAACTAAAGAGCCTCTTGATGTGTGTGAAGGAGGAGAGTGCAAAAGAGTGCAAAAGAGTGCAAAACTCAGCATTAAGAAAACTAAGACCATGGCATCTGGTCCTCTCACTTCCTGGCAAACAGATGGGGAAGAAATGGAGGTAGTAATAGATTTTATTTTCCTGGGCTCCAAGATCACCACAGATGGGGACTGCAGCCAAGAAATTAGAAGACGCTTGCTCCTGGGGAGGAAAGCTATGGCAAATCTAGATAGCATACTAAAAAGCAGAGACATCACTCTTCCGACAAAAGTGTGTATAGTCAAGGCTATGGTTTTCCCATTTGCAATGTATGGCTGTGAAAGTTGAACCATAAGGAAGGCTGAGCGCCGAAGAATTGAGGCCTTTGAATTGTGGTGCTGGTGGAGACGCCTGTGAGTCCCTTGGACAGCAAGGCCATCAAATCGGTCAGTCCTAGAGGAGATCAACCCTGACTGCTCTTTAGAAGGCCAGATACTGAAGATGAACCTCAAATACTTTGGCCACCTAATGTGCAGGAAGGACTCCCTGGAGAAGAGCCTAATGCTGGGAACAATAGACGGCAAAAGAAGAAGGAGACGTCAGAGAATGAGGTGGCTATATGGAGTCACTGAAGCAGTTGGTGTGAGCTAAAGTGGACTCCGGCGGATGCTGGAGGACAGGAAGGTCTGGAAGAATGTTGTCCATGGGGTCATGATGGGTCGGACACGACTTCGCGACTAACAACAACAACAACAATGAACCCCTAAATAACTAGGGATGAAGGTACTTGAAAGTTCACCCCCTCCATTATCAACTGAGACCACTGAGGTCATTATGTGGGATGCACCTGGTGTTTTCACATGGGCTTGTGGCGCAATAGGAATGTCCCCAGAATGGAGCCTTCACTGTGGTGGCTCCTTTTCAGTGGAACTCCTTGCCTCTGCAGGCCAGGCAGATAGTCATCAAAACTGGGTTGAACTTGGTACCTGCTGCTAATATATTTATTTCAAAAAAGCCTCTCTTGATTGACCAGCAACAGCTTATTTTGGTATTTTCTTTTTACCTATCTTCAATATGTTGTTTTATTCTTTATATGTTCTAATATAGAATTTTTATCCTGTCTAATCTTTTATTGTTCACTGCTCTGGAAACTGTTTAGATGTAGAATGCTATATAATTGCAACTAAGTAAATTAATTACTCTAAGCACACATACGTCATCAACCATGGTGATGAATATGAGAGATCCATGCAGATACCTGTCTTATATTGTACATGTGGGGGAAAGGAATGATGTTAAATTGTCTTCATTTGGGCATAATAGCTGAGGCTGGTTCAGTTCCAGTTCCAGTTCCAGTGAGGGAATTTGCTGTCTTTCCATTTACCTCCAATCCTGCAATCTGTTTCCATGAGCCCATTACTTCCTGAGCTTTTGTCTCTTTCCTGGCATCTTCAAAAAATATCCCTCGGCTCTGGCTTCTTCCTTTGCTTTCAGTAGCTGACATCTCTTGCATCCCCCCCCCCCCCCAGGTATCCCTGTTCCCACTTTGCTCTTCAACAGTTTCAAACATACAGTCTGTAACTGTTTTCACTTCTATCCTCCTTCCTTTCTTCTTGACCATGTATTGCTTACCCATTCCTCTTTTCTGAAACAGCTCTTGCCAAAGTCTCTAATGATTTTCCACCATTAATGATCTTTTATTGATTTGTACACTGCTGTCAGCACTCATTTTCCCATGTTTTCCCAAATGTTGCTCCTCTTTACACTTGGAAGCATCTATCCACTTCTGATTTTTCTGTCTCTCTGGCTGCTCTGTTTCATTCAGTGATGGCAATATTTGCAGTCTGACATGACATATGCTTCTTTGGAAGTAAGCAACACTGAATCCCAAGTGTTCATTAGAGTGCAGCTTTTGTCTTCTGTAGGGTTTAAGACTAGATCGCTCTCTCTCTCTCTCTCCCCCTCCCCCCTCCCCCCATGCACGCGTGCACACGCGTACACACACACACACGCATACTTACACACATTTTTCATGCTTTTGGGTTCTGCTGTCACCATTAGGCTGATTAGGTATACCTTGTCCCCAGTAACAACTCATCTCCTAGTGGCCCTACAAACTATTTGAAAAACAAAACAGTATTTTGCCCCTCAGTGCAACTTGCTGGTCCTAAGTCAGCAGCACAATATCCTGTCTCCACATAATAACAGGGAGAAGAAAGTGCCTGGAATAGTGTGGATAACATTGCTACACCTGTTAAGCAAACCAAGGGAGTTGCATGCCGCACAGTTGGGAAAGAGGGAGTGCACAAACTTCATTAAACTAAATTTTCAAATTTAAACCCTTGATAAGCTTTTATGAGAGTTGGTATACCTAGCATAAGCTCAGGAAGGCTGTTGTTATCTCATTTGATTAATAGTTGCTTTTAGATGTTGAAGATTCCTGAAACAGTGTTAGACTTGTGGAAACATACGATACAAAGAATTTTCTTGGAGCAGCCCCATCAGAAATTGATAGCTTAAGTGTAGCATCATACTAAACTTTACCAATTCTTATGCAAGATTTTTAAAAAATACAGTAATAGGTTGTATGCACCCATAACACACGTGTGAGATTATTTATTTATTTATTGAAACATTTTTATGCCGCCCCATTTGCCGAAGCCTATATGAAATGGCTTAGTGTATGACTGAGAGTTTAGAATAGGTTGCAAAATATGTATAGGGGCCTATATGTGTACACTTACGCCCATATGTGGTGTGTGCTCCTGAAACATCTCAGTTCAAATTGTTCCTTTTTTGGCACTGTAGCCTCTTGGGTTTGGCATTTTAAGAATCTGGAGGAATCATTTAAAGATCAGAAAAGTCCATTCACTGCAGCCCCTGAAGGCTTCACATTTTGTGACATAGTCATTCCAGTCGACTGAGCTCTGTCGCCTGCGGATAAGCCCATATAAGGAAGCTGTTTCCTGCGTTCTAAGCTCTCTGTTTGTCCCTCTGCTCTTCTGTATCCCCTTTGCTGAAGAAAGCTGGTATTTTGAAACTGCAGCACTCGACTCATTCCTTTTCCCTGTTTATTTTTGGAGAGTGACTATTTTTGCTCCTCCTAGAGAGCTATGTTGGGTCATGCCCCCGCCTTCTAGCAAGCAACAGCCCCCAATGACCAGGATTGTCCATTTCCCACACTCATAAATATTGCCTGAAGAAAAGAAATGTTTCTACACCTGTAGGTGTTGCTGGGCATTTCTTCGGGAGCATAGCTCAAAAACACCCTCAAGATCTGTTCCATTCCCTTGTTCTTTTTTGGTGGGATTAGAATATTCTTTCTTTCCTTTAGTATGAAAGGACTAAAGAAATCTAAAGAAAAGTTTATACTTATGCAAATGTTAGAACTCTGTCTGCCAATCCAAATGCATATTAAGAGCATACAGTAATCCTTGCAGGACTGTATCATTTTGGACTGCAGGTGGCATGGGAGATCACATGTTAAGAAAGTAAGAGTACTGCTGAATCGGACTAAGGGCCCATCTAGTCCGGCATTCTGTTTCCAGCAGTAGCCAGCCAGCCAGCCAGCCAAATGTTGGTGAGAAGTCCATAAGCATTCTAGAGGAAAACTCAACATTGAGGTTGCATTTAGCCACTTTGCCTAATAACTGATTATTTGTCTAATCCCATTTTAAAAACACAGAAGTGGCCATTCCTCTATCTTGTTGTGGCAAATTCCACAAGATAATTATACATTGTGTGAAGTATTTTCTCTTGTCTGACCCTAAACTTACTGCCAAGTAGTTTCATTGGGTGATTTTGAGTTCTAGGATTATGAGATAAGGAGGAAAAAACCTTCTTTTCCATTTTCCTCATACTATTCATAGCTCTCAGACATTCTGTCAGTTCCTTCGCATAGTCGTCTTTTCATCTAAATTCCCCCTAAGAGAAGTGCTCCGTTGACTTAATCTCTTTGCTTGCCCCCTTTTGTATCTTTTCTAGTTACGATATATTTTTGCAATGGAACAGCTGGAAGTGATTGGGTTTCATGTAGCCATTCACTGTCTTCTAGCTAGCATCAGTTAGCCTGCAGTCAATGCAGATCAGTTCTGCGGCTGCTGCTGGGAAATGAGAACTTCCGTCTCCAACCTCCAAGTCCAAGTGATACCCGTATTTCTGGTTGCTCAAGGCACATGCTAACTTTTGTTCAGAGGTGGATAGCTTATGGCTTTCCAGGTGACTGAGCCTAGAACTATCAGTCCTAGCCAACATAGCCAATGATGAGCGATGGTGGGAGTTATAGGCCAAAACATCTAGAGGGCCACATGTTGCCCACTCCTGTTGTAGCTGACAGGCCTGAGGGCTTATATTATCCCACAGGCAGCCTGCCCACATATCTTCCCTTATTTATTTATTTATTTATTTATTTATTTATTTATTTATTTGATTTATATCCTGCCTTTCTCCTACAAAGGGCTCAAGGCAGCTTACATCATTCTTCTCCTCCATCTTATCCCCACAACAATAACCCTGTGAGGTAGGTTGGGTTATGAATCTGTCTTCTGTTTGAGATCATTTGGTGAGGGCCTTCTGCTATGTTTCTGCCTGCAGACGTGCAATCAGCGTGGAGCCATTTCCAGTAGCAGTATGACTATTAGATGTTAGAGACAAATGAGGGAGGCTGTCATTTCCATGCCCTACATGAGAGGGTCCACTGCAGGCTGTGCTGTAATGATTGAAAACAAATGCTGAACTAGTTATACCTGTCTTTGATTCTTACATTCTTGATGTGTTTTCCCACAACACCGAAGCTTAGTTCATCCTGAGTTGCAAATGAGTTTCTTTCAACCCCTACAAATCTAGCTGGTATGTCTCCTATCAGGTATGATATTTAATGTGCAGGTAGACAAGCATTAAGATTGGAACCTAAAACCAAACCAAACCAGCAAGATTGATGCATCATTGTTGTAATTTATATACTTATAGCTGCTCTATAAGCATAGATTCCTCTTGGGTTTCACAAAGCACTGTAATGTAACACCTTAGGCTTCCAGAATAACATCAGTCACAATATACTCTTTCTTAAACACAGGAGAAACACTCTCATGAGTAAACCTGCATGATACATCAAGTAGAGCCTAGAATCTATTGATTTGGCTGGTGCCAAAAGCAAAAGAAAGCTTTAATTACTAGAAATAGTCTTTATATCAAGGCCATTTTGGCAATGATTCAAATTCTGGAGAGCACCTATAAGGCATAGTACCTTTAGTTCCTTCCTTCCTAGGCCCTGTGAACTCTCATCCTGTTTAACTAAGTAAGTAGTGCCTTTCATCTCTTTAGGAAGCTGGGGGCTTCTTGACTTGCCCAAAGCAAAACTTATTAAACTAGTCTTTCACAAGGGAGTTGTATTTTTTAAAAAAGCAAAGCTTAATTTAAGCATCAAAATAATGAATATATGAAACAGTTACTTTGGTAAAATACTAGCTCATACAATAGAGTCACATTATAACAATATCATAACAGGTCTCTAAAAACTTACTACTGCAATCCAAAGTTGTTCAGTGGTTAATGTGAAAGTTGACCATTTGCTTCAGGACCACATACAATTTTCCCAGATGCAGGAAATATGATTCCCAGTTAGATACTCCTCAGTGAAGCCAAAACTAAAGGCTGACTTTGGCCTCATCTTCATTATGGTAAAAGGCTTAAGCAATTTTTAAAGTGGAGGGAAGAAGATTGTTTATCTATTAGACTTGTATTTTGTCTTTTTCTTTTTTAACGAACTCAAGCACCTTACATTGTTCTCCTCCTGCTGCTGTCAGTCTTATCCCCACAAGAACCTTGTAGGTAGGTTGGGCTGAAAGTTTGTGACTGGCCTAAAGTCACCCAGTTGGCTCCATGGCTGAGTGGAGTTTAGAACCCAGATCGCCTGAGTCCAGTCCCACACCACATTGGCTCCATACTATATGCACACACACACTATCCCAATTAATTGAAACCCTCTCTGTCGTGACTTCAGTAATCATGGTAACAATTTTATATGATTTTTAGTTCAGCTTTAAGGGTAGAACTCTCTTTTAAGATTTATATGATGTTTCAGAATATTCTACAGATTTCATATATAACACATGATGGCAGGAAATTCATGCACACCTATCTGACAACAAGCTCCACAGTAGAATTTATTTCTAAATAAATGTGTAGGAATGGGCTGCAGCTCGGTGATCAGAGATCTAGTCAATACATGCAGCACAGAATGAAGTGATTAAGTTCTGAGGTGGTAGAATGGGCTGTATCAGTTCTAGCTGCAAGAGGATAATCACATTTTTGAATGTTCCCCTAAAGCAGGCTTCATCCTGCATTGTGGGGTGATTTTAGTATCCCTGGTGCACATTCAACATTGTGATTTAGATAGGAGTTGTCCTACTGGCTCTTTCTTTTACAACACTGTCACAAAGCACCTGGTCTAAAACATCCCCAAATTTCTACCATTTATGTTTTGCTTCTTACATTTTTGAATAAAAGTAAAATTCCTAGGGTGACAAAGTCACCCAGGAAGCTCCATGGGAATAGCTGACTTTGTGACACCAAACAAAGCCCTCCCACAAAATGTTACAAAGCAAGGTTCAGTTCAGATAATATTGGTCTCATTTTAAAGCTAAGATTCTAAGCTAATCTTAGAACCCTTTGAGAGAAAATGCCAACCAGAACAAAGGTGTATAGGATTTTGTACTTTACTGCTTCAGGCACTTTCTCCTGGGGTTATAAAGTTACCCAGAAGCAACATCTGTTTGGTGATTTTTTTTTTAGCGTAGTTGAGTAATTAGTAGTAGTAGTAGAAGTAGTAGTAATATAAATAAATAACAACAATAACCTATTTTATTCTCTCTTCCTTTTATTGCTCGATGCTTTCTTTAAGCGCCCATCATCTAAGCCTCATATCCGGAAAGGAGTGTGGTCTGGCTTGGTTGGTGTGAATGCTTCCAAGTAAGTGCAGTTTTGTTTAATAAGCAACAGTTTAACCATACTGATGTGATCTCTTGTTCAGTTTTCCAGAATAGCATTTTTAATGGATGTTGCCTTTCAGGTTTTCTTGCCTGCTAGTTGTATTTGCCTGGACGGTTTCCTGTTGCATCATTTACTACAGAGAAACTATCTTTCACAGTTGTACCAGCCCATTTGTCCCCTAGCTGGTGTGAAAAGGCCAGTGAAAATCAGTTCTTGAATTTTTTTTGGCACAAGATAAAATAGCCTGGCATAGGTGTCTCCCTTTCTTTGGCAATCCAACCTGTCTGCTTCTCTACAACAGTTTAGGATTAATCATAAGACTCTGACAGAAGAGTAGAGGCAACAGTCAAGGCTCTGTAGTAGGTCTTTCTAGCTTGGAAAATAAATCTAAGGGATGTTGAAGGGGCTGTCAAACTTCACAATTTTTGTTGAGAGCTATTTCAAACATCACACCACCACCATCACCACATTAAATTGTTATTATTATATTATAATGTTCCTACATGGAAATCTGGGCCATGTAGTAAAAGATGAGTTATCTGCAATCTGTACACTATGACATAATGACCTGGTTCACATCAAATGCTAATCCATGGTTTATTTAACTGGTGATTTGTTGTCCCAGGGTTTGCTTGTGGAACAATTGAATAAATCATGGTTTGTTTTCACAGTCCTCTAGGTAGTTTGTTGCTCTCCTTTGCCCACTTCTACCCTGCATCCCAAATGTCTTTGTACTGGCACATAGATGGGCTGGTTTGGGTTTTTTTACTGCTTTTGCCTGCCACTTCTGTAGGCTGACAAAGCAACCCATGAGCAACCCACAGTTCTATGTTCACACATAACAGCAACGTATAGTTTAAATAACCCAGACTCCACAACCCAACCTCAACCAATGGGTCTTCTTTCTGGCTTGTTCATGATAATGTGGCTGAGTTCACAAATCATGACAACCCAGAATTCAACAACCCATGGGTTAAATAAAATAAAATAAGATCAGTTAGCATTATGTGTGAACCAGGTCAATATTTTTTACTGTTATTGGACAATTGAGCAGTGTTCTGCATATACAATCAGTGTCTGCAGTGGGTTAAACACCCCCTAATTCTTCTGAATTTTCTTCAGAATAAAATTGAATTTGTTGTGCTAATCTGAATGCCCTCCGTAAAGTAGTATGTGGGGGTATTATGGGTGAAGTATGGGTGGGGGACAGGGGAAACAATTGTACTAATCACATTCTCAAATTGCTTGGTTATTTTACAATTATTTGATAAGTACTGTGATGTTGTTCATTTTTAAAAAGAAAAACAGTGCTGTGATCTTTTCATAGTTTCTAGTTCATGTTATTTCTCGTCTGTCCCCATCTCTGTCAAGATCTACCAGAAAGTAAGGAGGAACTGTCTGGTCTGCTTGTATCAATCTATTCAGGTGCAGAGAAAATGTGTGGGTGAAGCAGGATGTCATAGGGTCAGTGGATTAATTCACTTTCTGTTACTTCTAACCAGGAAAATTGATTTGGACTTTGAATGATTCACAGTTCAAACAGTCTCCTGAAATGAATTAAGTTTGAAGTACGAGGCACCACTATATATACCTTCATGTCAGGCTTTGGACTTTGCCCGGGCAATTATCTAGTCTTTCTTACCCAGTTGGTATCCTGCCTTCCTAGCTTAATGCAGGCTAGATGGAACAACTGTCAGGTGGATCCACAGTTGGCTCCAAAGTCAGACTCAAAGTGCTTCTGAATGGCACCTGCTCAAAGTAGAGTGAGGCAATGAGCAGGATATCACAGGGGTCAGCCCTGGGACCAGTGCTCTTTAATATTTGCATTAATGCAGAGAGGTGCAAGAAATGCTTATTAATTTGCAGGTGATGCAAAAATTGGATGGGATAACTAATACCATAGAAGAAAGAAACAATATTCAAAGTGATCTTGATAGGCTGGAGTGCTGAGCTGAAAGCTGCAGAATGAAATTCAATAGAGGCAAATGCCAATTTCTACACCTAGGAAAAGGGAATCAAATGCACAGTGTGATAGTTGGCTCAATAATATTACAAGTGAGAAGGCTCTTGTAATTGTTGTAGATCACTAGCTGAATATGAGCCAATTGCAAAACACATGGCTGCAAATAAAGTGGATGCTCTATCAGGCAGTATTAATAGAAGTATAGCTTCCAAATCATGTGAGGTACTGGTTCTCCCCTATTTGGCACTAGTTAGGCCCCGTGTTGAGTTTTGTGTCCAGTTCTCAGTACCACGGTTCAAGAACGATGCAGACAAACTGAAAAAAGTTCAGAAGAAGGCAACAAAGATGATCAGGGGACTGGAAACAAAACCCTATAAGGAGAGATTGAAAGAGGTAGGCATATTTAGGCTGGAGAAGAGAAGACTGAGGGGAGCTTTTCAAATACTTGAAAGGCTGTCACACAGAGTATGGCCAGGATCTCTTCTCAATCATGCCAATGTGCAGGATATGGAAGAATGGGCTTAAGTTACATGACGCCAGATTCCAGCTGGACAACAGGAAAGACTTCCTGGCTGCTAGAGGAGTACGGCAATGGAAGCAATTACTCAGGGAGATTGTGGGCTCTTCCACGGTGGAGGCATTCAAAAGGCAGTTGAACAGCCATCTTTCAAGGATGCTTTAACTTGGAGTCCTGCATTGAGCAGGGTGTTGGACTCATTGAGCTTATAGGTTCCTTCCAACTCTACTATTATATGCTTCTGTGATTTTCCATTTTTCCTACTTGTTGACTGTAGCCTTTGGACAAATGTCTTGGCTTTGACTCTGCCCAATAAGTTACTTTGTTTTAGACTGGGCTTTCTAGGAGATTCCTTAAATTTTTAGCCAACTACTCCTGGAGACCCCTTACAGCAGCAGCTGATCCTATATGCAGTCAATATGAATTTGCTAACTTTGTATTTCCATGGCTCAATTATCTGTCCTAGACAATACATGCAAAGCAGTTTGTTCATTCCCTCATATGTTTCCCCTATGCTGCTCAATGATTCTTAGTTTTGGTAGCAGGTGAGGAGAAATTAACATGGAGTTTTTTCCATTCACAGAAGTATTTTAAAATCCATTGCATATCCAGAGTTGTTGACCACAGTTGTATTCAACGGACTTCTAAATTTCATTTTTAAGAACTGGTAAAATGTCTTATCTTAAAATCAGGTTTCAAAGGAACTGTAAAGCAGTTAAATAAAATCTGAGGAACTCTGTGAATTCACTGTTTTATTTCTGCAAATACTTTATTTCATTTTATTTTTAAAAAGATTTTATGCGGTATCTACATTGGAATATAATGAAATTCAGTCTGAAAGCAAAAAAGGGTTACCCAGATCTGCTAATTTATTTTGTCTGTAGACTCATCTGTCAGTGTGTTGGAGGGAGGGGGAGAGAAAATGGGAGGATTGAAAAGACCATGAATGTTTAGATTTTATTCCCTTAATATTGAGCCAAATTCTTTGCTCAGACCATTGTGTACTAAATTGATGGAACTATATAATAGAACTGACATCATGCAACCTCTGTTTAGCCTCAGCAAAGGGAGAGCAAGGTATGCTGAAGAGAGGAAAGAATCCAAAATACATGAACAACAATGTGAGCAACAAAATGTGCTCTTCTTGGATTCTCCCTGTAGTTATCAACCACCCACTATCCCCATGTAATGTACATCTCTGTATGCAGAAGGATAGATTATGCTTAACCTTGTCATTTCTGCTGCAAAGCCCAGTTTCCGTCCAGCAGAGGGCACTCAAATTCTGTTCTGAAAGCTGTGCTGATGCACTTCATGACATCATTACCTTTTGATAAACAGACTTACGGTAAATGGCCCGTTATGTTAGCTCATGCATTATATTTATAAGACACAAGGGAAAAAGAGCATGTGCTTGCTAAAGAGCTCACCAGGCATTTGGCGAAGAGTACTTATTTTCATATGTTAAAGAATTTAAATAGCATGAAAGGGGAGAGGGCAGAATGAGAGATTCACCAAGTCTCTTATAAACACAGTTGTTCCTAATTTCTTCTTAGAGATCTTCTTTATGAGTTCTGTTGCAATTGGTAGTTGTTCCCTTCTCTTTTGTTTTTTAAAGCTAGCCACTAATTGCTTGATTTGTGTTTTTTCTCAACTGACTTAAACATACACATATACTGTAAGGCTTAGAATAAAAATGCTCATTTTGGGG
The DNA here is from genome assembly GCF_004798865.1 of Varanus komodoensis. Taxonomy (NCBI): domain Eukaryota; kingdom Metazoa; phylum Chordata; class Lepidosauria; order Squamata; family Varanidae; genus Varanus; species Varanus komodoensis. The sequence continues at coordinate 36,000,400 of NW_025335761.1, forward strand.
AGCCATCAGTGTTGTTATTATCAAGTGCATTCTTAATGATGCTTCAACCTTTAAAAGAAAATATTGCACGATAGCAATATTAACTATATTACAGATGGTTAATTGTGATTACATAATTCCAGGCCAATGGTATAACTTGAATCAAGTCTGGAAGTGTCATGGAAGTCCTTTCATACAGTCTACTTGCATTCAAAAGAAGACAGAACAGTTTACTTAACACTTGAACAAAATGCTTGTCTATGTACGTATTTCACTTCCTTGCTGATTGCTTTTTGAGCACTGTAAAATATGTGGTTATACTGTAATGTTGTGGCTGAGAGACTGAGGGTAGTATCCCATGATGGTACAGCACTTGTGCTAATGACATGGTAGCCATTTTAAGCCAATGCTACTGCAATGTCATTAGTGCCTGCTAGCGCAAAGAACAGAGGCAGCAAAGACAGTGAAACAAACTTTCAACCCAAAGTATCTAAAACTGCTTCTCTCCCACCCCCCAGAATACCTAATTTCAGGACCTCTTGCAGGCAGGAACACCATCAGGACAGATATACACCATCAGAACTCTCTGTAGATATGATATCTCTCTCAGTGGAGGGCTTGTGAACTCCATCCTAAGCTCCACTAGCCAGTGGACCTGGAGATTGCTTACTTAGCCCTGTTTAAATGAGAATAAACAAAAAACATGTTTTAATGTTGATACAGTTGAGGTGTGATAAAATATAATGGATTAATCCAGAGAGGGAATGTTAGACAAGAGTGAAAAACAGCTATACATGGCTATTTTTCATTTGTCTGCACTCCTTTTAGCATGGGAAATACTGCAAGAAAAAGAGGTAAGCTGGGAATGGAAACTAGGATGTGTAGTTAGGCTGCATTCTCTCCAAAAATAGACTCTGGGTACAATAAACAAATCATAGTTCAAATCACAGTATGTAATTAATAAAATAAATAGCATTCATCCTTATAATTATCAGTACTAGTAAATTGCAGCATCAAAGCACTGCCACAGCTCTAAAGGTGAAGAAGCCCAAGAAGAGCTTCCAGTAAATTTCTGTGTGGACAGGGAGGTTCATATGGGATATGTATGTCCAGAATCCAACCCCTAATAAACCACAACAAAGAATAACTAAGGGCAGGAGCAATAGAGAAGAAGTGAATGGGAGATACTTGAGCCACTGTAGAATTTGTTCAGGTGAACTTCTAAGTGGATGGTGCCTCTAGAGTTACAGATTAGGAGGAGGTGGGTGCTTAGGGTGGAAGCTTAAGCTCTGAAGTGAAAGAGGCATCTACTTGGGGTGTGGGCCAGGATAGGTTTGGGTTCCGGAGCTAGCAATGGAGAACTGACAGGACTGAAAAAACCTGCAGCATTTGAACCTGACACCTAGGAACATTTTTTTATCCCTGGAGACTGAACACTCAATATGAGGGCTCTGAAGATAACTGAAGATCTGCTAATAAAAGTTGGAGTATTATTAGATTCTAATAGGATTTTTGTTGCTGTTCTAATTTTTATTGTTGCCCATCTCGTAACTTTAGCATGAGGTAAGCTCTGAATTGAGATTATTAATAAAAACATAATTGAACTTTCTAAGTATGCAGCAATCCTGTTGGTTTTCAAAATATCAGAATAGCTCTCATGCAAGGGAAAACTTTTATTGCCAAAGGAAGGACTGGTTCACTCATGCAAACTGGATATTTCTTGCAATACTGTCCCTTCAGTGATAAGGGCTTATGAGGAGAAAGCTCCATATGAACTGGACTACCTATAGATATGCCTTGAAGTATCCACTTCCATCACCATTGATTGCAGTGGCATTTCTTCTGGGTACTTGAACCCTAAAATAATCTAAATAACCTTCCTGTTGCAAACGACATCTACATGCAGCCTGGTTTATACAGAAGGCCTGACTGACTGTGGGAAGCAGGCCATAGTCTAAAGACAGGCTTCTTTGCAGCACTGCTGTCGATCCTGAGTCTTAATTGGACCTTGTTAAAAGTACTTTGTCTTATACTGCTACCTGTTGCTGTCCTCACTAGGTTAGAGGGAGAGGGCACAAGAAGCAGAGTAACCAAGCAGAGCTTGGAAGGAAAGGAAAGGAAGTCTGATTAAGTTTTGTCTCGAAGTGTCTGTTTTTGGGTTTGTCCCTGCATTGATCTGCAAGGGAATGAGGCAAGTAATGGCCCCTTGGGGACCTTCAGGACTTTCTTCTCAATGTCAGCCGTCATTTTCAATCACCCTCTCCCTCCCAGCCATTAATTTTGGCCCGGGATCATGGGGACTTGTCCATCTATCACACCTAATTGACACTAAATGATCTGTCAGTTTATTGATGAACGGCAGGAGTGGAATTGTCACAATATATTTTACTTTCTAACAACTCCTCCTGACAATTTTACCTTGTCCATCTCACTCTCCTCACATAAATCTCCATTGGCCTCTCATTCCTTCTCTTGGGCTGTTCTGGTGCCAGCCGTCTCCATACCATCAGCACGCATCAAGGACATCAAGATGGCGGTAGAGCTGCAGTGTGTGGGTTTGGGCTTTTTTTTCTTTTTTTCTTTTTATAGAGTGGATGTTCCAGGAATGCTAACTGGCTCTTGTCCTCTTCTCCTTCAGTGTCATTGCTGGGGTGGTTCTCTCCTTGTCTTTTCACAGCCTGTTTTTAAACTCAGAGCTGGCAAAAATAAAAAGACAAAAGGGACAGAACAGAAAAACACCTTAAGGACTTTCTAACACAGCCATGGCGGCTGTAGAGCAACTTAAGTGTTGCACTGTTTGTTTGTTGCTTTTATGTTTAATCGTTGGGCTAATGAGATGATCACAATTGATCGTTTTCCTCATATCAAGAAGATCTAAAAGGGTGGGATTTTCTTTTACAGATATTCTTGTTCTGAAATGAAATAGCAAAACATTGTTACCTTGCCTTGTTCTTTAAGGAGTTTCTGGATGTTTAGGTCAGAACATGGATGAGGAAGGATTCATCGATAGAACTTTTGGGCTAGCAACCCTACAGGCCATTGCCATGTAATGGTGATAAATACTTGGTGTGGGAGATCATATCAACAGTAGGAAGCTGACCACAAGCATAATCCGATCTCTTCATTTTGGAAGAACTGGGTCAACATCTCTTAATCCTGTTGGAGACTGAATGGTGCAACCAGAAAAAGGAAAGGTTCATGCTTGCCTGTTGTAATATGTGACTACCTGTCATACTCAGTAGACAGCTGAGAGAATAAACCTGTACGAAATCTAAATCTCAAATTTAGATTTGTGAGAACATTGATGGCCATTATTCACTTTTTAGGTCTCTAGCTAGATATTTGTTTTTAGAGTTTCTTTTAGGGAAGCCAAGATAGTTAAAAACTATTGTGCACTACACAAATTGTTCATCTCAATATTGACTCACACCTAGTGCCTAATATGGAAAGGTATGGGATTTGAAATTGTTTCCAGTAGCAGAAATACCACTTCTACAACTGTGTAGCTCACTAACCTTCTGTATTTATAATGTCAATATTTGACTTTACTGGTTTTTTTGGGCACCTGCAACCTCTAACAAAGGCCTTTGGGAATGTATGCAGACATAAATCAGAGATTTACGAGATTGCTGAGTGGACTGTGGCTCTGTTGAGAACTACTACTCTGGCATAATTAAGGCAGAGCTAAAATTGCTCTGTTTTCCACAAAGTTTTGGCAATGCCAAAGAATCCTTCCTTTTCTTCAATTACTTTCAGCAGGATTTACCAAAATTTTACCTGTTCATTTACATTGCCTCCTCTTGCTCTCACTCATCCTTGGTGATGCTGTCTGGCTACACGGCATTATGACATTTATTTGCCTGTTTATTTACCAGATTTCTATCCAACATGTTCCTGTATTGTGTATGATATATCAGGTAAGATCTCAGTACGGTGACTAAGCAGGAATGTTTGCCCCTCGTCACATTCACCTTTCTGAGGCAGTCACATGCCCAATTCTGATTAGCTATGTAGTATCAATGGGTGGCATCCTTCTGCTCACTCCATGGTCCTTGATTTGCTAGGTTCACTGTGATCCAGAAAGAAATCAGAGGATGGGGGGAGCCATAGAAGCATCCCTGGTGAACAATAATATTCAACAGATTTTTTTAAAAAGTAAATGTGATTATACACAAGGTAACTCCTGGACAAACATTGTTCTCCACCCAAACTGCTATTTTAAGTCCCAGTATCAACATTGGAGAAACTTTAAAAACAGTCCTGGTAATAAGGGACATTGAAAAAAGTGCAGGTTAGGCAGTCGTAGGATTTTCTCTACTACATAAAAATCTCTGCATCCTCTAATTTATATAATTGGGGTAACATGTTCAAAATTTTAAAAGATATATTGATCACAAATTTGGAATTTTTAGCAGAAAAGAAATTATGTAGCTAGAAAAGGAAATCCATGTACAAAGGGAAGGGAACTAATACCTTTGCAGGAGAGCATCAGGAAATTAGTAAAGAATTGCTGCTCTTAACTACTGGAAATCCTGTCACAGTTCTTTTAGTCTGAGTTTCTAGTAGCTATTGTCCACAATACCATACCATAAAGATTCAAAATTCCAGTCTTGCAAACTGCAGTTTCCCTGTTTATGCCTTAGAGATAAAATTCTGTCCATTTTCTATCCCTTGAGCCAATGGTAATTTGTGAAAGCACCCTGTGTTTTCAGTTGCTTTGTTCAGAAGAAGATTGATTTTGAATGCTACAAGTCTAACAAATTGCTGTTTTCTGTCTGATGAATCCTCTCTTCAAAAATAAAATGTCTGTGAACATCAGTACTTTCCCTTTGCACTCTTCTGTCTGTTCTTCTAGCAAGAGGGCATCTTCAAGGGGCTTTCATTTTGCAGGTCATTCATAAAAGAGAAATAGCTTAGACAGACTAGGAAGTATGTTCGCTTCCATGCTGAAAGATCCCCTTCAGCTGTGATGATGCTTCTGTGTCTAGACCTATAGTATCTTTGATATTGTAGTCCTTGGCTCCCTGCAGAGCCCAGTCATTCCCCATCTCTCACAACTGGCAAAGCTCAGTTACTCTTTATCTGTGTGTTGCTTTCCAGAAGTGAAAAATCAGGCAATAACTTTCTGCGGGTATACAATAGCTTTTTCTTTTTGGACGTTTTCAAGGTAGTATGATTCCTTGAAGAGTAGATCACTACTTGTTGCTGGGTTCAGGGTAATCAGCAATATTCAGAAATATTGCTGAAAGTCATTTCTTGAAGGTGGAGGAAAGGCAGTTCTGGTGGCATTCCAATCACTTCTTGGTTGCAGAGCCTCTAATGAAGCCATCCCCAACAGGTGCCCACCAGATGCTTTGAACTTCAATTTTCATCTGTCCTGACCAGCATTGCAAATGAGCAAAAATGCCTGGAATTGCAGCCCAAAACATGTGGAAGGCACCAAGGTGGGGAAGTCTGCTGTAACAGGCTGTGGCTCTGTTAATGAAATTGAACAATAAGAAATCAGATATAAATATTAAGATCAGATTTTGTATTGAAGGGATACTTTGAATATTGCAGTTGGATGGAAATCTTTAAAATATGAGGTCTCTTTGTATTTTTCTGCTACATGCTAACTTGTATAACAGTAGTCTGATGGTTTTTACCAAGCCATGGTGACTTTAAAAGCAGAGAAGTAAGAAAAACAGTGGAACCAGCTACCTAGAGAAGTGGTGGGCTCTCCCACACTAGAGCTATTCAAAGAGAAAATGGACAGCCATCTGAGTGGGATGGTGCAATCTGGTGTCTTGCAATGGGAGGAGGCCCCTTCCAACTCTACCATTCATGGCCCCTTCCAACTCTACCATTCTATGATTCTATAATTGTATGATTCTATGAAGAGGGAGGAAACAAAATAGGCATGCTCTTCTAATTTAGGTCACAAGGGGGCAAACTTTGCACAGTAATGTGCACAAATCCCAGTACAGTTTCAGTTTGGCAGTTTCTGTTCTGCTGACCATTTGAGTGGTGTCCCACCAGGATTCATTCAACTGTCCATCTAAGAGGTGGGTAAATTGTGCAGGCAGGGTTAAGCAGAGTCTACTAGAGTTGTGACAGACTGGAAAGAGAATGTGGCCTCCCTGCATACTATTCTGGTAGAAGAGTGGAAAGCACAACTGACTGCTGTGTAAAAACTCAATTTGCACCATCTTCTTGATGTACCTTTTATTTTTTAACCAAATCTCAGGGCCCCTCATAGGCTGCACACTCAGGTTTTAATGTTATGGGTCATTCAACTTGTTCTGCACACACATGCACTTTGTCTCGCTGAAACAAATGCACTACCTGATTGTGTCTTATTACATGGGATGACATGATTGACTTATCTGTGCCAAGACAAATAGATTCCAAAACAATACTGTTTACATGCATTTATTTTTATTGTTTCATTTTTCAAAGAATACGATTACAAAATACCTCATACATTAAAAAGAAACAACACAAGATACACTACATACACACACACCACATACACACTTAGTGCACCCCTCCACTGGACCATGGCTGTATAATATTTTTTTTCTTCATTTTCTTCTTCTTCTTTGCTTCTAGCTCTAACTTTCCACTCTTTCAGGAATACCCCTTTCCATCCAAAATTGCAATGTATCAGCCAAAGGTATAATACCCTTCCCTTTTGTTAGTACATATTCAATAAGCAAGCTGCATACATCACTGAAATCATTCTTCTTTATCAATCCTTTTTTATCGTACGTGCATTTTCCTAGCTGGCAGCAGACACTGAATAACCAGTAGATATGATACATCAGACTATATTCTAAATATAGTGCTTGGAAACTGTAATGGGCATACATATTATATGTACTGTACATTTCTCTCCTATTCTGAGCATAGTACAATTTAGAAAAAATTAAATACATAAATGGATGATAAAGAAGTAAATTTTGAGAAGACAAGGGTGGTATCTTGAAATGTTCAGTATGATAAGTTTCCGGCCTCCCCCAACCTGGCACCCTCCCGATGTGTTGGACTGCAGAGCCCATCCTTCCCAGCCAGCATGCTTGAGGGCACCAGCTTGAGAAAGGCTGGCCTAATAAAGATATTCTCATGGACTGCAAACATACATGCCCCAAAATGCAATGTATCCCCTTGCCTTTATCCACCCCTCCCCCCCCCCGCTGCCACCAATGCCATCACAAGGTATGTAATTCATTCATTCTGTGTTGAATGTCTGTACAAATGTCTGTACAAAATGTCTGCGCTGACTTCCAGTGCTCAGCTGTGTACTCATCACAGCAAGGAAGAGTAACTAGGGTCTTCCATGAGCTATGGACATTAAAAAATGTCAAGGGCATTTGCCCACATTTATCCCACTTATGTCCCCTGTTAAAACAGGTTAACGGTGTCTAATTAACCACTGAACATTGTCATCCTGCATGAATATAGCATCCTTGCTCTTCTTGGAGCCTGGCTATTTTATCTCCATTAAATCTCCACAGTATTCCATTAAATAGGAGAGAAACATTTTAACAGAGATGATGTCTACATTAGTGCTGTCTTTCACCCTTCAGCACTTAACCTCTGGGAAGTAGCACTTATGGCAGATAACTGCATTCTCACCCCAAAAGGGAAAGTGGGAGCATCATTGGTATATGCATCAATGTATACATAGAAAGCGACTTCTATTTTCAGCAATATATCCTCTGACATATTAAAAAAATCCCTTAGAAAAACCGTCTTAGATTGTTCTTTCTCTCTTTGTCTTGCATGGCGCGTGTGTGCACACACACACACAAAATGTATCACTTTATTTCCCCCCGCCAACTGACTTCATTTCTATCTGTGGTGTTTATATTTATAATGGTCCATTCACATGTGAAAAGTTTGAGTTGATGATCTGGTTTTCAACTTCTAAATACTTTAGATAAGAATCAGACCTATAAATTCTAGTGCATTCATTCCCTAATTTTTCTAACTGAGGAAGAGGGAACACTATCAGCTATGGACAGCTAATTTCAGTATAGCTATCCATATACTATATATTATATAGTATAATAGTGGGAATTTAAATGAAGTGTGTGTGGGTGTGTGTAAGGGGCAGTGGATCAACTTTATACGTGTGGTCTAATTAAATGTATTTTGGAAAACTAGCTTTGTTAAGAAGGTGAGTTTGCGTCCATAATATAGGAAGCGCTGATCACAAGCTTCTTGCACTGGAGCTGCTAAGTGTATTTCTTTCAATTGAAGTGACTCATGAGAAACCTGTTGGCTATTACATTTATAAAATGACAACAGGCTTGTCTAAAATATAATACCTTTTATTAGAATCCAGAGTCCACTACAAAGGTTAAGTACATTGTACTTTATTCACAGTATTATTGTGTATTATTCTCTTTTATTGTGGCGGCTTTGCAGGCAACAGTGTGCCAATAGAGTTAGGTCAGTGGCAGATCTTTCATGGGGGGCAGGATATATTGTGATACAGAAAAGCCCTGTTATGTTTTTTGTCATACATTACTCCCACTTGAGGGAACAAGAAAAGAGTATTTCTCAATCCAGAGTTAAAAAACTTCATCCTGTGAAATAGTCAAAGCAATCAGCAAGTGATGGAGTATCTGCTAAAAAGAAAGCTGGCATTTAATTAACTTTTCAAAGTGCTGGTTCAGCACCCTCCATGTTTTACATTTTGAATATTGAACAAGCATCCCTAATCGGATCTGAATTAGTTCTGGGCTTGCTGGGGTGGAGAACGAGAAAGTTGCTGCCTGCCCTCTCACCATATTCTACCTTCTCCCTCCAACTTATATTAGTTAATTCATCCCGATTTTTCCTGATCTACAGGGCATCTGACCCAGCCTCTTCCAGAGTCAGGTGAAAGAGCTAGGTTAAATAGCAAATTCTGAGTTTATGCATAAGGAAAATAAAGAGAGTCTCCTACCTCAAGGTTTTGTACCTTTGGTAGTCTGGCACAATCTCCCTCTGTGGGGCAAAGGTTCTACGCTTTCATATTGCTGCTGGTTTGGGCTATTGTTCAAGGGCAGATTTACAGGCAACAATGTGCCAAGAAACCCAGAATGGAAATTATTTTGTTTTGCAGTTCTTTCCAGTACTCTGTGTGACTTTGTTGAATCTCTTTCGATTCTGAAAGTTGTAAAATATTCAATTTCATTTGAATCTACTCTGCTCATGGCCAACAGTAATATTTGAAATAATTGTTAGCATATAAAATTGAGAATGTATCAAAACATACTTTTAGGAGGACCATCTGTTCAGTTATCATACTTGTCCCTTCCTGTGCAAAGGTATTATGTTGCTTTTGAAAGAGAACAGCTTCAAATGTCACAAGGCAACCGCAGCTGCAGACACACACGTCTTGTACATCCTTTCTTTGTTCTTCCTGTATAACATGCAATGCAGCAGTTTTTGCATCTCCCTGATATGCCAATTGTAAGTGAAACTTGCACAAGCTACTGCAGTGAAATGAGCAGATTTGCATCTTGCACGTTACACAGGAAATTTGAAAAGAGGCTACATGAGCCACCTTATTTTTAGATCTTCACCTGTCAGGATGGTGTACAAACAGGAGAAACTCACATTTGCAAGTACAATATTAATTCAACAATTAAAGCATCATAACATTAAAATTCAGCAATGATAAACAAAACTATTTTACTTCCTTAAAATCAATGCAGTCAGTTTAAAATCCCTGGGTAAATAAAGGGTTGCAGAAAAGGATCACATCTTCCAAACTGGGTGCAGTATACTTCTATTGTTGCTGGTTCTCCTTAATGTGAAAATTTGCTCTCACTTTGGGTACTTGTTGGACCTTTGGAGGCAAGGGAATCCTAAGCTCCTGATCCTCTTTAGTAATCTCAGCTGACAGATTTCCATGGAATGTATTGCCAATCGCATGTAAATTAAATCTGTGCCTAGAGTTTTATCTAGATACTTTAATTACTACCTGTATCTTGTGCCCCTTTTACCAGAGGATTATATTGAAATGTACTTCCCCTGAGAAAATACAAGAAGCAATTTTGAGGCACATTTATTGTGGTACTGAGTAATATATTTATTCTGACAGAAAATTTCATGAGCTACAGTTCACTTCATCAGAGGACACCTTAAGAGAGCTGCTTGAGACCTTTGCTTCTCTGAGGACATCTGGCACCTTTTTCAGCACTGGCCTTTTTTATCTTTCAGATCAAAGAAGAAAGCTGCAGAACAAGATGTTGAAGAGTAAGTTATTGTCACTCCATTCATTGTATTTCTACCTAAAGAAGATCTTGTTTTATAGTTTTGCCTGTAAGATGGTTTTCTCTTTGTGATTCCTTCCAGCCACCGCCTGAGACAGCAGAGCACAGAGGCAGCAGATGATGGAGGAGGTATGGCCCTCCCTTTTTAACTGAAATTAATGCAGGCACATTCCCACGTTTGAGAACTCTCCCGTTAAGTTAAGGTGAATGGGATTTTTTTTCTCGGGGAGACAGCAGCTGAAATCAAGATTTTCATGTGAAGTAGAATATCAAAAAGCAGAAGCAGTAGCTGCCTAGACAAAAGCTGCCTCTACTGGAGAACTGGAGGAGCTGCAATAGACACTAGTAGCTTCAAAGTCTCAGGAATGGAAGAAGGAAACAAGAAATTATTTGTAGACTTTAGCACTGACATTAAAGGAAAGAGAAAGGGCATATTTGAAATGTAACGTATTTGCAAAAACAGATCTTCCCCATTTCTCTCTCGTCTAACTTCCTTGCCTCCTGTCTGATCTCCTTCAGGGCAAGCATGGCTGAAATATATCTGAGTTTTCTCATTTCACTGGCTCTTGGATTATGACTTTCTCACACCTCCTAAGGACAATACTGAAGGGGTCTTGCAAAATTACTTCTGAAAATTAAGAGTGCCCTATTTGGCATCAAGCCTGTTCTCAAAGGTGGGCATGTGATTCTTGGGTTGTCCCTCTACTGTCTGCCTTCCACTGACAGCTGTGTTTTTTCACAGCTTTCTGGCTGGCCTTCTGCTGTGCCTAGCGTTACAGTTGCTGTGGGCTTGAGCACCTGGGAAGAGTTTTTATTAGCCAAGAGAAACAAATGGGAACCTATTTGCCTAGAGAAATATTAACTCAGGGCAGCAGGAAACATGGCAGGCAGTAGATGCCTTCTGCCAGTAGGTGCTTCATTAACTTGACCTGACTAGAGCCCTGCCCATATTGCAGAACTGACCTGCTGCATTAATTGATGCAAAAATATAACACTAAGTGATTAGCTAAAATGTGCCTCCAAAGATCAGAGAATCATACATGTGGTATGAAATGAAAAGTTGATCAAGATGAGCTCTCCTTGACACACAGCCAAGAGTGAGAAATGCAAGAGCCAGTTCATACAATCGACAGAGTGAAACTGCCGTAGATGCAGCAGGCCTACACATGTGCTCTTCAGCTTCATTGATGGGGCACTTCTCTGTCCATCTCACTTGGGGTGTAACTCTTTGGTTTCAGTGTGGAACTTTTCTGTAGTATAGCATACTGCTGATGCTACATAAATAATGCTGGACATTATTTATCATTTGTTATAAAATATTGTGCCAAGAAAGCCAAAATTCAGTGCTTAGGAATTCTGCAGCACAGCAGTATGATGCAAGATCATACCTACAGGCTAAACTAAATCCATTTACATGCTGTATTCTGAACCTGCTATTTTAGTTTCTGCAGAATTTAATGAGGATTAAATCTGATCATGGTGGAAGAATATTATAAATTGAAAAATAAGGAGGATGATCAGTTGGAAGCATGTCTGGAAACAAAAAGAAAGACAAACATAGAGAGTACAGAGACAATTTCTGTTGTTCACTGAAGTATTTGAGGACTGTGGGAAGGGACTGCCACCAACATGCTTCTATTGCAGTAGGAAGGGAGAGCAGCTGCAGCAGCCTGAATGAGAAAGTTCTGCCCACTGGGATTCTTTACTGTCCTGTTTGGGGGTAGGGGATTGTTAATAAAAGAATTTTGTAGGTGGTGTCCTTGCATTTGCTGATGCATTTCCATAATCATAAAGATTTAAAACTGGCTTTCTTTTAAAAATCAGTGTTTACAGGTATCAGGTTTACTAGGCTATTCTGCATACAGCAAACTATGAGGGCCAACAGTTCTGTCACAACATTGTTTCTTTGTATGTATATGCATGTGTTCCCCCCCACCCCCCACCGTGTGTGTGTGTGTGTGTGTGCATGCACACACACCTAAGCAATGCTGAGTCAATAGGCAGCTTACCTCAGCTACTTTTTCCATGTTTCTGTCTTGCTGCAAGACTCAGAGAAGGTCTCTGGCTTACCACACCATGGGAAGCCTGCCTTAATAGGATTTAATATAGTGACAACCTTAAGAATAATAAACTCTTGCAAGCAACAAAAATTGTTTAATTCCTAAAGGACAGGCCTGCTTGAGCCAGCTTTGACCAGGGGCAATTGAGGGCTTAATATTGTGTATGTAGCAATCAGGGTGATCTAAGAGAGAGGCATTTAAAGGTAATTGCTCTATTTTCTATCAATGTCAACAGGGAAAATGGGCAGAAGTAGCTGAGCTCAGTACAGTAATGGAGCTGGATAAGATGGGAGATGCCAGGCCCTCAGGAGAATTGGAAAAGTGCTATCTGTTGCGTGACTCTTGCACAGAGTAAGCTGCTTCTTCTAAGCTGAGAATGCTCTGTAGGTCTACATAATAGGGAAATAACTGTTTAAAAACAAAAAATGTGAAAGGAGTAGTTCCTTCCTTGCAGGACAAACAGTATTTTGCTCTGGTTTTCCCTCTTGATTGTCTGACTACAGATAAGCAGCCAGTTCCTATATGAGGCAGTTCTGAATGTTGCTATGCTCTCTGATTCCCAGCAATATCCTCTATCTGTTGTGTTCTTCATGAGACATTGAGCTAGGGAAATACCTAACAAGGGAAGGAAAAAGTTAGCTTGGCATTAAGTTCATCCCAGCAGCATTAGTCTGGTGAGACGGGCTTTATACCTCACCTGAACAGTCTTTTCCTTCAAACACCAACTATAGTCATTCACTTCTACAGAAGCAATTAAAGCTCTGTGGATGGGGGAAGGGTAGGGACAAAACCTGAATTGTGGCCATCTTACTAACCTGCATTTCAGGTGCTTATCTATTCTGTTCATCTAGGCATACGTGCTCTGTGCATTTAGCTCAATTATCCTAGCCTCACAAACCCATTTTGGTCCTTGACAGTGCAGCCTGAAAAGCTTCCAGGAGCATTAAGGGCTTAAGTCCACCCAGAGGAATAGGAGCCACAGAATATACTTGTTTCCTCCTTGTTAAGTGAAAGAGAGTTGTTTTCTGTAATTACAGAAGCATACAAATGCCCGCCAGATTGTCTAGTTAGCACCCAGTCACCCATGAAGATATCTATGAACTGGCCAATTGAGAGATTGGAGGCTAGGATAGAACTACCGGGTACTAGTGCATCTCAGTGCATCTCTGAGAATAACCCAGAGTTCGATTCAGTTTAATTCCACTCCTTGTGATTCTTTCCTAACAAAATTCTCAGTCCTACTCTGTTGAAATCCCCTATTTCAAGGGTCAGAGTTTCTCCTTAGTTTCCAGTTAAATAGCCCAAAGAGCTCTTTATGTACTCAAAGAAATGTTTACTAACACTGGTAAACGGCCTACTCACTCCCAGAGCCATATTAAACATCTGTAATAACACAGTTTGGTCAGCAAGGCCATGCAGATAGTCTGCAGTCTCTATGTAATAAGTTGATGCCTTTGAGGCCAAGTGTTTCTTAAGTGATCACTTAACAATATTGGAATGTTATCAAGGTCAGTGTTTACATTCAGAATTGGCCCCACATCCTGAGGCGTGTGAGCAAAGCAGAATCCACATCAGGGCTAAGCACATCAGATTTTCCTAACTTCCGGTAACCAACCAGGAAGTGAAATCCTCTATGTTGCCCTTCCTCCAAAGCAAATTATGATCTATTTATTTTTCCTTTCCTTTTGAATCTGCCTATTTCCATCCCCACAAATTTGTTTTTGAGACAAATAAACAGCAGTGGAGAAGGCTGAAGATGCAAAAGCCTGATTCCTTCCACAGGTTTCACCCATATCCAGGACAGCTTTTGCCCCTGCACCAACTGTGCTTCCAGTTGCAGTCCCTATTCTTTCTCTTGTTGATTTCTGGGGGTGGGGATAGAATTACAGCCTGTTCCACTGGTAGTTACTTTATTCATAAGACAGTAAATTTGAGAGTAGACCAGTCCAATCCAGGTTATTCTGCCCTAAGCAATTCACAATAAAATACTGTAGTTTCTTTGGCTAATCTTAAAAATCAATATCCAAATCTAATAAGGTGCTTGGCAACATAAGTTGCAGGTGTTCTCTTCAAAAAGTGTGTGCATATAAGGAGTCAGGATAGCTAAACATCAAATCTGAAGTATGTTTATGATTCTGGGGTGTAGAGCTGGTGAAAGTATGAAAGATACATGTAAGAACATTACATGTTAGCAAAATGAAGATTAGAAATATGCTAGGAACAAAGTAAATGACATAAGGAACAATCAGGGCCAATGACAATTATTGTTATATCTGTAGGTTTGGTCTGCTAAAATTTTATACTGAGCTGACCGTGAGACTTTTGATCAAGTATAGGCACAAAGGTGGATTCCAGGTATTTTGGACTACAACTCCTGCAGTCTCTGGGCAGTTAGTTCAAAACATTTGGGAGAGCAACAATCTCCTCCTCTTGCTTTAGTTTGTCATCAGAGGTTTGACCAACTGTCCTCCAGTGTTGCATTCTTGGTGTCTTGCTTAGCAAAGATTTTATTTCAGATAATGTGATGGATATGTAATATGGCCAAAGAGTAACCAGAGATTGAATGATGTTACTGCTGAACCCAGCAGTGAGGATATTTACAAACATAGCTGTTGACTTCCTTGATTTAGGGTGGGTCACTTGAAATGTAGTATGATGAGTCTCTTTCCAGATCCATATCTTTACAGACAAGAGCTGTCAAAGTAGTATAATGCACATAATTTGGGTAAAGGTTCTGGACAATGATAAGCATTGGTGTGGGCTTGATGGAACTTAGCATGCAATGCTTTCCTGCCAGAATTCTGTGAAACGCTAAATATATAGTCCTATTGAAGCTATGATAGTTGAATCCATAAGTGTAGTTGACGGACTAGGTTTACCTAAAAGACCCTTTAAGAAAAAGCTCTGAAATATGATTACAGAATTGAGACACCATCATTTGAAAGTGCCTGAGGCAAGTTCCTTTGAAAATTGCAGCTGTAGAGGGACAGCAAGAGAACCACATAGCCCTTGATTGTTGTGTTTTTCCCTCAGGACCTGCTCCCCCCATCCGTTTCTCATCTGATAGGAGCAAGAAAGAAAGCAGCAGTTTGGCTCCTCGTCTGTCTTATGAAAATCCGATTCTGAGTGGCTGTGATCAAACCCAGTTGGCTGTCAGCTGTGGTGGCCTCATGTGCAGGGAGGTGGCTTCTGAGGAGTGTCTGGATGTGGAAATGTCATAAGTGTTACCGATCAAAGCTGCATTTTTTAATAAACATATACAAGTTTTTTTTTAAAAAAAACAACCTTAAAGAATTTAGCATAAAAATGTAGTTTGTCCTGTTTTTGCACTGGAGCATGAAAAGGATTAAACAGAACCAGACATACCTGCTCCTGAACATGATTCAAAGAGAGGCTTATGAGAAACTTCTTTCCTACCACAGATTAAGGGAAAAATCAGGAATCCGAAGCATTAAAGGTTTTGGGTTTCCTTTCCCTTCCTAGGTGCCCTGTACACTCTAATTGATATGTGAAATATTGTACAGTTTTATCTTCTACCTCTTGATTTTGTGCCTTTAAGAATTAAGACAGATAATAATGCACTTCCACATATACACATGTTTTGCAAGGTTAGAAAAAGCTGACATAAATATTATCTACTCTTTTCTTTAAAGGGGGTCATTAGAATGTCTTAAGTATGTACCTCTGGACTGTTGTTACATACTACTGTTACACATGATATAACAATGAACTTGGTGTTGACTTAAGAATAGTCTTCCTAGCCAAACTGCTGCCTTCAAAAGCAGTCAGTGCCACATTCTGCTGAGGAACTGTATACAGCATGGGCATCATCCAGTGTAGGGCAACATCATTTGACTTGAATGGCCAGGAAGATGTTTGAAAAATCTTGGTGCAGAACTTCATGGCAAACAATGTTAATTCCAGTAACCTTAAACGTAAATAACCAAGGTACAGGTAATCGTTGCATTCAGAACGCTTTGGTTTTACCTGTGTTATGAAGATTTTACACAAATTAAATATATGTGGAGCCAAATCCCTTTGTAGTTTCTGTTCCTGAACCTAGCAAAAGTGGCCATCTACAGAGATTAAACTTCTTCTGTTCTTCAGTTCTTATATATTTGGGCACTGGAAATACATCCAGTGCTTCATCTTCAGCCTTCTGAATGCTTTCAGTAGCTTTATCTTTTACATAATTTTCTTGAATCTAACATTTAGGGAAACTTTGAACATGAATATTCATGCCCCAATTGGGGAACTTTGGATACTTAACTTGGATAGTTAACATTTACTTCTTAGTTTTAACCCATCACTGATACTGCAATCAACACGTGTCCAAGTATTGCATTCTATACCTCAGGAAGACAATAATTTTACTCTTGCTAAGCTCATGATGTGTCTCGTATTTATTCAGTGATCAGGCCAACCAGCTTCTTTATTTGCTTTCTCAGAATTCAGCAATGTTTTATGTATCTTTATCATATCCTTCCCCTCCCAGTCACTCCACTTTCCTTAGTTGAGCCTTTTCCATGTTGAACAATATTCTTAGCTATGGTATGGGCAGGCTAGCCGTGCTTTGAAGGGTTTTTTCCTTTTCTTTTTTTAAGCAGCTGATCATTAGGTTGACTTTCTCAATAGAAAGAGTCAAGACCCACGTGTGTGTCCTCACCACTGTCAGGTTTGTAGCCCTAGACCTTTTAATCTCTTTTTAAGGCAATTCACTGAACTAAATTAGCGTGTTGAGATTTTAGTTTAACTGAATCCATGTTGAATCCGTTGAATCCATTTCTTCTCTGATCACTTGCTTGTAACTGAAAATATATTGCACAATTATAGGCTGTTTAAAGAGGGCAAATCAGGGAATTAGAAATGAACTGCAGACTGGGTGTGGAATAATGCTCATGCTGAAGAACTTCTCTATGTCCTCAGCTTTCTGTTTTTCCATTTCCATACTTTCTGCATGTTGATTTTGTCTATTGAGTTTGCTTTTTATAGAGGGTTTTTTCATTCCTAAGGGAATGTCTCTTTTTCTGTTTCATTTCTAGTTTGGCAACACTGTTTTGTGGTTTAGCTGCAAGAAGCATTCACAGGACTCTTGTTTCATTTTGTTCTTTTTTTTAAATTCATGTTAAACCACATTTCAGAGTAACTCCTTCCAGGGCATCTTACAGTATATTAAAATAATGTATCAAAATGATGAAATCATAAAATCATAATGTAAAACACAGTGCATCTAAAGTACATAATCGGTAGCTGCTGAAAGCTGTACCAAGGAGTGTTTAATTTAGTTAGAATAATTGTGCTTTATACCTTACTTTTTACCCAAAACATTTTAGTTGCTTTTTACCTCCTCTATTGTACTGTTGAGAGCATGATAACTTCCAAGAGCTTTTATATGTAGTAATGCAGCTTTAAAGTTCCATGCATTGAGCATTTCGTTGACATTATATCCTGCTGCCACACCCTGCCCCCCAAAAAAATCCCAATGCAAAACACGTTTATTCTTAATTAAGAATCCATCACTTTGGACAAAATCCTTTGTCTTTTTAGGCAGAAAACTGTTTTACAACTCCCAGCATTCCCCAGCCAGGCAGGAGGGTTGTAGGATTTGTACCGAACAGCTAAGCAAGGATATCATGGATAGGAAATTTTGGAGGGCTCATTGATAAGGTTGCCATAAGTCAGAGACAAACCAATGGAATATAACAGCAACAACAGATATATTTATTGAATTTATTTATTCATTGAACTTATTTGAAAATCACCTACTAGCATCATTGGGCAGCTTCAGATTGTGCCCTTACCAGCTTATTAGCTCATCCAGTTCTGTGCGTTCTTTCTGCTAGCTCATGTTCTGTTTCAGAGTTGGGAACAACTTGTACCCTGTGTAAAATTTCCACTGCACTTCCCAGCCCTCTTGCTTGCCCCAAAGGGGAGAGGTAATCAATTTATGTTTATCCTCATTTCCTGTCTCTTAAGCAGTTGGTGATACATGCAAGGGAATTCCATTGTATGCGATGGATAAATAATTTTCTTTCTTGGTGAAATTCCAAAAGGCAGCTGATGTAGATGTTCATGTGTGTTGTATTAAATAAATGTTTGCCTTAATTGAAACAAACCTTACTGCCATAAATTTTTATATAGCACAAATGCTAAGACACATATATTACAATTGGAAAAAAATGAAATTATAATAATAATAATAATTATTATTTTTATTAGAACATTTCTATGCTGCCCCTTGCCGAAGCCTCGGGGCGGCTTACAACACAATAAAATACAATACAATATAAAAATAACAATATAAAATTAAAATTAATAATATAAAATAAATAAAAATATAAACGATATAAAAGAAGTTATAAAAGAAAAGTTATAAAAGAAAAGAAGTCGCCCTGGCCAGATAAATAAGTAAATATTGTTAACAATTAAAATGACATTGAAATAAAAAGGTCTTCACCTGGCGCCGAAAAACAAATAACGACGGCGCCAGGCGGGCCTCTCTGGGGAGCACATTCCATAGATTGGGCGCCACTGCAGAGAAAGCCCTCCTCCGAGTACATACCCTCCTAATTTCTTTCACGGAGGGTTCCTGGAGAAGGGCCTCTCCCGCAGATCTCAAGGGGCGGTCGGGCATATATGGATGCAAGCGCTCCTTCAGGTAACCAGGTCCCAAGCCGTTTAGGGCTTTATAAGTCATAACCAACACCTTGAATTGGGCCCAGACTTCAATGGGAAGCCAGTGAAGCTGTCGGAGGACTGGAGTCATGTGAACATAACGCCCCGTCCCCGTCAGCAACCTGGCAGCTCTATTTTGAACCAACTGAAGTATCCGGACCGTCTTCAAGGGAAGCCCCACGTAAGGCGCGTTACAGAAGTCAAGGCGGGAAGTCACCAGCGCGTGTGTCACCGTCGCCAGGCAGTCGTACTCCAGGTAGGGGCACAGCTGATTAATCAGCCGAAACTGAAGGAAAGCGCTCCTTGCCACCACTGTCACCTGAGCTTCCACAGAAAGCTCCGGGTCGAGGAGTACTCCTAAGCTGCGGACCTTGTCCCCAAGAGGGAGTGCAACCCCATTCAGGGCCAGGTCAAATCCACCCTCTCCGAAGCCCAATCCGCCAATCAACAGGACCTCCATCTTGGCTCTCATCCAGCCCATTACCTCGGCCAAGCACCGGTTCAGCACAGCCACTGCCTCACCTGGATTAGTGGAAAATGAGAGGTAGAGCTGGGAATATTTTAGAAATTTGTTCCATGAAATTTGTTTTGTAAGTTAAAGATGCAATCCTATGCATATTCTACCCAACTATACTGGTTCTTGTAAGCCTCTTACCCTAAATTATATTTGCTTAAGGAATTTTGACATCTTTCTGCTTTCATAAATGTTCCCTCTAATTATATTAGTATGAGATGCTGTTCTCTAGTGTTCCAGCTATAGTTACTATGTGGACCAGTTCATGTGTATCATATGGAGCTAGAGAAATTTATTTTTGCTCTAATGGGTTGCTTTAGAAAGTAATAATTTATGGCATCTTCTGATGTAAACTTTGCTTCATGCTTTTGTGCATCATTGATACAATTAATATGAGAACAACTGAAATCTGTTTCATGTACTTGCTTTTAAAATTTATTTAGTCTGTAACATTCCACAGTTAATCTCTATGATGAGCAGGTGGTCAATTACAAATCATTATACGTTTGTTATACTACAACGGAGAATATCATTTTGTGAAAAACAGCAACCAGATTCAAAATCTGAGCCTTTAACACATACAGATATTTTAACTATTTTGTAGAGTATCAATAAAGTATCCAATTCATTTTATCCTTCTACCATTTGAGAAGCCTGTTACATCAATAACCTCAATTAGCGCCAGCTACTCAGGTTCAGACTTTTAAGAGCTAATTCTTTTGCAGATACTAGAAGGTCATTTGCACATCTGTATCAGAGTAGTACTATGCAGAACAGTAATAAGAATTTGGCCTGTTTTCCGATCCGGCATGTATCCACAGCCTTAACCTCTGGGTCGTTATATTTGGCGTATTTTTTCGCATACATGAAGACACAGTTCCATGTCCCCTGCTTCAACAAAAAGATGGTGTGTGAATTAACTAATGATTTTCAGGGTCTGTACATTGTCTACCAGCATTGTATACTTTTGTTCCCTACTGTTTGTAAGGCAGGAGCTAGGAACAATCTAACATATTATCATATTTCCTGGTCTTTCTGCATCAAGCTTAGCATTTAAAATATGATCCACTTGAAACCTGAATCACTTCAGTTTATTTTAATTTTTAAAAACTTTTTTGAGTTAAATGTTTTAAATATCCTTCAAAAATCTTAAATTATTCGCATTATGTTTTAATTGAGGGTGAAATAGCATATGCTCATTGTTCTCACAAATAGCACCTAATCCTAGTAAATCTGCATTCTAGGTACCTTTATATTTATCTTACCTACCCATTGAGGCCCATTTGCTCATTCTATCTTATCCCAGATAGATTATTTAATTGGATGATTTCAGTGTCCTGAAATGCAGCTTCCTATTTAACAATATATCCCTCTTGGATGCACACCTTAATGTAGTGAGGGAGATTGAGAGGGGGTTTCAAGAGAAAGCAAGGAGGCCAGACTCTCTCACTAGTCTTCAAGCAGAAAGGTGCAAACAGAGGCACTAGACTAAGACATATCCACCCTCCTCAGGATTAGTGGTTACATTCAGCAGAAGGGAATAGCTATATCTAATGGTCATGGGGGTGGAGAACCCCCAAAGGGCAGTTATTGGGCAGAAGTGGTAACTGAAGCCCACACTGCCAGAGGATCTTTCACAGCCAATGGCAGTGACACTCAGGCTAACTCTGGTTAGTACTGCACACAAGAAGGAAATGGGAAACTACCTCTGAATTTTTCTTACCCTGTAAGCCTAAGATGAAATAATCCAAAATGAAAAAAGAGAGTTGAAACTCTCCCAGTAGGAAGACACTCAAACATGTACTGGGGAAAACCAAAGGACAAGTACAAATAGCATTGTTGTTAATGAAGCAACCAGATCTAAGCCGAAAGGAAGTCTAGTGGTCAACATGCACAGAGGTGAAAGGAAATTCTGATGCTGAGCAACACATACAGTTGGAACATGGAACATAAAAACTATGAATCAAGGAAAACTGGAAACCATAAAACAAGAAATTGAATGGTTAAACATCATAGTACTTCGTGTGAACAATCTAAAGTGGACTGGAATGGGAAATTTTCAGGCAAAGATGAGGTGTTTTACTCCAGAAATGACAGAGACAGAGGAAATGGAGTAGGTCTAATACTGAGGCAGGTAAGGAAGCAGTAAGGGTCTATAGTACAAAGTCTGACTGAATCATGTCAATCAAATTCTTGGAAAACCTATCAATATAACAATCCAAGCCTACATTCCAAGAACAGTTGCTAAAGAAGAAATAAAAAACTTTTTTGCATGTATCCAAGAGGAAATGGATAACACATCAAAACAAACCATTCTAATCATTCATAGGGTTTCCATAAGTTAGAAATGACTTGAAGGCACTTAAATACAACAACAACGTTAATGTCTCTAGGCTCATTGCCATTCGTCCTGTATACCCCAAATAATGTTTGTCCTTAAGTATCCTAGGATACTTCAGAGCAGCCATCTCCAGCCTATTGCCCTCCAGATATTTTGGACAGAAGCTCCCACCAGCCCGAACCAGCATAGCGAATGGTCATGGATGAGGATAGCTGTAGTCTAAAACATCTGGAGGTGCAAGGTTGGAGAAAGATGCTCTAAATCATTCCAATTTACTTAAGGACTTCTGTTCACCACTTTGGGTATATAGGCAAAGGATATGTGTGCCGAATTTTGCTATGAAGATAAAAAGCACAACTGTTTTGACTGACCACACTTTGCATGCATTGTGGTCTCCCAGCCTAACATAATTGCAAACTGCCTGTAGTCACAATAGCTAAATGGAACCTCTTTGAACAGCAGTGATATATTTCTGCGTATGAGATGTTGGAGACAGACAGTAGGGATGTGTTGTCTTCATACTCTGCTGATGAACTTCCCAAAGTCCTCTGGCTGGAAACGGGGTCAGCATGGTGAGGCACCTGCTGAGGGCTCTCACATGATAGGGGATCCACTGACAAGAGCTCATTGTGCCTAAGCCTGCCTCTGCCCTCTGTTGTTGCGATCTGCTTGGTTATCCACCTCTTTCAGTCTGGCCTGGTAACCAGGGCGGGAGGGGGGATGAAGTTGGAGCAGTAGATGCTACTACTTGCTTTGCCTGCTCACTGGCTACCTGACAATTAAGACAATGGTAATGATGAGGTAGATGATCAGCAACGGTTGGTAACAATGGAGGCGTGAAGGTAGACTTGCTGGCAGAATCTGATCTAGGAATCAGCTTTACTTTATTCTGTGAGAAAATGTGGAATGCTACTCTGTGGTTAAATGTGTTGTAAAGCATTATTAATTTGAAGCAGCATGTTTAATATAGTAGAACAGGTGTGACACTCTTTTGGCTTTGCCTTGCTAAGCACAGCTTGGTTTGTAGGAGTGGTGCCCTCTTCGGGTTTAAAGCTTGTTCATTCCAGCAGTCATTTGGATTGGAACATAGTGCTTCTTAGGATTCTTAGGCTGTAGATAAATAATCACCTTGGCTAAATACAATATAGATGCATTGCATAGTGGAACATTTCAGTCCCTTCCCTCTGTCACAGTGGCTGGTTATTGTGGCAAACACATTGCTGGACTACAGCTGCCTTTGGTCTGATCGAGCAGGACTGCTCTTATCTTCATATTTTCACTTTCAGAATCAATGCACTTAAATGATTAAATACTGATCATTCTAAAAACGTGTTTAAGAGGTCAAAGAAACCCACCTCATTGTGTATCTGTAGAATATTTTTAGTGCAAAGACAATATTGCAAGTGTCATTTTTAATGTATCATAGAAGGGAGTCAACCTTGCTGCAGCATGGTGTGGTTTTTGAAAATTGAAAACAACAATTAAATATCAAGATGTAGAGGATTCTAGAGACAGAAATACAGCTTTCTCTTGTCTTCTAAAATGGTGATAATTTCTGTTCTCATTGCATGGCATGGGGTAGAGGAAGAGATGCCATTGTACATAACCATGGCCTTTTGTTTGCTGGTATGGTCAAATCCTTGCACAAGGGCATTCAGGAAGCCAGACAATAATCTCTTTTAGTTCTTCCTTGATTGCCCCCACCTTCAAACAGCAGTGGCTTTGCTTTCACTGGCAAATATTTGAAACCTCCTCCTCTCTGAATAGTACTTCAAACGGATGGTGGTCTGATACTCAAAATATAAACTTCAGCCATGTGTTCTAGTATGCTGGGCCATGTTCCAGAAAGGCAGGGGTATATATGCCTCATTGGTTTGCTTATTGCCCTCACAGGAGAGAATAATCAATCTTGTTTGTGCGTTCAGCAGAAGCTGCCTCAGTCTCTTGTTCCTTGCATTTTTTTCCTTTAGAATGTAGCCTGTTGCTTGCTACTTCTCCATTTTTGTTCCTCCTTTTTTATTTAGAGGGGAAAATGATCAGATTGAGATGCACTAATTAAAGCCGTTTTCTGGTATTTGGTTACTGGAGTGTTTGATGTCTCTCTGACAAGACCATGAAATGCATGGGGTGTCCACAGGGACAGAATTTGCTGAACACAGTGCTTTGTAAATGCGGGGACACAGTGTCGCAGCAGCTCATGAATATGAAAGGCCCATGATGCTACCTCAGTGGACTCGAGAACACAGATGAATCCTGTCATGTGCTAAATGAGACCAATTTCTTTCACTTAACTTCATCTTCAATCAGACCTTCTTCCATTTGCCTGTTTAAAATTCCCTAAACGTGATGCAGAAGGTAACAGCATTGAGTAAAGCAAAGTTTTGCAACAGTAGAAAAATTAGAATCCTACCTTGCTAAAGTTTCATGTTCTTAAAATGCTGAAATTAGTTTCCTTTCCTTTCTAAAGAATCATATTGTGCTTTCCACAAATCCAGCTGGCCTTCAAAATCTCACCATATTTGCTCTACCTTTTTATAGTTTTGTGCATATACAGAGCAGAGTAGCATTCTAGCTATATACTAGCACTCTATATGTAAAGCAGGTAACTTGAGATTAGTTGGAAGAGTTAGCATTCTGAATTGGTTATTTAAAATGACAGATTAATAAATGGGCAGAAACCCTGACAGATTGACAGAACTATTTTAGGTCTTGGGAGAATTCCTGGGAACTCTAAAGGGAGCTAATTAGGTCACTGTGTTTTCAACTTTGTTGAACTTTGCTCTGCCTCTCCTTGTAAATGTGGAGGGCCCTGTAGCTTGACAGGCTTTGACAGCATAGGCAATAAAACAGAATATAAATTTGAGTATCAGCTCATTTTTGTTTGTGCCCCTCCCACCCCAGCTTGCATATTTGCAGTCCACTGCTGCATATGTGGATTCATGGAATGGGAGATTAATCTTATGCTAACAATAGGCATCTCATGACACCTTCCTTAAACGAATACATGCTGAAAAAAGCAACAGTTCTTCCTGGGTTCCCTTGTTCTCAGGTTAGCCCAGGGTACTGGGAGTATATTCACTTCTAAGAAAGCCATGTAAATTAGTAAGTGTTGTTTTTCAGAGGAGTTAGTGCTCCTACTTCTTCCTTCCTGTTCTGAAGTTTTGTTCCTTCCCCCACATGTGTCCCCTCTTCCCTGTCCAGCCCCACATTTGAGAAGAAGGGCTATGCTACTGCAAAGGAACTCCACTAAGTCCACTTCCCATGTTGTAATGTCTATATCGGAGATGCTCTCCATCAGTCTGTTCTTCCTAAACTTTCTGTAACTTCTGAATTTTCACTCAACCAGAATAGTATCTTGTCAAGAAGACTATGGTAGAAACACTGTCAAGTGCTTTGCAGCAGAAACTGCATCTGGAAGCTTTCACAACTGATCCAAATTCAATCCCATTTCTTGGTAAAATTCTTGGTCTAGAGAATCCCCAGACATTTGTTTGCAGCTTACAGCTCAGGGGATACCTCCATGTGTTGCTATAAAGATTTCAGAAGCAAATGTTATTTATATTGCTAGAAGGAAATGAAAGAAAAAGGAAAGTTGGTATGGGGCATTATAAGAATGGGAAAATTTGGGAGGTCTGGGACCATTTTCTCCCACCTCCCAGTGCAGGGGAGGGCAAATAAAAATGGCACCTAGAGATGCTCATTTATATGCTACTGTTGGCACTTTAGGGACTCCATACTTGTTCCAGATGCCATTTTGTTTACCAAAAATGTGTATTTATATACCATTCCTGTTCTCAGCACTGTATTTGGAACCCATGGATATTTCCATGGGGAGCTGATTGTGGTGGAGCTTCCTTTTTGGAATACTTTTATTGATCCACTATTTTGTTTTAGGCTATGGTGTTGTTAGTAAGATTTTTAAAGGAAAATGGGGTTGAATCTTAGTTGTGAAAGCTTCCAGTAGCAATTTCTGCTAAAGAGTGCTTTACTGTTCATTTGGTGCCCCAAAAGTCTTTTTGTAGCCTTTTTACCTCTGCATCTGATAATGTATAAATATCTATTACTGTGTTGCTCCAAGTGAAAAACATAAGGCAGTTAAATAAACTGTACTTGCTTTCATTTCCCCATTTTAATAATTGAAGCATTTTGTTGCTTCTTCCATGCCTGAGAGTCTACCACTCAATCCCAGTTTCATAACCTGATGCCTTTTGGCCAGTCTCCTCATTCTTGGTATTTCCTTTGCATTTTGTGATTCTGACAGACTGTTTTGCTGTTATGGGCTAATTCCACCATCCTTTTTATCATGACAAAGTGCAAGCTAAGTGGCAGATGGTCAACTCTGAGCAATTTAGGCTGGCTTGCAATCTCAAGCATCTCATCCTAGCTGGATGACCATTTCCATATTCAGAGCTCCCTGCAAGGCTCATCATACCAAGTTGTGTGGCTTGCCGCCAAACCATAACTTGTATTCAAGATTGCTCTGTGTCCTGCATTTTCTGGGCAGCTGCTGTGCTTATTTCTCTTGACTCCGGAGTATGTGTATATTATGGGCATGATCCTGCACTCCTGAAGCCCCGCTGGAAAGAGGCACTCAAAAACCATGTTTCTCTGTGCAGGACTTGGGCCCTCAAAATAGCCCATGTGATTATGCAAAGACTTGGCTATTAGGCCAGCTCATCCCTATATGTTTAGACCTTCCAATTTTTTCCCCTGGTTATCTTTCACCATGCCAAATTTCTCTCATTCTTTTGTGGCATGCTCAGCTAGAAGCTGGGAGCTCCTCCTGTGAAATATTCTCACACAAATCTTCCACATAGAGTGATGGGCTTTCCTGAGCTAGGGCACTCATGACACGACCACACCGTATCACTGTACCTTGAGTATTTGTGCCAAAGATGGAGCCTCAGGTGCTTTCATTCGTCTTTATCCACTTTGTTGTGATCTGAAAGCTGCTCCACTGTAGACAGCAGGTCCTTTGGTGGTTGGGGAGCTGGAAGGCTCAACTCTGCTGAGATTGTCCAAGCTGTCACTGTCTCTTGCTTTGGTTTGGCTCTGGCTCCAGTCTTCATTTTGTTCAGCCCCTTCACCAGGCGGCCAATTAGAGAGAAATCCCACTGTGTGCCTTGCTCCAAACAGCCCTCTTGTCAGAAGTCTGGGCTAACCCTTGCCCTGTTGCAGATGGACCAGCACTGCCTCCACCAGGGTCAGGGGAGCCTGGAGGGAGGAAGAGTTCATGTGAAGATGGGGCCTGCGCTCTTGGAGCTATGAGAGGCTATAAGGGGGAAATGATTTTTTTTTTTAGAGCCCCCGTCCTGGACAAAAGACTCCACAGGCAGGGAACCTTTCCAACTCATGAATATTTATTTCAGCCTGGGCTGGAATTAGGGCAGTGCTAAAACAGCCAAATGCTTACTTGGAGCACCAGAATTATGGATGAAATTGGAAACAGCCTCTTCATTGCTGAGGTGCCACCTCCTTTCCATTGCAGGCAATGTGGCAATGTAGAGCTGAGCCAACCAGTTTCCTTTCCACCTGAGGGATGTGGGACCCTAGAACAGCTTTCAGAATCAGAGCAAGCTCTTCAGTCCTGGCAAGGGGGAGAAGCAGTATCCTGAGAAGCTGCATGCTTTGGCACTCATAAATTGCTCAAGGGTGGATTCAATGAACATGGTAATGTGGTGCTTAGAGTCAAAAGTAGAGTCAAAAGCAATATGGAATCCTTTTAAAAATAACAGCTAATTAATTAAATTAATTCAATTCAATAATTAATGTTTCTAAATTGAAATAGAGTGTTGGGCTAAGGACCTGGGAGATCCAGGTTCTAGACCTCACTCAGCCATGAAGCTCACTGCGTGACTTTGGGCCAGTCATGGAGTCTCAGCCTAAGTTACCTCACAAGGTTGTTATAGGGATAAAAAGAGCTATGTAAGTCACGTTAGGGTCCTCATAAAAGGAAAAAAGGCAGGGTATACATGCAGTGTAATAATACTTATAATTATCTGTCCTGTCCAGAGCTGCAGTTAAACTCAACAGAGCTATATGAAGATAATGATTGTTGGCCGGATGCTTGCAAGCTGCGGTTGGCCAGTCCTCAGTTGTTTAAAAGAAAAAATATATTCATCCCGTAAAGTTGCATATTTATTCTCATAAAAGAGAGGAGATAGATGAAGGAGTTTGCTCCTTCTGCATTCTGCACACTCTTAATTTCCTCCCTCTTGGTTTCTGATGTCAATACAGAGGAACTAACTTAGAGCCTTTCTGTTTGGTAATCGTTTTGTGCAATCAATGTTGCCATTGTTTCTCATTTTGATGTGCACAATCCACACTTCTTCCTTCAAGTGTCTTCTGTTTGCAGCATATTTTATTTCCCCCACCATGCAAGTAGAAATATTTTGTCACTGGGAATGTGTGAGTTCCCCTTTCAAGAGAGTATTCTGTTCTGTGGAATGTGGTAGTCCCAAACCTTTGATGTTTATTTGTGTGAGCAGTGACACCTAGCACAAATTTTCTTTGCAGCACCTGCACCACATGTAAGTAAGTTACTGGGGGCTTTAAGAGCTATCTGGAGGCAATATATTCTAGTGCCATACAAAACAGTGTTCTCATTGGGGAATTCGACAGATTTATCATGGATAAGATGGATGGATTACTTTTTTGTACACCATTCCGAGATGTCTGTAGTGGACAGATTAGAAAAGCTTTTAATAAACAAACAAACAAGTAAATAAGGCTGTCAGTGCCCAGAATTCAAGGCAGCTTGCATGTGAGTAGCAGTTGCTGGGGAACAGCCATGCAGAAGGACTGCTGCCCTCATGCTTGCCTCTTACAGGCATTTAGTTGGCTGTTGTGGGAAAGAGAATCCTGGACAAGATGGGCCTTGGCATGGTACTGTGCTCTTTTGTTGTTATATTCAACAGGAGACCATGCTAAGCAAATTACTAAAACAGTGCTAAAACAAATAGCCGGCTAGTTAGCCTTCTGCCTGATCCACATATCCAGCCATTTGTTCTTCTTTATTCATTGGTGTCCCTCACTAGAACATAGATCTGTCCAATTAATTGAGAGAGAGAGAGAGAGAGAGAGAGAGAGAGAGAGAGAGAGAG
>NW_025335761.1:36029421-36070144 GCF_004798865.1 Varanus komodoensis
GAGAGAGAGAGAGAGAGAGAGAGAGAGAGAGAGAGAGAGAGAAGGGCACTAGCTCATTTACTCAGTGGTTATGCTGTCTGGTGTTTCATATGGACATATGAAGCTGTCATGTACTGAGTCAGACCATTGTCCTTCCACTTCAGTGCTGTTTCCGAGGCCTCAGGCAGAGCCTTCGCCAGCTACCAGACCCCTTTAACCACAGAGGCCAAGGGCAGAATGTGGGACCTTTTGCATGCTATCTGCAACTAAGATTTGCCCCAGCCCAATTTACTACTTCAAGAGGAGAACATGTAGCAATTCTATTTTCTTATGACTTTTCCACCCTTGCAGATATTCCAGTGATCCCTGACTTGGAGGAGGTTCAAGAGGAAGACTTTGCCATGCAGGTGGCAGCCCCACCAAGGTAAGATGATTACAGCTGCCAAAGCAGCCCGTGTACTAAAATAGTTGTCTTCAGTGGATCTGTTTCTCAACTAAACTTTGTGCTATGCGGAGGTTTGCTTGAACTGTTAGATAATTAACACAGTTACGGATGCTGGTGAGGGACGTAAAGTACCTCCACCTGATTTTTTACTCTATTCCCAATTGCAGTGTTCAAGTGAATAGAGTACTGACCTACCGTGACCTGGACAATGATCTTATGAAGTATGCCGCTTTTCAGACCTTGGTGAGTTCAGCCAAATGGAAATGTATGCTTTCCCTGCCTTTATTGGAAGAAAATGGCAGTCCTTTGCTGCTGCCACCAAAAAAAAAAAAAAAAAAAGGCACCTTTTGCTCCCACCCCCAAGACATCACTCTTCACTCCATTTTAAGGCCATGTGAATGTGTTGCTCATACTGCTGATGTGGCCCTTGGTGTTCTCCTGGATAAAAGTACCTCTTTGGTGTTATTCTTCATGGTTAGTTGAGACATTGTGGGTGCACTTCTTCTTTCTTTAATGGTCTTTGGCTATCAATTAGTTATAATTCATTTGGCAGAGCTGCCTTCCCTCCAGTGGGAAAAAGTGGTCACTTTTATACTTTGGAGCTATGACAAAGCATAGACCGCACTTGGAGATTAAAAGGCTATGATAGTGTTATTGAAATCCAGTGACAGGAAAAGGCACAATTATGTTAAAAAAATAGAGGAGGGGATTTTCTCAAGTACCTAAAAATGCTTTAAATAAGCCCAACGTCTTTCAGAAAGATATTTCGTTCCTGAGGCCATTCATTTTTGAAAAAATCTTACTGATACTCTGTATTGATCTACTCTATTTATTGTATTGTCCAGTTATAACTGCAGAGCCTTCCTGAGAAGATATTTCCAAAATGGTAACACAGCTAGGTTTTTTATTGAAAATCATTGTGTTATCCAGTTGCTAGTGGATATGAACAGCTTCGCACCATCACTGGCTGTGTAGGATTTCCAGAAAACAAATAGAAGTGCCCTGTAATTACTGCATGAATGGGCACACCCCTTCTTGATCTAGGAAACAGGATGATGGCTTGAATCCAGTGCTAACCAATCATCAGAGGAAAGGAAGCCACTGGTGGAACAGACTGTTCCGCCTCTCTTCCAGTCCAGCAGGTGTTCACCCAGTCTGCTGTGGTAGATTAGGTGGGACTCTCTGGAGTAGAATTGGGAGGTGTGTGGGGTTGGGAAGGAGAACAAGGGGAAGTCCCACTGAGTGAGTGGAAGTCTGCTTTTCTGATGTTGGATTTCAAACTAGGTTTTTCTGTGTTTTCCCACAGGATGGAGAGATTGACCTGAAGCTGCTCAGTAAGGTTCTAGCTCCAGAGCAGGAAGTACAAGAAGTGAGTTTACTCAGAACCAACCAGACTGACCTGCTTGTTGAGTCTGCCCCTCAGTTAGATAGGGATTAGGCTGTGTTTGCACTGGTGACCCTCTTTCATTCATCATAGTTTCATTTAAGAAGTTGTCTTACATTGAGCCAGACCAGTTGTCCATTCAGTTTGCTATTACGTACATGGCCTGGGAGCAGCAATCTGAGAGGTCAGAGTGGGTCTTTCCAAATCCTACTTAGCAGTCATGGACCAGTACTGGGACTGTTTGCATGCAAAGGCCATGCCCTGCCATTCTCCTGTGACCCTTTCCTACCAACACAGGTTCCCTGTCCTTGGGGTTGTGAGCTGGTCATTTTTGGGGTTAAGTACAGCCTGTTGCTGAACATATCTATCCAGCCTTGTGCAGATACACAAAATGCAGAAGAAACCCATGAAAGGCAGCTGTGGGGAGAGTGATTCGATGTATGTCTTGCGGTGAGATTGCCAGGCTCAGGGGCCATTTTGGGATTTTAGCCCACTGTGGCTCTTCTTGAGATAAAGCGGTATAACACAGCAAGCAGATGTGCAAGAGCCTGGAACCTTGTTATTCAAGAGAAGCTTCTCAAGGCTTTCAAAACAGTATTGTAAATCAATCTGATACCGTTGAAAATGCCTAAATTATTGCCTATCTATGAATATATAAAGCACCGCAATATCTAAAATGGAACTTAAATGTATTCTAAAACTGCAAAGGTTACTACCATTCCCAGTACTCCCCAGTCAGCCATAGTTGCAGGGCTTTTTTCTGTCTAAACATGCATGAGGTTGCTCTACAAGTGGCACTGTGAAGTTGTTCTAAAAGTGACAGGGATTAAAACCAACACTTTACAATATGCAGGCCTGTTAGAAGAGTTTGGTCCCTGCTATACCTCAAGACACAAGCTTCTTACTGCCATTTGGATAATGTAGTTGATTTCTCTACGTAGTAGTTCTGTTATGCTCTTTTTCTTCCTGCCAGGATGATGTCAGCTGGGACTGGAACCATCTTTACATAGAAGTTGCTTCTGAGCTTCTAAGTGAGTGGGACTCAGGGCAGCCTGAAAAGGAGGACGGCCTCACACCACACAAGAACCAAAGCCTGTGTTTTGGCTAGTGATTGTGCAGCCACCATCTACACAAGCACAACTGTACTTTTGCAATGCAGTTTTTTAAAATATGCACTTTGTAACTAGTCGAGTAGAACTCCTAGCTGTGCAATCTACAAAGAAGGAAGCAACAATATGGAAATAAAAAAGCTCCACCACTCACATCACACACCTTCCTGAGCTTTTGTCGTACACTGAAATACACACTTGGAACAGAGGTTTCCTGTTCTGAATCCAACTGGAAGCTCAGGGCCTGGTTGATCTTACTGGCTGGCTGCCTGCTTTCCCAAGATCAGAGTGGCTTTTGTTTTTAGTAGCATCATGTCTCTAATAGCAAACCTAAGTGGTCCTATGCCAAAGCATGGAAATGGAATGGTGCTATCAGCAGATATGGTAAATGTTTCTGCATATTTTAGGGACTTTGTAGAGATGCAGGAAAAAGGTCTTGGTGAAAAGAAAGAGGGAGACCAAAAACCTCTCTCAGCATGGGTTGTAGGCCACCTTCTCCCAGGAACTGAACATTACAATCAGTTAAAAGCCCAAAGACAAGGCTACTGGATGAGCTATCTTTTCCTTGGGGAAAGCAGACAGAAGCAGCCCACCATACAGATTCCCTCTAGCAGTTCCCACTCAGGTGGCTTCTCTTTCCCCCATCTGCCACCACTGAACTATGCACAGGCATCTTGCCCCCAGGAGTAGGAAAAGACAGGACAACCTGGCAGTAACCTAAATGAAGAAACCTGAAAGGGGGAGGTGAGAGCATATAGTTAAGCCATCAGTAGTAAACAGCTAATACAAAGGAAAGGTTGAACCCCAACATTTTATTGTATATCACCTTGCACACTTTAAGTAGAAAGGTGATTCTTAAATGCATAATAATAATAATGATTTAGAGGGAGGAACTAGCCCAGAGGGAGAAATTAGCTCTCATCAAAGGAAAAGAAGGAACTTTCCCAAAGTATAAGTGGAGGTGGGAAGGGAACTGCTCCAACACAAACTTTGACAGCCAGATAAGACATCGGAAAAGTGTGGGGGCTGACTGCAAAGCTTGCTGTGCAACCAGCTTGTCTATAGCACTAAAGTATAGGAATGGGGGAGACTTGTGTTCAGTTCGCATTTAATACAAGCAAGCAACTTTCCATTTCTGAACCAACAATTGTTCTGAAAATATTACTCTTTCAAATACACATCTCTGATCTTTTACAATGGAATTCTTCAATAAATATGAGTTACAAAGATATAGGAAAGTACGCCAAATGCATATAATCGTGAAAATATAGTTTGGAATATTGCATGTAAATGTGTT
The DNA here is from genome assembly GCF_004798865.1 of Varanus komodoensis. Lineage (NCBI taxonomy): Eukaryota > Metazoa > Chordata > Lepidosauria > Squamata > Varanidae > Varanus > Varanus komodoensis. The sequence continues at coordinate 36,033,636 of NW_025335761.1, forward strand.
CATTAGACAACATTGCATAAAATATGTACATATTAGAACAAATATGCAAAACATGCATAGAGATTTGCATGCATACTGATTTTAAAAAGTTCATGAAGTTTGAGATAAACTGAATTTAAGATTAGAAAAATGAGAAACTGAAAAAATGAAATTGTCAGATTTGTTCATCCCTACTAAAGCAATCAATTTGAAAGATGCTGATGAACCATGAATGGAAGTTTTTAATGCCTGCCCCAATGCTCAGCAATAATTTCAAGAGAATGAAGGTTGACCCCACCCCCTTTGAGTTTTGGTGGGCCCCCAGTCTGTTCCTTCTGTTCCCTCTAGTGAACTGTAGTAATGGCTGCTCTGAACCTACGTAGATGTTTGTGGTTCATAAAGAAAATTAGGCAAGGGCTGCTGAAGCCTCACCACTGTTTATTTCCCCTACATGGAAGAACCATGCTTGTGATGTAGCCTGTTTTCCTGGGAGGTACTCCATTGATACCATTTGTTCTCTGTGTTATAAGAGGGAATCAGGAACTCCTGCTTGGTTCTAGTATTCTGGTTCTACTGGTATGATAGACTGCATTCTTAGCATTGTCTTTTGTTGTTGTTGCTGTTGCTGTATTTATCCCTCAAAATCTGAGAGGCGATGGCAGAGATCCAGAGTATTGTTTTCCTCTTGTACAGGAATGCACAAGCTAGACACCCCACAGCCTTTAACCAGGCACAGAAAGCCTATCTGTGGTGTATCTGCGCTTCACTCAGCAGTCTTTCCCGATTCAGCTGCTTTTCCTTCTACCAAGACCCACATAGGCTCCGTCCACTGCACACCCATTTGAAAAACCTTTCATTAAAATTCAGAAAAACAAATTGGCTCAGTCCCTCAGATGTGCACCTGGAAACACAGGGAAAATGTGTGCTGCAGTTCTTAATTATAAGCTGTGGGACTGACTGGGGTAGAAATGCTTTCTTCCTCGGCATTCTAGGGTCAGACTCCGGTGCGCACTGCTCTCCTGTTTAGCTGGCATCCTGCTGTGGCTATGTTTGCTGTTGTTTGTCACTCTCAACTCCGAAACCTGAAGGGAGTATCTACCTTGAGAATGAGGGCAGAAGGGCCCTGTAGCCTCAGGAGCAGGCCGGTGGAATGGAGTCCACACCTCCCTAGACAGCATGTTCTTTATTTTCTGGCTGTTCTCAGTCTCTCCTCTAGCCCACACAGGGTGTTTCATTTCGCCAGGAAAACAAGGTACTGGGCAACTGAAAATCTGAAACAGAAAAGTTGCAGGTAGTATTCAGAATTCAGTGCTGTATTTAGACATGTAAGAAGAGTTCTTGGCCAGTGGTTCAAGTGGGCAGAGCTGGACTGAAGCAGCAAAGAGCCAGTATAGGGACACAATGGCAGAGAACTCCTGAACTTGACCTCTGCACTTGTATGTGCATGAAGCCTTTTAGCTAGTGCCAGTTTGTATTCTTGGGCATTCTGCTGTCTCAATCAAACAAAATCAGTTCATTGCTTTGAATATATTTCAGGCATCTGTGGAAAAGACTCTGCAGTCCTTTGTTTGGCATGGGTAGGAGAAACCAGCTGACCACCCCAGCCCTTGCATCAATTTTGCTCATACATGAAACAGCTGGGCAGACCTCCAATGAGATGTTTTGCTGGCAAGGGCCTGCTCGGGGTAGAGCACGTACTCTTGAAATGCAGGAGAACCCAGGCTTGGCATGATGGGGCTGAGGAGAGCTAATGACTGGAAATCCTGGAGAGCCACTGCAATTACTGTGCATAGTACTTAGCTATATGGACCACTGAGCTGACTTGGTAGATAACGTGGTTTCCTATGTTCCTATGTTGCAGTTCAAATTCATCATATCAGTTCTGTGCAATTATGTAACTATAGGATGCATACATAAATCTTTTCTATAGTCAACAATCCTAATTCCAAGGCATGCCACCAATCTCTTCAGAGTCTCCAGTGGCCCTACCAAATTGAATCAACAGGTGAAAAAGAGAGTTGCAATTTCTTCTTCTTCTGCCCTCTCAATGCATCTTCTTTCAGGATCCTATTTTTGGCTACACTGCTCTCATTGGAATGTGGCTGGGAACGGCTGCTTCCCCTTTCACATGACCTGATGCAGTCCCAGGATGAACTGGGACATCAGTGCTGTAGAAGCCAGTGAAAACAATGAAGCACACCTGGAAGCCCAAGCAAGTTCTTGGCCATGTGCTGGAATACACCCAGGTCTCTTGCCTGAGGCTGAGCTGCATGAGGTGAGTCCTGATTTTCTAAAGAGATTCTCCGGGAAGTATCTGCATGTGCTTGAAAAAGCCAGAGTGAATTGTTCCTGTGTGTAACCCCTTGGAGTTGCACTGAAGTTTGTCCTTGAATGGCATTTCACTGCCAGCTGATTCTTACAGTGCCGACAAATGTGCCTTTCCTGTCCTGATCCAGGGAGGTGATATCTATCAGCTAGAGTAGAGTGTCTCAGACCATGTCATACTGACACCTTTTAATATTTCAGACTTGTGAACTGTTTCATAACCAGCCCCTACCCTTCTGGGACCTGGGCTACAGCCCTGGCCTTTGAACTATTGCATCTCTGTGGGGTCTTAGCAGTGGCACGAAGTGATGTACCACTGCTCCAATCTGCCTTCTGAGCAGAAGATTCACCCTTCTTTGCGGGGGCGGGCGCTGACCATGGATCATAATAATAAGCTTGCTAAATGTTTTGAACTTGTTTTCCTTGCTCCACCCATTCCTTACTATGCTTGATGACTCCCCCTTTGTGCCTCTCTAAAACCTGCCTTTCTGTTAGCAGATTTTGTGCCACAAATATACTTTGTGTGTGCCATTTGCAGACTCTGCCCCTCGCTTTGCCCCTGCCTGTTTCTACTTGGTTCTCTGGCCTTGCAATCTTTTCCTGCCAGTCACCTGCCTGATTTAGTCCCCCATCTGCCTTGCTTGCACTGTGGAAGCAGAAGGCAAGATTGTGCAATGGATTCCAGTTCTCTGTTCCAGGTAGCTATGCCATTAAAAAGCTTCTCCAGAGGGCTGAAGGAGGGGGTGTTGCAGAACACTGTGGAAACTGTCTTCAGGACCTGCCCAAGATACTTTGTTGTCTGCAGCAAAGAACAAAATGGTGCCTGCTCCCATTGTACATGTACAGGCCAAAGGGACGGGCAGCAGCTTAATCTTCCTTTCACGCAGGGCATCCTCCACACCTGAAGGAAGCAGGCTAGTTTAAGAAACATGGGACAGACTGTGAAGTACAGTGCAATCTCCCAGTGCCTTGCTGCTCTCTCTCAGCATCTTCCTCTGGAGGCAACTGATTGCAGCCAGTTCTCCTTAGCAGGCTGCAACAGGAGAGGGGAATTGACCAAAATCAACAGCTGTGCAGAAATGATGCCCCATATCAATGCAGTGAAGTGTCCCAAAAAGTATTATTGTCAGGCTGGGGCTTCCTGTGTAATAATAATCTCTCGTAAAACAGGGCTAGCAATCTAAATGTTTGAACTCATCTTAGTGCAGCCTTTCCCCATCAGTATCTTCCAGGTGTGCCCAGAGTACATCACCCATCATTTCTAGCCAGCATGGCCATTGGGGGAAGCCTGCTTCAGTAGTTTGCTATGAAAGTTTATAGCTCTTTTAAATAAAACTTCAGTGGTGATTTATCGGGAGTTTGTAGTACATCACACACATGCACTGGAGCTGTCCATCTAGAAGGAATCTGACAATGTAGGCTAAAATATCTCAGAGGTTTCTCAGCCATCTCCTCAGTGAATTCTCTTGCCATAGCTTGTGAGCCTCAAAAGAGGGCTAGATCATTAAGTGAAACAAAGTGATTGGAGGTTTGTGGGGTCACTATGTTAATAAGCTGGAAAGACTCATGCTGAAGAGTCTCAGGGAAAGCGGAATTAATTCATGGCATATGCTCCCAGCATCTGCTGTGGTGGCCTGGAGTGGCAGGATCACAGGGCAAAAGAGCGAGAGCCAACCATTTTTGCGTTCCCCTGCTCCTTTTCTTCCTTGGCATGCAGCCTCTTCATTCAGGAACTGGAGCGGAGAGGAAAAGGCCAGTCAAGCACAGCATGGGGTTTGGGTGAAGGGGATGGCTGTGAATTGAAGGGGAAACTGGACTGTTTCCTCTCTGAACAGTGCACAAGTGTGTTTTGCTTTACTTTTTTGGGCATCCACCTGGAGTGGATCATGACTCACAATCCATTTGAACATATGATGTATTTAAATAAAGTTATCACATGGGGTCAGGCATGCAAAGAGAAACATGTGCCATGTAAGAGATGTGGGAAATGGCTAACAAGCAACAGACCGCACCCCAGAGCCTGGATTAGGAGCGGGTGCAGGTGGCAGAAGACAAGAGGGGCTACTGGGAAAAGGACTGAGGGGAAACTATGATCAGATGGGATGGTGTGTGCCAAAAGCAGCAGGAGGTCTTCCTGGGACTGGATCTGTCATTCAAGGGACCCGGGAAGGGCAGCTTACCTGGATCCTTCATCCCTTGGAACAACCCTGCAGCTAAAGGCTCAGGATGGGCCCAATGTCACGGGGATCGGAGCCTGGATCTTCCCCGTCCCGGTCCAGCACTCTAGCCTCTCTACAGCCCAGTGGCTCTTCCATTTTGTACTTCTCTGAATTCAGCTTGTCAAGAAGTTGAGAGGCAGAGCAAAGGGAAGACCACGGCTTCTGTTGTCCTGGCCGGGCAATCTCCAATGGGCCTGGGGCTCCGAGCTGCGATATGTGCCCCTGTGGGGATGCCACCTTCATTGCTCTGGAGGAGGGAGGCAGTGTCAGCTCCAGGCTTGGGGGGGGCTTTGCACAAGATACCCTCCACAGGCCCCTCCCTCAGTGAGTCTGCTTCCTCTCTGTCACAGTCACCGGCTGCGTTTGCACCTTGCCCTCTTTCTCAGCATGGCGCTCACTGGCTCGCGTGACAGGGAGGGGCCCAGGATGAAAGCACCTCCTGCTGCACATCCCCACTGCCACCATTGTGTGCGGAGGGGAGAGGCAGGCAAGCAAGCAGGATGCTCTGATGAGGAGGAGCGGCAAGTCCTGGAAGGTCTCATGATTGGGCCCCTGCTGTGTGGGGCCACTGGCAAGTACTTGACCCTTCATGCCAGCCCTGGACGAGACTGTATGAGATAAGGATCTTCCGAACTAGGAAAATGTCCATTAAGCTCGATCAGATTCTTGAGAGTAGAAAGCAATTGTCTAAATTATGAGATGCATCCCGAAGGATCTGCACATGAGCATGGCCAGGATGAGTCTGCTGATACCCCCACTTGAGCTGGCATTATCCCTGTTCTGGTGTCTTTAATAGTAGCCCAGAACATGGAACTACAGCAAGCACTGTTACATCTGCAAGCCAAGAAAAGCTTGGCCTGAAAAAAGTTTGTGTACCACCTTGCTCTTCAACACACAGGAGTAGGGGCAACTTTTTAACATGGGGCAACTTCAGCTGACCTGCAATGCCTTCTCCTCTTTCAGCCACCTGTCTTCCCTCTTTCATTCCCAAGTTTGCTATAGGCCTTTCTAGGCCAAGACTGCAAGCCCTCTTATCAAGGCCCATCTCCTGTCACTTTCAAGACCACTTCATTATCCCTTTATTATTCCTCTTCTTCTGCTTATCATTATTAATAATCACTCTGGATTGGTTAGCCTGCTGACAGCTGGTCCTTGTCTATTCTTTCTGTCTATTTTAATCCTGTGTGCTTATCTGAAATAAACCTGATCCCTTTTCTTTTAATTAACGAAATCTGGTCAGCCTACTCTTCCCTGTAGACCGATTGCATTTGCTGATACCTAGGAAGAGATGTGCCAGCTAAAGGGCAGATTAATCGGCAACAACATGTCCTACAGCCTTAAGATGTAGGGCAACCTTCCTAAACCTGGTGCTCTCCAGGTCTGGTCTGCAAAGACCATGCTAGTGAGAATAATGGAGGACACTAGGCTTGGAATGGCTCATGTAGGGCATCTTGATAGTCACTGCCATTTTGGATCAGGTGATATGTGTGTGGTCCAGCCTGTGACAGAAGAATCCATTGTTCCTACAGCCACAGATGCTGCTGTGTGTGGTTCATGCTGTCTGCAGAAACGGCTTACTGTAAGGAAGGTGCCTTGCACTAAGTCAGCCCAGTGTTGTCAGCATTTTGCAGGCAGGATGCCTCCCCAGCCCTCTCTGCAGTAGATCCATCCTGGAGTCCCTTCCGTTAATCAGATTGCTCTGTCACGGTGCTTATGCAAACTGCCTGTTTACTGTGTTACTGAAAACTGCACAGTCTCCAACTGTGTTGAAAATATGAACTTGTGTAACACACAAATGCAATTGCAGGACAAGTAGCTGTTTGAAAGGTGATGATGTGGGTAGGGGAACTGTCCCTTTACAAAGTTGCTTTTTCTCATTCATGCAGAGTTGCAAAGGAACAAATCAGGGATCATTTTTTAAAAAGCAGAAAGTCTCTCACAAAGAATCATGGAGAAAGAGAAGGAGACAGAGAAGGATGAGAGAGAGGCTGTGGTGTGACTGCTGCCCTTCCAATTCCTGTGGGATGAAGCCAGTGGGATCAGTGCTCCCATTTCCATCCACCCCAAAGCAATTTCCAAAAGCATGTGCAACCCCTGTCCTGACTTTCCCAAAAGTAAGTGCAATTGAAATCAATGTGATTTACTTCTGAGGAAGGCCATTGAAGATAATATGTGTATTTCTACCTCTTGGCTCATTTTCAGTTAACTGTTCCTTGAGGCAAAGGGTCAAGTATTACATACCAAACTTTTTTTCCCCAAAGGGGAGGGGAAGGGGAAGGCAGCATTGCCGGGCCAGTTCGAAAGAATGAAGACAGCAGGAGGCTGAAGGATGCTGGAAAAGAACAGGAGGACTTCCTTCTCAGAAGGAAGTTCTCGTTTTGTCTTGCTGTGGAAGATACGCCTGCTGAGCCCAGAATGGTATCATACAGACATAGATATAAAAACACACAGGCACACCTGGGGGGACCACAGCACATAAACAACTGTAACGTAACCAGTGAAGAAATGAAGGCTATAATGGCAGAAGTAGCATAAGGAGGACAGTTTGCGATGAGCATCAAGCGACACACCTGGGAGTCAGGAAGTACAATGTAGTCAAAATATTTAGTGCACATTCGGCTGGTGAACAGGGAACAACAGCGAGGAGGAGGAGGAGGCTGCACTGGGGCGTGGGCAGCTGTAAGTGCCTGATGATGTCCACCCAACACTGGCCTTCCAGTCCTTCCAGCCTAGGACTGCACATTGGGCAGCAGCTAGTCTGTGGATAATTAGTATTATTACGTAGCATTTATATCCCACTTTTCTTCCCCTTGCAAGGAACCCGAGGAAGCTTACAAGGTTCTCCTCTTCATTTTATCCTCACAACAATAACCTTGAGGTAGGTTAGGCTAAGAGTCTTTGGCTGGCCCAAAGTCCCCCAGTGAGCTTTATGACTTAATGGGAACTAGAACTGGGACCTCCCAAATCCCAATCCAGTGCTCTCACCACTGAGCCACACTGGTTCTCACTGTACGAGTGAGTTTTTCTCTAGCAACTCACTGCTTCTGCTAGTAATTTTAACGAGCCATGGTAACTACTTTGTTTTTTAACATCCTTTATCCAGACATGGAGATGTCAAGGAATGAACCTTGAAGTAGGGATGTGTGAGGAATCCATTTCAGGGGTGGCAATCCATTGGATTCCCTGGGCTCGGCTCCCTGTAGTCCAGTCCACTTTGTCACAGTTCCAAATCCGAGTTTCTGGCAAGCAAGTCCAACATTCACAAGGCACTTGCCAGAAACTGAGCCCATATACCACACAATCGGTGTCCTTCTTCCATGCTGCCTGCAGCAGCCCTTGTGCTGCTGTACCTGATACAGAAGAAGGTTATTCACATGGGATTTGCCAGGAATTGAGCCTCATGTGTTGTGCAAGCCGTCTTCCTCTTTGTTTGTTCTGCTGCACCTGATGCTGAAGAAGGTTACCAGTTGTGCGACCTTGGTTCTGTGAATGTCTGCACTTCCTTCTAGCTCAGCTAGGTTTGTAAGACTGGGCCAAGCACAAGAGGAAGTCTATGAATGCTAGAGAGGGTTTGTCCTAGCCCTAGGCCCAGTTGGTATCTATCTGGAGTTCTTAAAGAGCTCAAATATGAAATCATGGAACCTTCTTACAAAAACAGCTGGTATGTCCCTAAGATCAGCATCTATATCAGAGGAGTGGAGAATGGCCAATGTAACAGTGTTCAATAAGGGATCCAGGGAGGATTCAGAGAATTACAAGCTGGTTAGTTTAATATCTCTTCTGGATAAATTGGTTGAAAATTATCGAAGATAGAGTCAGTAAACATACAGAGGGACAAGTTCAGCTGGAAAAGACTCAACATGTTCTGCAAAGGTAAATCTTGTCTCAGTAAATATTCAGAGTTCTTTGACAGTGTCACTAGACATGAAGACAACAGTGATCCAGTGACCTTGGACTTCCAAAAGGCTTTGCTAAAGCTACTCACCAAAGCAAAGTTAGCAGCCATGGAATAAGATCTCTTATGGATCACTGACTGGTTAAAGAATAGAAAGCAGAGAAAAGGGATATGTGGAAATTTCTCCCAGTAGAAGGATTCAGACAATGAGGACACAGAGTTCTGTGCCAGGAGCAGTGGTTTTCAATCTATTCAAAAATTATCTGGAACTAGGAGTGATCAGTGAAGTGGGCAAGTAACACCAAATAACACCAATTTAGGAAGGTTAAAACAAAAAGAGATTGTGAGGAACTTCAGAGGGAACTCTCCAGGCTGGGAGAATGGGCATTGAAATGCCAAATGTAGTTCACTGTAAGAAAGTGTAAAATAACGCACATACCATCAACACAACACAACCCCATCCCATCTTGCAAGTATCCTGCTCCTATTATACATATTTGTGGTTCAACCACACTTATAATATTGTATACAGTTTCCTTTGCCACACCTGGAAAAGGACTCAACTGAGTTGAAAACCATGCAGAAGAGGGCAATTAAAATGACCAGTTGGTTGGGGCAACTCCCTATGAGGAATAATTATGACAGTTGAAATTGTTTAGCTTAGAAAAAGGGTGAGTAAGGGAAGAAATTAAAGAGGTGCTCAAAATTATGCATGGCGTGGAGAAAATGGGGAAGGAGACTTTCTTTCTTTCCCATAATACTAGAACTCATAATTGGTGGGAGAGTCAGGACTGGTAAAAGTACTTTTTCACATAGAGCTTAAACTGTGGAATTCACTTTCATGAGATGTAATGCTGGCCACCAGTTTGGATGGCTTTAAGGAAGGATTGGACAAATTCATGGAGCAGAAGACGATGAGGCTATTAGTCTTGGTGGCTATCTGCCACACCTAGTACCAGAGGCAATATGCCTGTATACACCAGTTGCCGGGGAAACATAGTGGCTTGTGTTTCTCTAGTGATGTCATCTCTGAAGAACTACCAATATCTGATTTTTATGTGCCTAAGCAGAAGACAGGGGCACCTGGCTGGAGGAAAATAGCACCATAATAAGCAGCTGACTTGAGATCCTGTAATATGAAGTGCGAGTCCAAACCTCACTTATATCATAGCTGGTGTGGATAAAACCATGGCTGGCTTTCTCCCTGGAGGCCACAAATACACCTCAGAGGAGAGAAAAGGGGTCATGCTGAGGCAGGATTCGAAGGAAGCTGGGGTCAAGGACTATCAGCAGCCCAGGGTCCTTCCCTTCTTTTCCCAAGTGCTTCATCTAGACTGCTGAAAATGGCTGTCTAGATAAAAATTAGGGCAACAGGTGCAACTGTGATAGAGATGACCAATACCCTGACTTGTTCAGGATGTTGGCTGCACGTAAGCCTCCAAGTTCAGAGACATATGTGCACTTCAAGCAGGGGCAATACAGTTTTGCCCCCAGTCAGGTACATGCATACGTAAGTTGACATTAACTTGGGGTAGATTACCAGGTCAGGCTTTGTATCTCTTAGTGATGCATATGACTGAACACACTGGCATTCAACATTAAGCATATGACATCTGTCCATGTTGTATTCTGATCACCATCTTTTGTATACATGTGTTTGTCATCTATTGGACACCTTTGTTCTGCCTATATCAGAGAAATTATTCTTTTTCTGTTGGTTCCACCATTCTCTAGGCCCATCTATATCTTGCTTCATGCGCTTGTCTCTTTTGGCTGCACGCATATGCACCAGTGTGTGGCTGAGGTTGGAAGTATTTATGGCAATTAAAATGTTTTGCCTGGGAGCTGTTTGGGGGCTTTTTTGAAGTGAGGTTTTTTCAGACTTCAAGGTGTTAACAGCCCCTCTAAATGGTTTTGTTTTTTAATTGCAGCAAATGACTGTGGAGCCATTCAAGTGCCCCTCTCTCTCTGCAGTTGTTTCTAAGCCCTTGCAGTCCTCCTTCTATTTATTCTGTTTAATTCAGTCAGGTAGCTTCAGGGCAGTGAAGATCAATACTTTACTTTGATAGAAAAGAATCAGGTTTGAAACACAGAGATAAAACTAACACATTTTGTATAAATTTAATTAAAAATGCACCTTTAGTGGCTTGTTGCCAGCACAAAGCAAGCCCTCCATCCCGCTCCCTTTCTTTCTCTTCCTTTCTCCCTCCTTCCTTCCCTTTCTTTTCTTGTTCCTAACAGGAAATTTCGGAATCTGCTTCGCCAACAAAGCCTCACTTATTTTGTTGTGTTCTCCTCCTCCTCCTCCTCCTCCTTCTCTTTGCCTTGAAAGTTTTAGCATTCGGGGAGATGGAAGGCATGCGAAATTCTAAACAGACCTTCTGCTCTCCAGTCCCTCTTTTAGTGGAGAGAGGGGGATGAAGAGGAAGAATGCTCCCAGGTGCTATGGGGGGGGGGAGCGGGGGGGGGGGGTGCAGAGGGCTCTTTTTTGTTCTTGTTTAAAATCCCAAAAGATGAGTCACTCGGGGGCACTTTCCATGTGGAACGGCTCTGGGCTCCCCAACCTCTTGCTTTGTTAAGAGTAAGAGGAACTGGAGCACTGCAGGCAGGAGCTCCAGCCCCCCTCACTTGCTCACCTTCCCTCCCCAGTCCTGCTGCCAGGAGGACGTTTGTCTTGTGTTTTATAATCTGCCCCTTTCACCCCCTTTCTCGGCATGTCTCTCTTTCTCAATCCTGTTTGTTTGGTTCATTTTGCACATGAGTGCCTTTCCTCCCAGCCTCCCCTCTGCTCTGGCCTCCTCCTGCTCTACACCAATAAAATACACACAACATAGGTAGGACAAGGTGCCAGGGCTCAGTGTGACAAACTGCTCATGCACCACTCCACTCCCAGGGCTGTAAATCTCCCCTGAGATGGGAGCTGGTGGCCACGGCACTGTGGCAGGAGGGCTCCTCTGCTTGCCAAGGTCCCTGGAGAGGGCGGAAGGGCGCAGGTGGCGCAAGGCCGCAGGTGCGCTGGCGGCAGGGTGCAGCCCTGCACAGCGGCAGCACTGGCCGCCTGTGCCCCCCGGCAGTGATTGCTTTCTGCCTTCTGCACACGGTGATTCGTCTGCCACTGGTCAGAGAGTTGGTAATTCAGTATCAACCCCTTCATTAAAAATCATTCTCTCCCACAAGATGTTCGGATGGCTTCGGAAGGGGACTGGACAAATCCATGGAGAAGGCCATCACTGCTACTGGCTAGTCCTGATGGCTGCACGCTGCCTCCCTCACTTCCTTATCTGAACCTGCTGCCATGTGAAGAGTCATATTAACTGTTTGTGCTACCATGGATACCATGCACTAGCCTTCCTCACCCTCCAGATGTGTTGATTACAGCCCCCATAATCCCCAGCTCACAAAACCATTGGCCTTGTGGATTGGGGCTGATGGAGACATAGGTCCAACACATCTGGAAAGTACCATGTTGAGCCAGGCATCTGTACACAATCTGTTGGTAACATGATTTTTAAAGCATATATGAAGTGCTGTTTAATCCTTTTCTGTGGGAGGAAGCTTAGTGGATGGCTGAGAGGTGGTCACTGTCGTGGCAGTTCGTCTCGTTGCTTAAGAACACGGTAGGGCTGTGGCTTTTGGACCCCTGGGCACATTTGGGAACCTGAGAAACTGCTGCAGGTACCACCACAAAAAGGCTCTCAGCGGGTGTGGGAAGTCACATTCTGGCTGCTATGGACACTTAGACAAAAGTGAGCTATAGAGGCGTGTGCATGGGGGTGGAGAATAAGGAAGCTAGAGACAGAGAGGGAGGGAGACATGGCAAGGCAAAAGGAGCAGAGAAAAGAGAAAGATCAAGCTTCTGTAGTTTTAAAACAGGAAAAGGAGGACTTCATGAGAGGGTCAGATCAGTCAGTAAATATATCGAGTTCACAATCCTATATATCCACACTTCAATGAGAGGAAGCCCCATTGTACTAAGTGCGGATTATGTCAGAGTATATGTGCATAAGACTGGGCTGGGCGTCTGTTAGCAGGTGCCTAGTTGCACTGGCACAACCCAAAAGAATAAGGAGCAATCAAGAGTTAGTGCTTTAATCTAAATATACAGTACAATTCAAATCAAGCGGGCAGTGGGTCATGCAAGACAATGTGCCACGACAGATGAAAATGTAAAGGTGACAAGTAGGACTGCAGGCACATTCTAAGCCCCTTCCCTACCTCTTTTTGTTTATCCCTTACTTTCTTCACTGATCCCATTAGTATGCTTGCTATTATGCTGTGCAATAGAACAGGTCCCTGCCCTAGGGCATTACCATCTAAAATGTGGCACAGGGAAAACTTCAAAGGAAGGAGAGGGTGTGAAGGCAGGGGTAAACAGGAATGTGTGATTATATACCTGGGGAGAGAAGGGGGCACACTGGCCAGCCTTGCCATTAGGCAGTGGGAAGTAGCTGCATCACTCCTGATGTTCCTCAGATCCAAATGCACTCCAGAAGCCAGTGCACGTATGTGCATTGCTCTTTTCATGTGACCTGCGGCAGTTCCCCCGCCACACGGTAGGACTGGGGTGGCAGCAAGGTACCAAAGGACGGAGCGTTGTGTGTAATATAGCCTGTCCTTACACCTGTTAAACTAGTTTGCTGCCCCTCCCTGTGATGAAGGACACTGTTGCTTTCCTGCTGCTGAACTGAGACTGACCTGCCAGCTTAGCTGGCTTCTGTATGTGGCACTGGGCAGGGGGTTGTCCAAAATGCCCTGGGCCAGGCCTGTAAGAAGTAATGTGTATGGCATATGGCTTAAAACAACAAGAGAGGCAATTATAACCAAAATGCCAGGTGTGAACGTTGGTGTGCAGAGTTTGAAACTATTGTTTTGCAAAGAGAAGCAAAATGGATGACAAAAATGGCCATCTAGATGAGCCCTTGATTATAGCATACTGAATAGCAAGCTTTGTGAGTAGAGAAGGAATTCAGCAGAAGCCTTGGAGGACCAAGGTGCAATGCTGCATCCGATTCAGTATTATGAGGAGTGAGCATGGAGTTAACAAGGCCTGCAGTGAATTCCTCGTGACTTCTTAGCTCCTCATCTGTAAAATGGGAATAATGGTGACTATGGAGGATTTGCAGTATTACTGTGAAGGCAAAACCACAATTAAGAGGATTAAGGTTGCTGAAAAAAAGCAATTGCTTATGCTATCTACAATTATTAACAGAAGGGGTGAGTTTCTAAAGAAAAACTCACTAGCCAACAGGTTTTGCTGGCTTCTCTTTTTAAAATAACTGGATATCCCTCCCCAGTGTATGTTCCTAAGCTGGAAAGCCAGGGTGTGGGGTAAGCATCGCTGGGCACTTGCCGATGCCCATGCCCCAGCAGGAAGTCCTCTTTGCTGCTGCTGCCTTCGCAGGCCCTGTCCTAGGGTGAGGGTGCCGAGCAGAGGAAGCAGATGGGCTAGAACAGGAAGGACACAACAGTGGTGCTGCATTAGACCTAGATGGGGCGTGCTTCCAGGAAGGAGCCAAGAAGCCACTGAGGGAAAACCCTGGCCTGAGGAGAGAGCGGCTGCAACCCAAGAAAACTCTGTACAGAAGTCCTTGTTTAAATAAAACTTGGAGGTGTGTTTATAAAGTGGGGTGCTACCCACAAACTTGGAAACACAGGGGACCTGTTTTGTGCAGGAGAGTCCTCTATTTGAAGGCTTTACTTCTTTGTTTGAGGGTGTCCTCCAGCCTAGGGCAGGTTTATAGATTACAAATCCCCCACCTGCACCCACACATTCACAAAAGGCACACAAAGCAGGGAGGGCTGGGGAGGGGGAAGTTGCCTATTTGCAGTGGGCACCTGGGCAAAGACTGAACAGGCAGGCACATGGGCACAGCCTTCCCCATGAGGACGAGGCGTTTTGTAATTGCAGGAATGATTACTCCACTTGCACATGCACATTTTGTGCAATGCAGGGACCTCCTCTTCTGCCATGTGCAACTGGACACCCTGCAAACAGGCAGCAGCTCTTCTGGAGCCTGGCTTGGCTTGTCCCAGAGGGAGAGGGCAAGCAATTAGGCAGTGGCAAGATGGTTGGCCTGTTTTGGGAGGGCCCCCACTTCGAGGGTGTCGTACAAGACCTTTTTATTCCAGCAATATTTTAATAAGTTTTAATATTGTCTTTTCTATGTTTTTAACTGCAGCCTGTGTGGGTTGGGAATTTATTTATGTTATATTTTATTTTATGCTGTAAGCCGTCCTGAGGCTTTTTGCGAATAGGATGTCATATAAACATTTTAAATAAATAATAAATTAATAAAAAAATAAGATCCCCCGCCCCCAGACAGCTGCTTTGGCCAGCAGGCAGGAATCATTTGCTTTCCCCCTCCATAGCTCAGCTCTGGCCCTGGTGAACTTGCATGGAGGGAGCGTCCCTCAGCATGTGAGTGGCACCATTCCCTCCCCACTGGCGAGACTAACATCCATTCCCCTGTGGGGAGCCGTGGGCTTTCTAAGCCAGAAGGTACCAGGGGGGCGAGGCAGGCCACGCATCCTGGCATTTCTCACCAGAAATGGATGACTCAGAGCAGCCCTCAGAGTTCTCTGTAATAGAAAGAAATAGGCTGGGAGGAAGGGCCTGTGTGCAAAGCAGAAAATGAACCACCACAGGCAGTCTGTGGGAGTGTAACTCTGAGGAAGGCCACTGTGGCAGTCGGCTCAGCGTGAAGGGCCAGTTTCTCTGCGTGGTGAATTCTGTCTGTGTGTCGCCATTGCCCATGCCAGCACCCGGGTGGCCGTTTACGCCTTTTCTCATCATGGTGAAGGGAAGTTCCTGGCCAGGCAGAAGAGGTGGCAGTCTTTGTATACTGCCACCAGAGCCATTTCTGCTCTTGCCGTCAGTACCGGTAATTGCAGACATGAGCAGCTTTGTGTGTGGTGGCTTTTATTGTTATTATTTTTTAAATGGCAGATATAATTGAAACAGAATTCAGAATCAGGACCCTGCGGGCAGCACTTGTTGAAAGAAGAAATAAAGATCGTTTGGGTCACCTCTTTTTGTAATTTGCGTTTAATAATCGTTCCAGGAGGTACATACAAAGGGAGAGGAGACATGAGACGCGGCAACCCAGAAAGCGTCTCCCGCCTCTCCCTGCCTCAGAGCCCTTTCACTGGAAATGAGGGAGGCCTGAAAGAGGCACTCGCTTTTCATGTGGGGGGTGGGACCGCACTTGGATTTTGCCGCTCCAAAAGACAAGAGGGTTAGCTTCCCTGGTGAGGGGCACAATGCTGCCGAGAGCAGCTAGCTGCAGTGTGGGAAGGACTTCACCACCGCCGTGCTTCACATTTCTAGACTCGCTGAACCCTCAAGATGGCCCTTGCCCTGTAAGATCTGGCTCATGCTGAAGGGTGCAGGTCATACCAGCTGATACGGACTCTGGTTTTAATTGAAATTATAGTGGTAATGAGCTCTCTGGTTAGCTTTTATGAACCCTTGGCTGTAGCAGGGTGTCCTGCTTGGTTTGTCTGCACAGAGGACTGAGGAGTTACTTCACAAAACACATATCAGGGTTTTCAGTTCATGAAAACCTGGGTAGCCATGGATACCATCCTGGGACAGTGAAAAGGAGAGGTCCTCAATGTCATTGCATTTAGCAAGAAGTAGAGACAGTGATCTGGTTGCATAATACAACAGCCCACTGTGGTTAAAATTTACCCATGTGGGCTGTCAGGTGATGCTGGTTGCTTCTGGGCACCATTTTGTATTGCCTCTGTAAGCACCTGACAAGCTGTGGCTTGTGGTGTGCAAACCCAAAAGCGATTCTTTGATGATTCATAGCACCCCCCCCCCAAGAAAAAAACTTTTTTCTTGGTGCCTTCCTTTTTAGACATGTTCTTGGAGTTATTTGGGGTGCTGATTCAGAAAATTGCACTGGCTGGACTGCATTGGCTCTAGTTTCTTAGTTTTGGTCAAATTTATATAACTTTTGTTCTTCCGTTACCTAGTTGTGTTTTTGTGTACAAGTTAGCAAATAGAGTGATAGCGTTTACATACTTCCAACTGAAATTTTACACCGTTAACATTGGATTCTAAAGGGTAATTTATTAACTGTATTATAGTTATGATGGTATAGGAGGTGTGTTTATATTCCCACTCTCATCATTTTTGCAGATTGGGCACTGTAGAGATTATGACTACTTCATTTCAGTGCTGTCTGAATCATCCCAACGTATTTTGCTATATTTGTGGGGAGTACACCCTGAAAGCAAGTAGGAAACCTCATTAATGACCCACATTTCATAGAACCAATGAATGAAATCGAATCTTGTGCCTGGTCTTCATTTGTTCTTGTTGTGAAAAACTTCCTTGGCAACAAGAAGGCAGACAACAGTACTCAATTAGTAGGGGAGATGCTCTTCCATTTTAACAGGCTTGGCTGTAAAATGAGTATTAAAATCCATTCTCTGCAAAGTCACTAAGATTGCTTTCCAGAGAACCTTGGTGACTTAAGTGAAAAGCACCGTGAAAGATTTTGTCAGGACTTAAAAACAATGGAAGGCAGATACCAAGGAAGATGGGATGCACATATGATGGCAGATTACTGTTGGAACCTTATGGAGGATTGTTCTGGCAGATCCTAGTCTCAGAAATTTTACAAAAGGGGCTTCTTCTGTATCAAATGATTGGAATATTTGTATCATAAACCTGTGCATTTGGTTTGAAATAAGTAGACTTAGTGTATTTCACTTTTCTTTTAATTTTTAATGTGTTTCTTTCATGCTATAAGGAGATTAAGTAAAATAAGTAAAATATCCTGATTTTTGATGTGCAACCAGAGTGAAGACTGGTATATGGCATTTATGCTATATCTCAAAAACTAGAGCTGATAGAAAAAAAATTGGTGCCATTTTTGGAATCAGCAGGTCTGACATTCGAGGCACCAAAATCTGTGCTGGCCAGTGAATTATTTTTGAGCATCGTTTCTTTGAGCATTGTTTAACCCTGAAACAACTCCTGCTGCATGGATTTACATGGCACACTAACCCGCAGCAAGCTGGGTACCTGCAGCCACCATGCAAAACTGGTGCCTGTCTGTACCTGGCATGACCCAACAGCCCTCCTGGGCATATTAAGTCATAGTGGTTTGCTGCATCCTGCAGGCCAGGGAAGGGCTTGTTCATTTGTCTTCTTGTAAATAGAAGGGATTCTTTAGTAGCAATAGCAGGGTCTGTGATATGGAACTATCATGATTGCTGTTAGTGGGGAGCTCTGTATTCACAACCAAATTGAGCAGATAAGAAGAGCCCTGCTGGAACAGACCAAAGGCCTGCCTAGTTGCTCATTCTGTTCTCACAGTGGCTAACCAGATGCTTATGGGGAAGCCCACAAGCAGGATGTGAACACTCATGTTCCCTAGCAACTGGATTTGAGAGGTACACTGCCTCTGATACAGGAGGTAATATAAAGCTAGGATGACTAGCAGCTACTGATAGGCTGGTCCTTCATTAAGACATCTAATCCCCTTTAAAAACTATTCAGCCATCACTACATCATGTGCGAATGAATTCCAAAGTCTGACAGTGCATTCTGTGAAAAAGTACTTCCTTTTGCCTGTCCATCTGGGAGCTACCCAATAGATTCATTGGATGACTCTAGATTCTAGTACTATGAGAGACAGAGGCAAAAAAATCCACATGTAGTACAGGGTGACCGACAGGAGTCAGGCATTTTTAGAACAGGTAGCACACGGTAAGTGGTGATGGGAGGGGGACGAGCTAGGCGTCTTTTCCCCGCCACTGCAATGCCAATTCAGTCACAATGGAGCAGTGGACGTTACAACATCGTTTGTTTGCTTTCAACAGCTTTGTTCAAAGTAGTGAGTCTATCACAGCAACGCAGCGGCTATTTCATTGAGAATTCAGTTCAAGCTGCATTCAAGAGGATGGTCATCATCTAAATGACATTTTTCATAAGTAACTCAAATGGCATGTCTGGACCTCTGTTTTTGTAAAAAATAAATCCATTTCAAGTTGAACATCTACAGAGTACAGTTTTTTTCAAGACTGTCCGACTCCTGTTGGTCACCCTGTATTTGCATTTCCCCAGCATGTAATGCAGCTGCGCAGCAACTATCTTTTTGTTCCACTTACGTTACTGCAGTGGCTAAGTACAAGACTGGAGCAGGTCCTTCTGGGTGATCATGTGTCAGTCATTTGCTCATTAGCGTAACCTACCTCGCAGGGTTGCTGTGAGGATAAACTGCCAAGGGAGTACCATGCATGGTACCTTGAGCTCTTGGGAGGAAAGACAGGTTATAATTACAATAAATGAAACTACCCCCCTGCATTGATAAATCTTAATAGCACTGGTGGAAGGTGAGCTCATGTGGAATGTGTTTGCTTGTTTGTTTTGCCACCCCCCCCCCATGATTGCCTACAGCTTTGAAGACCAGGAAATGAGCTGTCATTTGTCATAAGATAATGCAAACTACATCTCACTACTCCTTGTTCAGAGCTTTCCCAGCCCTCTCTCTTGAACTTATTATCAGACTATTTTAACCTGCATTCCATTTTGTTAAAACAAAGCTATATAGATGCTGTTACTAATAGTAGCTGACAGGAATACTGGTTAGAGCTGTAACAGGATAGGAGCAGTACTAGTTGGACAGGCATCTGCTGAGAATGCTTGAGTAACAGAATGCTCTATCTTTAGTGAGATCATTGCATTTGCCCATTCACTGCTGCATTTCAGGCACAGTTGTGTTTCAGGCACAATCCTAGGCAAGTCTGAACAGGAAGAAAAAGCCTACAACTCCCAGCATTCCTGTTGCACACCTGTTTTTTTGGTCAACTTGCACAGGATCACACCTTTAGCTACTTGCCCACTGGTTGGCACAGTACAGCTCAGTGTCATTTCAGGGACACATTGAGATTTCCTCTGCACCTTTATAATATGATATTTTCATATTTTGTTTACATGTACAGTGGTGCCTCGGCTCACGAACGCAAATCGGGTCATGAACAAAAATTTCATGAAAATTTTGACTTGTGTCATGAACTTCGCATTGGGTGACAGCCAAGAGCGTGGCCATCTCCCCCCGCCCTGAGTGGGGAGATGGCCACAATCCCAGTTGCTTTCGTGCAGGGAAGGCGTGCGTGATCACGGGCGCGCTCCTGCAGGAAAAATGGGTGCAATCTCGGCCATCTCCCCCTCCCCAACCAGCACAATCGCGGCCATCTCCCCACCCTCCACCCCGCCTGAGTGGGGAGATGGCCACGATCGCAGTTGCATTCGTGCAGCGAAGGCATAGAGGAGCCGACGACGGAAGAACTTGCAGAACTGCAAAGTGAGCAGCAGAAGGCGCTTTCTGAGGAGGATTCCACTGAGGAAGAGGAAGACAGGGAGGAGGTTAGCAGTGATGTGATACAATCCATTAAGAAAAAATGGAATGAGTGCCAGGATTTCTTTGAGAAGCACCACCTCAACATAATTGTAACAAACAGAGTGTTGAATCTGATGAACAATAACACAGTCCCTCATTTTCGGAGGGATATGCAGCGCAGGAAAAAACAAGTGACTATAGACAGATTTTTCACCAAAATTGACCCTGCAGCTAAGAAACAAAGAGAGGAAACCCCTGAAAGAGATCTCCCCAATGTCCTTATAGAGGGGGACTCCCTCTCAAAACGATAACCTCCCCCCTCACCTAGGTTAGTGTTCTCCACTGTGCTGTACAGTACTTTGTCACTTTGTTTCAATTTTTTCTCATTAAAAAATAGTTACAGAACAGATTAACCTTATTTACATTGAACCTTATGGGGAAATTTGACTTGGCTCACGACCAATTTGGGTCACAACCAGAGTCGTGGAATGGATTAAGTTCGTGAGCCAAGGTACCACTGTATTTTACTGTAATTTTATACTGGTTGTAAATTGTGAATCTGTTCAAGGATAGGGAATAAATCCCTTGAACTAATTAACAAATGAAGGAATCTGTTTTAACCTTTCTTGCTGTCTTGTGCAATGTTCATTCCTTTGTCCATTTGCTTCTTCATTCATTTCTTTCTCCCTTTTAAAGAAGTCTTTAAATACAAAATTTTCACTATTTGGTGATTCAGGAGACTGCAATGAAATACATTTTTATCTTTTTCCTCAAAACTATGGGAAGCTTATTGTGACAAAGTCTGAGCGTCCCTGAACTAAACCAGCTTTCACTGGCCATCTGCTCCCAGATGGTTAAGTAGGCCCATCTCCTGGGTGCATCTGTTAGCCTGCAGAGAAACAGAATATGATAGAACCAATAATACTACCAAGCAGTGGTAATATGCTTTCTGTCTACATGCTTATTTGCTATGTAACCTTCATTTTCAGTAGAATAATAACAATTTGAATTTATCACAGTATTTGTCAGGAGTTGCATCTTCCCACTCTTTTGATTGCTGTTCTCTCTTTTACCCTATTTAACCTGCCATTTCCTACTTCCTTTCCGACAGAGATGGTTAGTGATTCTTGATTTCATAGTTCTTGCCTGTGGCCAGGAAGAAGAACAGCATCTGTTGGCTGCTTCTGAACATACCACCCAAGTGAACATTTGGCCCACAGGGCAATGTTGAAAGGACCATGCTGCTGTCACAACTGTTATGATTGGGATGCAGAGGGAAGGCCATTTCAGCATCCAGTTTTTTCATGGTGACTGAGGAAGAAATCCTGAACTGGTTGAATTCAGAATTTTAGCATCAACCTGCTTAAAACCTGGAGAATCCAGGAGCTATGGATATACTGGGTTAGACCCAGAATGAGTCATATTTAAAATCACCCACTGAAATCTGTGGGACTACATTAATTATGGCTAACCCAAATACCATCTACTTCAGTGACCTAGTCAAAGCATGACTATGTCTAGCCAACCAAATGTATACTAAACTGTAACCCCTTTGAGTTAAAAATCAGCTCTGGGACAAATACTGTCTTCTGGATCCTTGTTACCTTGTCCTTGCCATGTACTGAAATGATTATTACCTATTCTTTCTTCTGAAGTGAAATGGAGCTTTCTTGTCCAGAGTGGTCTGAAGTAACTTGTTAATTTTAAAAAACTCATATTTGAATCCCACCCTTCTTCCAAAGAGGTAAATATATTTAGTTCTTCACTCTCCAATACCTTTGCAAAACAACCCTGTGCACTAGGCTAAGCTATGAGGTGGGCTAAGCATCACAGCTGGGCAGGAGTTCAACTTGGATTTCCCTAGCCCAGCTCTGGTACACTGTCCATGACATTAGCCTGCCTCAAACTGGTGCCATTCAGATATTAATATGTGGAGGGATTTTTTTCAGTACCTTTTCATGGAAAAACATCACTTTCATATGTTGGTTGGAGAATGCTGGGGAGTTTGGCGCCCTTTTTTCTGTTGAAACTTGCATTTGATTGCATCCTAACTATTTGGAAAGAGACCTATCTTGTCTCAATGATCTATCATGACTCTGGAATGAATTCTTTTCTCTCTGTCATTCCAGATACCTGCCCCACTTAAGCATCTTTCTTCTACATTTTCTCATAAAGAGGCCCAGTGCACACTTGCCAGTTCGCATATAGGTGGGAGATGTCATAGTAAAGTACAGTGTGTGTGTGTGTGTGTGTGTGTGTGTGTGTACATATATGGGTGAGCACACGTGCGTACACACACACAGACACACGCACAAAGCTGGCTCCCTTTTTCCTCTGCTCTCTTCCTGGACTCCCATCTGTTTGCTGCATAATTCCTTGCAAAAGTCACTTTCTTTCTGCAGCCCCCAGGTCTGGGTGTAGAGATTTTCTCCCTCTTTCCCTCCAACAGTCCAGGGGGCTTGTGAACATGTGTTTCTAGGAGGCAGACACCAGCTGGCTGGGGGTAAATTTGCATATTCAGCTAAAAGTGCCAGAGCTGAGCTGGGAGTGCCTGGAGGAGGCTGTGGCAGGACAGAGAGAACTGGGAAGCTTTTGGTCAGCTAGAGGTCAAGTGGAACAGATTTCCAAACGAATGGCCAGATGGTGAGGGGAGATGGGGGAAGGAGAGGCTCAAACTTTTGCACTGGATAAATAAATTGTTAAGTGAACAGCTGACCAATGAGCTACAGGGCAGTGGATGAATTTATGCTACTAGTTATTTTTCAATCCATATACTTAGAAGGAAAACAGATACTGTTGCTTATTCGGGGCAGGCCTAAGGTTTATTTGTTTTTATTGGTTTGCTAACAAAATAACTGCCATTCTGGGAGTGAGGGCAGTAGAGAGAGAGCCCCTATTTTGCACGGCCTTCCTTGACTGTTCCCTGAACCTGGTCAGCCTGTGTGTACCTTAAGCCTTGCTAGGGCTGTTCTCCTAAAAGTACCTTCTACACAAGGGAAAGTGCCCCCTCTGTGGCAGCACCCTGTTCGTTGCACGTGTTCCCACAGGAGTGTGACAGGTGCTGATTTAACTGTCTCTTTGGTGCTGGATGAAAAAAGTTTCTTTGCTGAGAATTTTAGCCAATTAGTTTGTCCTTTTATATTTTACCACTTTAAACATTATTTTATAGCAATGTTTTGTTTTTATGTTTTTGTTTTAATCTTTTGTTTTTATTGTACCGTAGGGTTGTTTGATCAATTTGGAGATGTTGTTTTGTGATGAAGGGCACTTAAAAAATTAAATCTCTGTTATCCTGGGAATGGCTGGGCTCAATGAGTTGGAGCCAGACTGAGTCATACTTAGACTTAAAATTATTTTCTTGATTTCAATGGGTCTACTCTGAGAATGACTCAGTCTGGCTCCAACCCACTGAGATCTTTTGCATTCTGCTCCACTACAGATCGGATGGCATCCGCGTCAATGGGAGCAGGGCCACTCAGTCTCAGGGATAAGAGCAGAATGTTTCCCCTACTACAGCTGTGACAATTTAGAAATTATTATTAGAACTTAAATAGAAATACTGTAAGTTTCACCATAAGTATGGAAAACTATAGCTACAAGTACATGATCTATGGATCTTGCTGGGTTGGCCATTCAGGAGTTGTTGATGGGCACCATGAAGGCCCGGTTTCAACTGATGGTTATTTACCTTCATATGGGACTTCATCTAGACTGCTCTTCAGAGGATGCCTTCTAGTAAATGGAGACTTCTCCGGCAGCCCTACAAATAGAGTACTGTACTCATGGCCACCCTGTGGCATCAGCATAATTCTTCCTGTGAGTCCTGTTTCATTGTTACTCTAGGCAGCAGCTGAGTAAGATTTGGCTGTGTACTTGCCAATATATTATGTATGTTGGGACAGTGTAGGACAAGCAGAGTGAGCTGAGCCGAGGACTGGAAACAACAAGCAGCTTGGGATGTTTTCCTGCCTGTTGGGGGTTCTGGTGGGTTGGCACTGGGTTCAGTGAATTCACTGCTTTGTGGTTCTGCAAACCTTCCCTTCAAGCTTTGAGGGGGTCGTTACCATTTCCACAGGAAAGAAACAAACCACTGGCCATAATTCATTGCTCATAGACTTCTTCAGCATTTCATTTACAACTGTTTGTTACCTGGAGCCGAAGCTGCACTGAAAGAACCAATATGCATTAATGACTGAAAATTAATCAGAGCTGTTTAAATCACGCTGGGTGTCCGGCTTCCTCCATTCAGCCCATTGTGCAGCCCCTGGAACAGCCCACCAGAGGAGGAGGAAGCAGAAGTTGGCTATGGCTGCAGGGGCACTGCCCATACCAGGTAGGCAGGCCGACCTACCTGTCCCAGAGGAACAGAAGGCTGGAGGCTGCAGCTGTGGGGGCACCGCTGGGCTTGGGCCCTCAGCAGCTAGTCAGTGGAGCCAACCGCTGGCACCAGTCCTGCTCCTATGTCAGAAGTAGTTTGGCCCTCAGAAAGAGTGGTGCAAAGCCTAAGGAACCTTTCTTTATGTTATATCACTTATGCTCTGTACTTCGCTTTCTCTTCCCAAGATGTGCTTCTCTAGTTTTCTCTGTGGCTTACAAGCAGTTCATCCAATATGACCCATTTTCTTCCCATGTTGTGGGCAGCTGCTGTAAGATGCCCGGTTCTTATTTGTTTTATGAATCCCCAGGTTCCATGGGGAATTTCTTTTAATCGAGCTAGAATGGATCCATAACCTTGTGGGACAAGGACAGCCACCTTGCTTCTGGTACACATGCGTAGTCCCTTTTCCCTTCCCCCAGTTATCCTTCATTTCCCCCTAGAACAAGAAAACATTTGAGCACAGTAATGAGAGTCCAAGCTGAAAGCCTCCCCTCTGTCCCACAGCAAACACACAACCCCAAGTGCTGTTCAGGGTGCTTTGGGCTTGATTAGGAATAAGAGTCAGAGAAGAGAAGGAAAATGAACTTTCCATTTGGTCTGCTCTATGATGCAGCAAAGCAGGCTCAAAAGGAAGAAGATGCTTCCGGAGTTGCTGACTGATGAACTGACCAGGACCCAAGTGTAATGTAGGTGGGGATGATGATGTAACACAAGCCCACCCATCCCCAACCTCCCATCTCACAGTTACAATCTCATGAGCCATGAAAGGAATAGTTCTCTTTTAATTTTGGTTCTCCCTTTACATTTCTGGAATTATACCATGTT
Organism: Varanus komodoensis; assembly: GCF_004798865.1. Lineage (NCBI taxonomy): Eukaryota > Metazoa > Chordata > Lepidosauria > Squamata > Varanidae > Varanus > Varanus komodoensis. Next base: position 36,058,614 of record NW_025335761.1, read on the forward strand.
CCATAATGGGACTTTGCTATAATGCCACAAACATGACAATATTAGGCATGTGTGCCTGCAGTTCCATGTGTCAACCATTATTATTATTCCTCAACTTTATTCCTCTTGCAAGAAACCCAAGAAAGCTTACAAGTTCCTCTCCCTCTCCATTTTACTTGCACAAAAACTCTGTGAGATAGGTTAGGTAGAGAGTCTGTGACTGGTCCAAAGTCACTCAGTGAACTTCAGGACTTCATCTCTCATGACTCAGCCCAGCACTCTAACCACTACACCACACTGCCCCTATTTTCTTATATATTTTGAATTTGCAAAATATGCTGTCTCTGGGAACTGATTTGGCTGCACATGTGGAAATGGTTATAATGTCCTTGTTCACAAAATCGAGGTGGGGAAAATAATCGAAGGGGACAAACTTCCCCCATAGTAAGTGTTGGCCGTATGCCCAGGGATCCACATAATTGCCCTCCCTGGCACAGGTTGCCACATCGCGCATATCTGGTGAAGCTGTCATCCTGCCATGGGTAACAAACTTCCCCAATTGCCCTGTTGGTCAGGGTACTTATGCAGCCTTGCCACCAGCATGCAGCCTGCACATGAAGGATTATGTGAGTTGCTTTGAGTTCATTGTAAGAAAAAAGGCAGGATATAAATCTCATAAATAAATAAAATATACTGGCCATAATTCTGATGAAGTGGACTCAAGTCCATGAAAGCTTATGCTATAATAAATGTGTTTGTTTTCAGGTGCTATAAAAATCTTTGTTTTTGCTGCAGCAGAATAAACAAAGCTACCCCTCTGGAGCTTGATTGTTATGGTATTTTGTCCTTCCATCCTTGTCCTGCTTATGGACAAGGAACAGAGTGGTGGTTCTTGAGAAAGGACATTGCCTAGGAAAGTACAAATTTATCGGCCTCTCAAAGTGCAAGTCTTAATTTAACTGCTCAGACTTTGTATTCCAGAGACAAGCAACACCTCAAGGTTCAGAATGCTGCTTGTTCTACATGAACATCATTTGTGACTGGCCCCAGCAAGTCTCACAAGGCTTGGACAATGGGGACCTCAACACAGAGGGATAAATGCCTGCAAATACTTTCAGAGCTGATGTTTATTTCACTCTTCCTCTTCGTAATGTGGTCGTGGCCTTGATCCCCCTGGATCTCCAGGCCCAGGCAAAGCATACCTCACCACCTAGAAATGCTTGGGCCCTGAAAATGACTGAGGTTTAATCCACAATATTGCAGATTTCCTACAAGCAAGCCAATTGCTGTTCAGGGACTATGCAAACCCTGTCCGAAAAATCTACAGTGCAGACTCTAGTCAACTTGCATATTGCACACTAGGAACTTGTGTCACAAAGCCCCGGGCTTCTTTTTCTTCTTAATCAGCATAATTTTTATTCTTCGTGAAGCACAAGGTAACATGCACAATCCCCTCCTCCACATTTTATTCACAACAACCTGTGAGCTAGTGAGGCTGGAAGAGAGCTGAATAGGTGACTGGGGACTTGAATCCAGATCTCCTAATTGTAGTCCATTACATCACACATCTGGCATCTTTCCTCAGTATCTGCATGCTGTAGGTTCTTCCAGATAGAAGGTATCTTGCACTATCGATCAAAGTACAGTATACAGCCATTCCGACATTTCCTCCTCAATGATTTTACGTGTGTGCAAAGAACAAAGGCAGAAGCAGCTGTGGAAATACATGGAAGCACTGCAAATAGAGCAGGGGTCTCAAACTCGCAGCCCGCGGGCCAATTGCCGGGACGGGCAGGGCACGGGGGAGGGGCCCTGCGGCCTTCAAAGTGCCGGCGGCGCCCGGGCCGGCCGTGGGATGAGCGGCCCACCACCACCACCGCGGTGGTGGAATACTTGATGCGGCCCAGCCTCACCCAGACTCTACTTCCAGCGCCCCCAGGTAAGTTGAGTTTGAGAACCCCTGAAATAGAAGAAGATGATTTCTGGACCATGCTCTCCATCCAGTTCCCTAAATGAGGCAGGCTGATTTCAGGATAAAAGCTTCATCTGGAAGCATCCTAAATATTGATGGAGTAAAATACATGTGCATTCATCAAACATGACAAGCACATGCAGGGTTGCACACTTAGAAGCCAGGCTCTTACATGTTTACTTGGAAGTATCTCTGGGCTCAGCAGGACTTATCCACAAGGCAAAAAATTGCAGCCTAATGGGAGCTGATTTCATGACTATCCAACCCACGACATCAGCAACCAGATAGACTTAACTCTGAGTTGTATGCCCAACAGATTCATGGTAGACAGCTGATGCACCAGCCACTTCCCCAAGAATCTGGCATGCTGTGTCAATAGCAAATGCTAACTAAAACAGATCTTTCCTTGTGACATAGCTGCTCCCATTTTGCTGCCTACAAGATTGCAGTCCCAGGGCTAAAAAAGCTGGTTTTGAAACTGCAGCTTTGCAAAGGAACTCCCCGAGAGAGGTAGGTTCCTCCCAGCATCGCTAGAGGTCTCTCTTTACCAGTCAGTTATTGTCTGGAGGGCATGAGAAGAGAATAAAAAATACACTTGCTCTCAATAACTTCTTCATTGGGCACTTGACAGCTCACAGCTTTCTGGAGAGCACAAATCCAACTCACCTTTAGTGGTCTGTATTTCTGTGGTTCAGTGCTTCTCCAGATGCAAACTGACAGGGAACGCCCTGTATTACAGCTTGCATTTTGCATGTAATTGCTACATAACTTCCCTAGCCCACCTCATGGTCCGAGTTGAATAGGGCCCTTTCTACCCAGTCAGTTTAACACATAACAAATGTATGTTTGTTTCTCATGCACTGGACCCATTCCTTGCATGTTTTGCCAAGGTTTTGGTGGGGCATAACATTTCCTTGACTTTCAGAGCACAGTAACATTTTCTGCCTTGGGATGCATTCATTCATCGTTATTATGCATTGCTGTGTGGAATGCATTTGCTTGAAACTGCTGAATATTCTCAATGACCCGATTAATAATGAAAAATGCAGCTCCCCATCCAGATGCCTGCACCATGCCACAGCTTGCAACTCCCGCCCCTCTGTATAACGCGTGTTCAGGTGCAGTAATTCAGGGTGGGTTTGATTTAAATCACTGGCCAGTAAGACTAGATTTAAAGCATGGTTTTCTCCATAATTTGCACACATGTCTGCCTTACCCATAGGTAGAGGAACTTCATTAAAGTATTCCCAGACTGAGTCTATTTTACAACCTGATGCCATTATAGGTTTTCTCCTCCAGGGAAAAAATAATATGATAAACCACAAGCTATACACAAAAAATCCAAAGATTTGTTGAATATTCTGCTCAAAAGGTTTCACTTTCGTTTTTACTGCTTACCCCTCTCTCTTCACACTTAACTTCTTGTTCAGATCTATTCCACTTTCAACAATCTTCCATTCATTGAATGTTTTGAAACTTAGCATATAAGAGCTAAGGGGTTGATTCTGTGTACACGGATTTGCAAAGGCACAATGGGCACAATCTTTTTCTCAACTCTGTATGTTTAATGCATAACATTTTTGCTGAGAAGAAGAGGCATGTGATCTCTGCAGACACAAATTCACGCTTTTGTGAACTGAAAAACCAAGCATCTGTGATACTATTTTCTAGATAGAAAAATTGCTATCTTCTAGATAGAAAAACTACTTAAACCTCTGGAAGGGCATGCGATTGTGAATGGATAAATGACATTCATTTGCCAACAAAATTTAAACATTGCACTAATATACAGTCTTGCGCTACATAATTAAAAACTAAACTTTATTTCATGATTGATAACATAACTATAGACTACAATGTATCTTAAACAGAAAACTATTTTTAGATAAATTTTTCCTCAAAAAGCATTTTATTCAAAGCTAAGGTGTCAGTCCCCTCCCCTCTCCAGGCCACTCTCTTCTCCATCTCTCCAAGGCCAGGTTCCAGCCCCCAAGAGGCTGGTGTCACTGTTCTTTCCATCCTGGCTGTGTGGGGACAGGGCAGAGGCTCCACATCCAGAGTCCCAGCTCAATGATGACAGGACCTCAGAGCTGGCATGCTGAATAATCATATGCCCCCTCCCCAGACAATCACAGGAGGCCATGGGAATGCACCCTTACTTGAAGAAGTTAGGCTAAAAGCCATTTCCTGAATGTTCTACAAAAGGGCATCTTCACTTGGTACATGAAAATCCCCAAACAGATGCTGGACTACATGCTTGATGACTTTTCTTAACCAAAGTGGTTCCTCTTGAACTTTAGTTATTTTTGTTAGTCACAGTATAAAATATATTATCTAACTCACAAATAACATCAAATATAAAACAAAAGTACAACTCTATCATTATAGCAATTAACAATAAGATTCAAATCCAGCAATCCATACAAGGACAAAATAAGTGCACATGCTGGTAACTATTATCCACACAGACAAAAAAATAACATTACTTTGATGTTTAAAGGCCTTTCAAGGAAAAAAAAAAGACCTGGCCTAGTGTTAGAAAGCATTAAAGTGCACAGCCAGGGCCCTCCTTGCACAAGCATGCAACAAAAGGGGTGGCACATCGGCACATCCTTTCTGGCCACCCTCTGAATTTCAGGTTCAGGAATTATACCCCAACACATCTGGAGCTTTGGGAAGGCATTCTGGCTTCCTGCATTCATGGAAGAGGAGACCACTTCCAGGTTGGACAACTTTATTTATTTATTTAAAATTTTTGTATCCCGCCCTTTACAGTGTCTCAGGGCGGCTGAAGTGTGGGTTCCATGGGTGGCTGAAAGTGGGTCATTTCTGTTTTCCAAATGCCTTCTGCACTTTTTGCTAGTTGCATTGATCCTGCTTGCAGCTGGGTACATTCTGGACAGATACTCTGACATCTTAGCTCTCAAGACTATCATTCTACTGCCTTTCTAATTTGGTGCATTCTTTTTTATGTGCAAACTTAGTTCTTTATAATAACACATTCATCTATTTATTAAATAATACAGCAATCTGTGGATCAGTATTTTGTAAAAGGTAGTTCCCAGCAGATCAAGAAAATTCAAAGAATATCATTTGACCCTACTGAGATAATTGCAAGACACTGAGAGCAGCATAGGGTGAGGCTTGGTATTGTTTTGACCATCATACAAATCAGGAGAGAAAGGGGGACAAAGTGTAGCTGTACGTAAACTAGTTTTGTTGGCAGTTTTTGGCAAGCTCCTATTTAAGTTACCATTTTTCTTGATTATTCCTAGCACAGGTCTTTTCTGGATAGGCCATAAGCATTTTGAAATTGTGCAGAGCAATTCTCAGTCCTGTGGATTTCCTGGTATGTCTCCCACAATCATGAAGTGACCACAGCTGTCGCATACTGTTACGTAGACCCTATCCTAATTTCTGCTAACATTCTCTCATATTAGACCTATTAATAATTGTTCTGAATTCACTTACTGGGCAGAAATAGATTGTTCCTAAACCTCCCTGTGTTGGTGGAACTGGCAGATAACCTGGCACAGCGAATCTGTGTTAATATATTGACCTATCACTGCCGGTAGAGGTGTTTGCCATACAACAGTAGGACACCATCAACCTGAGGGGTGGGGGTTGAAGCTGGGTCATGGTGGGAGAGGCACAGAATTTACACGGGAACTTAACCTGACTCAGGAATTGCTCTGCCCTCTGTGATGGCATTAAGGTATATTATGACATTTGCGAAGTAAATCGGCCACAACCTAATAAGAAGCTCTTCATACAGCTTTGCTGCTCAATACCAGGGGCTTGTTTTTAAGACGGTGCCTTCCTGTTTCATGCCCCAGGTAGGATGGTGCTAACTGCTGTCAGGAACCAACCTTCCCTCCTCAGCATATATGCTTGCTTCTAAAAGCAGAAAGCAGAGTCTTCACACTGATTTGGTTTCATGATGATACTGCTTATCTCATTGTTTAGAAGTGCTGTGAGGGTAATGCTGCAGATGGGAATCCTGATTGAAGAGGAGAGTCCACATCTGCCTTATTCAGAGGCAGATATGACTGCAACTCTGGTCTCCTTCATATAGTACTCATACCATTAAAATGGCAACAGGCCACGACACTGGCTCTGATCCCAAAGTTATCACTTTCCTTGGTATCAGCCCTGATGTTTGTGCACTGGGGGCAGGCTCCAAGTTACACAGGGTTCCAGTTCCCATAGAAGGCTATGCACAGAGACATCTCTTGGAGGCATCAAGGCACCACTCCCATGTTGGAGCCAGCAGTTGCAGAAAAATGATGATAGCCATTGAAGAAACAGAAAACTGCAAAGGGTTAACAGTGGATTGAGATCATAACTCTTCAGAAGATCTCTGTATTTTGCAAATTTTAGCTTGCATAGATCTGTCCGGGATTGTGAAAGGCTTGGCTTATCTGGCTGTGACTCTGTCCTGCCCTTGTAACTGCAACTGCTTCAGCTCAGCCCCTTTGGGAACCTTGAGCTACATAGGACAGACATTTGCATTAACAGGCTTTCCCGCAGCAGATGTCCATGCTGCAATGTATGGTGATTAGAGGTGCGGTATGGAAGCTGGGTGGTTTTAGGGACTGGCCAGTGATGCTGCTCTGCAGCTCTTTCCTTGCATGGCGCTCCCTACATGTGGTTAATGTGAGAAAGGGGCAAAGGTAAGCATAAAAAGAAAGAATGGAAGAACTCCATCAAAAGGGGCGAAAAATAGAATTTATTTTAAAAATCTTGGAGGGTGGGCATACCTGGAGATCCACATGTTCTAGAGGGTATGAAAAGTATATACTAAGGTGTGAGAAGTGTGATATATCCCCCTTGCTCTGAGCATTGAGGCCTTTTCACATCCATTCTGCAAACAGCTGGGTTCACAACTGGGTTCACATAGCAAACAACCTTGTGCTATTTCCATGAAACATGCATTTTTGCTTGAATTGACCAGAGGCAACTGCACGGTTGAGAGCACAACCAGGTTTCCATGCTGCCCACCTTGTCCTCCTGGCCTCACCACACATGCCGGCACCCCAAGAATGAAATCCCCGTCCTTTCCCCTTTTTGCCTATAGACTACAGCAGCCGCCTCTTGATTGCTCTGCTGTGGTTCTGAGCTAGGTCCCCCTTCCCCTCCCCAAATGTACCTGTATGTCTGTCTCACTTCTGCCCCAGCCTCCAAAGAGCTTTTTTATTAAATGAGCAAATAGTTTCACTGCAATTCCCCCCTTCTCCATGTATTCTTGCTCTGCCTCCCTGTTTCCAAAAGTGGACAGAGAGATGGACATCATTCATCCAGTGGGAATAAAGTGAGCTATGATTCATCTGTTCCTAGGGTACTGAGAGCATTAAAAATCAAAGGCTAAAAGTGATGGTCACTCTTGCCAGAGTGCTTTACAGTATTTCCATACTGACAATGGTAAATTGGCAATTCAAGGGCTGGGAGACTCAAGAAGCCATGGTGGAGTGTGAAGACCTCAGAACAGACCGCTGGTTCTCTCTGTAGTTTCAGAAAACTAATTTTTATCATGCAGGAATTCTGGAACTGTGTCCAGACAACAAAACAGACCCACAAAGGTAAGATTTCCCCTTGGCTTCTTGTATCATGCAAACCATGGTGTCACATAGTTTGATAACCAGCAGGCAGGCAACTTGTCTAAAAATGGGGACAAGCCCCTTGAATTCCTAGACAACACTAATTTGTCAAAGCCCACTTATTGCAAAACAGAAGACTGCAAAAACATAAGCAAGTGTATAAAAAATGAAACAGCAAAGATACATCAATCAACATTTAATCAAAAAATAATCAACTTCCTTAATTTGGAAACAAGCACAAGAAATTACAGGACAGCGACTTCACTAAAGCCATGGAATGTCTGGCCAGTCATCAAAATTCCTAGGGATTACTTAGTTTAAGCGCATAATTTCTTACAGGAGCAAATTTCATTAGATAAGTAAGTAAACAGGTTTAAAAAGACTGCACATACTTGAAAGAAGATAATTTGGTCCTAATGCATGCTGATAGGCAGGAACATATTTAAAAGTTATTTTGAGCAAGCCTTTGGCTGTTAAATAATCTGCTAACTTGTCTGTTGATGAAACTTGATATTACTAGGATGGGGAACTGATTATTAATTCCAGTAGCCAGGCTGCTCTCACCAGTCTGGGACTACAGAATGCAGAATGGTCTAAGTAACGGATGATATGCACATGAAATAATCAAACCATTGTATCTGCTTTTGTGAGTTATGCCCAGATGGTTGATCTCTGGGCTCCAAATTAAATTCTGTACCACTTAACCAGAAGCACAAGACATGTCCCAAATGAAGGCAGGTATTATGTTTTTCTGGTTCTTTCCTCTGCTTATTTCAGGAAGGCACTTGTGCCTGTGGCCAGTCTGTGCTGGTCCTCACCAGCTGTCTGACCCATCAGGAACAATGTGGAACAGTTCCGTGAGTCTACGCAGTCCTGGTCAGGTCTTGGCTCTGCTGAGATCTGAAGTGCTTAAATAGCACTTTCAGTGCCTGCAGTCAGCAAATTTTGTAAAGTGCCCTCACAGTGTTATCTTGCTAAGAAAGCATGTTTGGTAAGGGGTTTTCTAACACATTCCTTCCTGTATAAGTTTGTTATACTGTCATTGTTGTGAAACCTCCACGCTGCCATCTTTTGTGCCAACTAGTCAGCAATTCCTTCAGTCACTATTTGAATCCCTCACGATCATCATCAATCTAAGCAGCCTGCCGCAAGGCTGGAGAGGATCAATCTAAGAGCAAAGAAGAGTGAGTTGTTTGCAGATCTTCGGGGGCTCTCAAGGGAACCTCACAGCATTTGATGACAGCAAGCATGGCAGCCTGCTGGGGTGATAGATTGAAGAAGATGAGACCATCGCTCGGCTGAGAGGTGATAGGTAGCAGCTGTGACAGGTGCCTATGCCTGTCCCCGGAAACTGCAATCTCTCCTAATGGGGAAGATTGAGGAGTCTAGAATGATACATGTCATGTCCAAGAAAGATGGGAAGAAAGGTGTGGACTTCAGATATACAAACCACAGAATGGAGTTGAAGGCAGAGAAAGAAGCCATTATGACTATGCGTACACTCATTGTATGCATTTGAAATGAGAAAGCTCGTGCTAGATTTTGTTTTATTTGTGTTTGGTTAGAAGAATGCTAAAACATTAACATGAGTGAAGGAGAATCCATGGCTTGTAATCCTAAATATACTTACTTTCATGTAGATCCCATTGAAGTCAGTGGAATGCTCTTCTCCATTAGATGGCCTTTTGCTTCAGGTGCAAGCTTTCATCCACCTGAAAATCTGACTTATAACTATGGTTGCTAGTTCTGCATCCTTTTCTGTTAATACTTGCAAGCCAGAAAAAAAATAACTGAGTGTGCATTTTCTACTCATAGTGCACTGTAGACAGGATAAGTATCTCAAATAACTATAGACAGAAGAAGGGAAAGTCCATTCATGAATGGAGCTTCCATGAAAAGGAGAGGTGAAAGTTACTTCTCAGAATGGAAGCTCCTTTCAAATATAATGTAACCCAAGATATTTAACTATTAGCAGTGCAAAAGTCTACAGTAGTACTCTTGAAATGGTTGTGAGAAGAATGAATCATGCTATCACCCAGCACAGAAAAATTGTTCCAATCTTCTCCCTCTCTTCATCTCTTGTGCAGTTTCTCCTCATTTCCATGTGTTTTAACCATGGTATAACATCAGTTCTTAAGTGACCTGGCAGTATGCACTGTTAATCATAACCAGATTTTCACATAATCAGAGTTTTCAAACTCAAGTTTGGGAAATAAAAAACTGCTAAATCAGCCAGGACAACAAGCAACAACTGAAAATGTGTATGATATAGCTCCCTTTTCCCTTGACAATTTGCTGTTGTTCAGTGTCTGCCTGATGCCTGCATTTCAGGAAGAAAATCACTCAGATTCGCCACAAGCTTGACTCTGCTATTGAACCAGATTCTACTGGGGAGACGCCATCGATGCCGTCAAGTCCACAATTAATGGATGAATTTCAGTTGTTGCGGCCTGATGATGTGGACAAGGTGCTTGGACAAATACTTCCTACCACTTGCTTACTAGACCCATGCCCATCTTGGCTACTTAAGAAAGCCAAGAATGGGATTGGGACCTGGATCCTGGAGGTGGTCAACGCCTCTTTAAGAGACAGCCGGGTACCTGCCGCTTTAAAGGAGGTGGTAGTCCGGCCAGTCCTAAAGAAGGCATCCCTGGATCCAGAGGTGGCCGCCAATTATAGACCGGTGGCCAACATCCCGTTTCTGGGCAAGGTGCTAGAGCGGGTGGTGGCGGGACAACTCCAAGCACTCTTGGAACTGATTATCTGGACCCATTTCAGTCCGGCTTCAGACCTGGGTATGGCCCTGAATCTGCCTTGGTCGCCCTGTATGATGACCTGTGCAGGGAGAGAGACAGGGGGATCGCGTCCCTGTTAGTTCTCCTGGACCTCTCAGTGGCTTTCGATACCATCGACCATGGTATCCTTCTGAATAGGTTAGTGGGATTGGGAGTTGGAGGCACCGCATGGCGGTGGTTCTGCTCCTATCTCAATGGCTGATTTCAGAAGGTGGTGCTGGGGGACTATGGCTCTGCGCCATGGCAGTTATACCAGGGAGTTCCGCAGGGGTCCATTTTGTCCCCTAACATCTACGTGAAACCGCTGGGAGAGGTCATCAGGAGGTGTGGGCTGCGGAATCATCAGTACGCTGATGATACCCAGCTCTACCTCTCATTTTCCAACAATCCAGGTGAGGCAGTGGCTGTGCTGAACCGGTGCCTGGCCGAGGTAATGGGCTGGATGAGGGCCAATAAACTGAAGCTCAATCCAGACAAGACGGAGGTCCTGTTGGTGGGTGGCTCGGGCCTCGGGATGGGGGACTTGGGCCTTGTCCTAAATGGGGTTGCACTCCCTCTGAGGGACAGCGTTCACAGCTTGGGAGTGCTCCTTGACCCTGAGCTGTCTCTAGAAGCTCATGTGACGGCAGTGGCGAGGAGCGCCTTCCTTCAGCTTCGACTGGTACATCAGCTGTGTCCCTTCCTGGAGAACGACTGCCGGCGACAGTGACACACGCGCTGGTAACTTCCTGATTAGATTTCTGTAACGCGCTCTACATGGGGCTACCCTTGAAGATGGTCCAGATACTTCAATTGGTGCAGAATATTGCTGCCAGGTTGCTGACGGGGACTGGGTGTTGTTCTCATATAACCCCAGTCCTCCGTCAGCTCCACTGGCTCCCGATTGAAGTCTGGGCCCAATTCAAGGTGTTGGTTATGACCTATAAAGCCCTAAACGGCTTGGGACCTGGATATCTAAGGGAACGCTTGCGCTCATATATGCCCTCCCTCCTGCCCCTTGAGATCGGCAACAGATGCCCTTCTCCGGGAACCCTCTGTGAATGATATTAGGAGGGTGAGTACCCGGAGGAGGGTGAGTACCTGGAGGAGGGCTTTCTCTGTGGTGGCGCCCCATCTATGGAATGCGCTCCCCAGAGAGGTCCGCCTGGCACCGAAAAACAAATAATGACGGTGCCAGGCGGACCTCTC
>NW_025335761.1:36070244-36226659 GCF_004798865.1 Varanus komodoensis
GAACCCTCTGTGAATGATATTAGGAGGGTGAGTACCCGGAGGAGGGTGAGTACCTGGAGGAGGGCTTTCTCTGTGGTGGCGCCCCATCTATGGAATGCGCTCCCCAGAGAGGTCCGCCTGGCACCGTCATTATTTGTTTTTCGGTGCCAGGCTAAGACCTTTTTATTTAAAACTTACTTTAATTGCTAAATTATTGTATTCATTAGGATTTTAAATTAGCTGAGAATGCACCGGGGGTTTAAAATGTTTTTTTTCTTTTAAATTGTTATATTGTTATTGTTTATGTATTTTTTTTGTATTTTTTGTGAGCCGCCCCGAGGCTTTGTTGCGATGGGGACAGCATAGAAATGTTTTAAATAAATAAATAAATAAATAAATTTGGGATTTGAAAATAACATCTTCCAGGTTAGTTAGGCTTCTTGCACAAAGTATTTTTGGCTATCCCTTTGGACTGGCTTCCTTTCCTTGCCTCATCTCATTTTAGTTGCAGCCACTTTGGTATAGTACTTTGCTTTAGCTGCAGGGTATGCTACACCTTATTTAAACTGTTCTGCTTACGATGAGACAAGGAGCCTCTGCTTATGGAAAACTGTGTCCATCTGAAGTTGAAGTGAAATGTTTTTGCCCCAACTTTGAGCACTGGAATGACCCACCTTCAGTAGAAAGAGCTGGGTATTGGTTTGCATTGTATTTTATTATTTTAACTGATAGAATAATATTGTATTCTTTGAACGATTTGTATCTACCTAGAGAATTTATTTAAAATAATAAATAAAAAATAAAATTATTTTTAGGCCAGCATTCTGGGTGGGATCCTCTCAAGGTGGCATACAAGACAATGAGAATACAGAAAGATGGACAATCCAATAGACAATTAACATTCAAGCCAAATTTTATAAAATTAGATAATACAAATAAAATGGAAAGCCAGAGAAAGCAAGTGGGTGTTCAGAACCTCCCTGAAGTCCTGCAAAGAATGGGCCCAATGAACCCTTAGTGGAAGCTGAGAGTGTTTGTTTTGGGATGGATTAAAAGATACGTATGTATAAATACTGGAGGAATTTGTATAGCCGACTTTATTGGGTCACACACTTCTCTGATCCCTCCTGCTTAGTGCTGTGCATCCCAAATGATGTGCGTTTGCATGCTCCTGGCTAACCTCCTGATGTTGGCCTTCTGTTTGTCCATTCATAGCTATGCATGCATGTGCCTCTTGCCAGTACCAGGGGACCTGTTATTCTGGCAAGGTGGTGCAGTGCCGTGGGAAAGAGTGGTGCAGAGGCTGGTCTGCTGTTATACTTGTAATTACAGCAGACAAGCGGTGCTGCTTGAGGGCTGTAGTCCCCAACAGGCTGCGAGGCGGGCGGCACGGTTCTGCCACTGAAGTCTATTCATTTTAATAAGAGGGACACCCTGTGTTATTAAGAAGAGTGTTTATTACTGTCGCTGTGTGCTGACAGCAACTTCCATCATCGTTAAATGGCAGATGGGGGGAGGAGGGCAGGGAGAGCTGCAGGCACTGTTCTCTCAAAGGCTGGGGACTTGCGGCTGGCTAGGGGAATGGGAGATGCGGGAGGCACTTTTTGGCTCCCAGGGCCTTTCTCCTCTGAGCACCAAACAAAACAGGTGCACTGACTGAGAATGCAGAGATAGTTTCTAAACAGGGTGCCCATGTGTCCTACTCTGCAAAGGGCAGTCCTCTGTTTGGAGACCCCTGGCCTTTCCATGAAGAGGATCCACAAGAAGAGAGAGCAGGAAGGGTCCTGAAGTTACCCATGTACAGTTACAACTTGTGCAGTAGATGAAGCAAACAGGCTACCTGGCCTCTGCCTTGGTGAGATGCACTGTCTTTGTTTGAATCATAGTAATTATTTATACATTTTTATCTAACTCTAACCCTAAATTACTACATGCACATTTTATGCAAATTTGTACCTCTGTTTGGAGGGATGCAGAAACTAGACATCCTGTGTTCAGCCTGAACATACCTTTTCTCTCCAAAGTCAAGCTCTATTGCTGACATCCATAATGACATCCAAAAATCCTAACACTGTTCCCTTTAAAGATAAACTTTAAAAAGATCTTAAATTGATGGATAAACAGTAATTTTAATGCATTCAAATTATACTCGAATAACCAAGTTGCTGTTTGGGCTGCTGGTATACCTGCTTATTACTTTTGCTGGAAAGCTGAGAGGACAATGTGCTCGTGACCCAGCAACTGGAGAATTGTCTTCACCCATGCACGGGTAGGCATCTTCATATGATGTGGGGACTCATAAGATGTGACCTGAGATCACTGGGGAAAACTTTTGTCAAGTATCTCAGGGCAACAAGGGAGAGTTGGGGTGGCACCCCATGAAGGTGCAACATTTGCAATGCTTTCAGCAGCAGCTCAATGCCTTTTTATTGACCCAGACCTTTTAATTAGCCAATTATGTCTGTTTAATGGGATTTGCTGCCATCTTTCTTTCATAAAAACCATGCATATTGGGTGTTTTTATTGCTTTACATGCAGTTTATAGTATTTATCCACTGGTCTGTTGTCCACAAAAATGATGGCCAGTAGTACAGTGGTTTAATAAATGATACATTTCAATAAAAATTTTACTCCTGTAATTTGGGTGGGCCCAGCCCACTTTACTCCTGTAATTTGGGTGGGCCCAGCCCACTTTAAAATGAGCCCACTTTAAAATGAGCCCACTTTAAAATGGTATTTTTCTCATTATCTAAACCCAATCCTTATTAATAGTTGTACTTATAAAATGCTGAACGCACATTCTATGCATGTTTTGACAAAAAAGAAAAAAGCCAGTATGTTAACATAATATAGCAGTGTAAAATAGGCACAAAATACATATTTTTGCACAATGGAAGCAAATTTGTATTTTATACCAGAAGTCAAAGGCTAAGTGCATACTGTCTGACAAAATACAGTCTGACTTTGAAACTGGTCCTCACAGCTTTACATGTGTGCCAAAGTTTGGAATTATACATATTTTCCTACTTTGTCAGGACACTGTGTGGCAGAGAACTCATGATTGTGTGACAGTAGAGATGAACAATCATCTGTACCTGATATGTGGCAAAACTCCATTTGGCAGAATGGGTCAAATGTCTAAGCAACTCTCAGTGGTATAACTCTTATTTGTCTTGTCTTTATGGTCTCTGAGGAACTTGTTTAAGAAGCCTGTGCCCAGCATCTGCTAAAGCAACAAATGGGACATTCTTTAAAAAAAAGTCTTACTTACATGATCAGATGAAGCTGAACACTGGCAGCTAAAGGTCTGACTTTCCTCCCATGTTTACCACTGGTCTACTCAGACCTGTTGATAGAAATGCCTTCTAGCCATGGTGCTTTTGCTGAAAACTGCTTTGGTTATTCTACTGGCTCTAACCCTCCTCCCTGGGGCTCTTGTCAGCCATGCATGACATTAAGGTACTTCTAGGTCTTTGTAGGATGTGCAAGGTTGATTGGGACCAGCGTATGTCACTCTAGGCCACTTCCTCATCACCATAACTCTAGAGTGAATAACAAGAGGCTGAGAATCTGCTAGCGTAGGCCGTGCCACAGCACCCTTTCAGTCGCTTTTATTTGCCCCAGAGATTTATGCTGCCTATCTCCCTTCCCTTTGTCCACTAGCTGGGCCCTATAAGTCATGTCCCTAGTCTGACAGGTCACATGGGCTATGCTGCTGCTCTGTCAGAGTGAGTGATGCCAAGGAGTGATTAAAAGAGAGGAGGGGTGAGAGGTCAGCAGCAGACGGCATGATGGGAGTGTGGAATGTAATTATCAGTCCTATGACATACTGCTTGGGGCTTAAATGGATCAACACACATTGGCTGGGGGTGGGGAAAGAGGTTCTAAAGAACGGATGGACAGAGGCAATAGTGGAAGCAAATGTTTTTGGGTTCCCCACTCACCAGCAGGTATGTTGGTTGATGGGAAATATCCAAGAGGGTGCATTTCTCCCTGATGATGGGTTTTAAGTAAGTGTGAAGACATGCTGCACTATCAGTTTTTAAAACAGTTTTATGGAAATGCTCACATGGGTTTGAGAAGGAACTATCATAGAAGGATCCCTCAAAGGCAGGACTGCAGAATCGAGGAAGTTTGCCACCACACGGGAATGCCCTTGTGTAGGATCCAAGACTCCTTTCTGTAACTCAGCATCCCTGCCCACTATGGGACATCGTGTTGGGGAAAGCTGCTATAACTGGTTTGGCATGCAGTCATATGATCATGATCTTCTGTGAAGTAATTGTAATGATCAATGACCTAGATGTTCAAAAGTCTAATCATCTGTTGATTTCACCTTTTTAAAATGTACAGATCATAGCAATCAACAGAAATGTGTGCATTATGTTGGGGGTGGAGGGTGTCTCTATGGTAAGTTTATCCATGGCATATATGATGCTTCCATGGGTTGATAGCATATGGGACTCACATATGATACTTACAATGCTATATACTATAGTGCTTATTTCTGCAGAACCAGGCTTCTTTAACCTGGTGTCCTCCAAATGTGCTGGACTGCAAGTCCCATCTTTCCTAGCTACTGGCCATGCTGAGAATGATGTTAGCTGTGGTCCCACACAACTAGAGCACCCTACTGGGGGCAGGCAGCTACAAAAGGTGACTGCTCTACACAAGAAAAGCCATGATCAGACCAAAGGTCCACCTGATCCAGCACTCCATACACACGGTGGCAAACCAGCTGCCCACAGGATCCCTCAAGCAGGATGGGTGCAAGACCTCCTCCTGCTCAAGCTCCTCAGCAACTGGTGCATGCAGGCACAGCATCTCTGTTAAGGGAGGTAGCACCTAGCCAGCAAGGCTGGCAGCCGCTCCTCCCTCACGAATCTGTCCAATCTCTTTTTTAAAGCCACCCAGATTGGTGGCTATTATCACTTCCCATGGAGAAGGAATTCATAGGTAACTATACACTGTGTGGAAATGTACTTCTTTTTATCTGTCCTAAGCTTCTCACTAATCAGTTTCACAGGATGGCCCCAGGTTCACGTGTTAAAGGAGAGTGAGAAAAAAAGTCTCCCTTTCCACTGTCTCCACACCATGCATTTTGTAAGCACCTCCCTCTTGTCTCCCCTTACTTGCCCTTTTTTCTAAACTGAACAGTCCCAGTTGTTGCAGCCACTCCACACAGGGGGAGCCACTTCAGCCCATTGATTATTTTTATTGCTCTTCTCTGTACTTGTCCAGCTCATAATGTCCCTTTTCAGGTAAGGCAACCAGAATTGAACACAATATTCCAACTGCGGTCAGACCAAAGATTTGTAATACAGTTTGACAGTTCTATTTTCTATACTCTTACTAATTATGCCTAGCATAGAGTTTACCTTCCTCACAACAGCTGTGTACTAGGCTGACATTCTCATCAAGTTGTCTCCTACTACCCCAAGATCCCTTTCTTGCTCCGTCACTGCTAGTTCAGATCCCATCAGTGTATGCTTGAAGTTGAGATTTTTTGCCCCAACATGTATTTCTCTTCCCTTGCTTATACTGAACTACATCTGCCGTGTTCATGCCCATGCTCCCAGCTTGGGGAGATCCCTCTGGAACTCCTCACAATCCCTTTTGGTTTTAACTACCCTAAAAAGTGTCATCAGCAAACTTGGCCACTTCACTACTTACTCCTAATTCCAGATAATTTATGAATACGTTGAAAAGCTTTGGTCCTAATACAGAACCTTATGGGACTCCACTGGTTACAGATCTCCACTGGGAAAAGCCATTTATTTCCACCCTCTATTTTCTGTTCTTTGAGCAGATAGTGATCCCTAAAAGGGACCCCCCCCCTTTTTTTATTATTCAATAACTGCTTAATTTGCTCAGGAGCCTTTGGTGAGGGATTTTGTTAAAGGCCTTTTGGAAGTCCAAGTAAACAATGTCTATTGGACTGTCCCTGTCTTTGTGCTTACTGACACTCTCAAAAGAACTTCAATAGGTTATTGAGACAAGACTTCCTCATGTGGAAGCCATGCTGATTTTTTCCTCCAGCAGAGTTTATCCCTCGATGTGCTTACTGATTCTATCTTTAATCATGCTTTCAAGCAGTTTACTCAGAACAGATGCTAACAGGCCTGTGATTTCCCAGATCCCCTTTAAAAAATTGGTGTTACATTGGCCATTCTCCAATCCTCTGTGTAATATTTTGGTAAGGAGGTCAGCAATTTCATGTTTGAGCTCTTTGAGAACCCTAAGTTAGAAACCATTTGATCTGGGTGACCTGCCAATTTGTCAATAAGTTTGAGAATTTCATCTCAAGAATTCCTTGAGAATTTCATGCTTAGCTGCTTCCTTTTGATCTATTTATCGTTAGTGTTGATATTGTTAATGATGTGCTCCTCAAACGACTTCTTGGCTTCTCTGATTGTCTGTTTACATCTCCCTTGTGCAAGCTTGTGATTCTGTCCTTTTCATTTGGGCAAACTTCCATTTTTTTGAAGGAAGCTTTTTACTCCCTAGTAACTTGACTCTTATGTGTTAACCATGGTTTTCTGGACTTCGTGCTACCTTTTCTCACTTGTGGTATGCATATTATCAGTGTGTCTATTTTCATGTTTTTGAGTAAACTCCAAGCACAATTCCCTCATTTTTGAGAAGTTTCCTCTTTGGCAGTCTTCCACCTAATTGTATATTAAATCTGATACCAGTGTGGTCACTGTTACCTAACCGCTCAATAACATTTACGTTCTGTACTAGTTCTTGAGATACCCCACCTAGGACTAAATCCATGATTGCCTACTCTCTGGTTGGTACCATGACTAACTGCTCTAGGGCACAGTCATTTAAGACATTGAGACATTTAACCTGTCTGAACTGGAACATGCATTTATCCAGTCAATGCATGAGTAGTTGAAGTCCCCCATTCTTACTGTACTATCTTTGTTGGAGGCCCAATTTCATTTCTCATTTTAAGATCACCCCGAGCATCCTCCACCCTGGGGGATGTTAGCACACTCCTATAACTGAGCTGGTATTAGAGCCAGGAATTTTCACCTATACTACTGTGAAGGAGTCTTCACAGATTAATTTTGCTGGACTCTATGTTGTCTTTAACTTAGCGGGCAACATTTCCTTGTACACCCTTCCCTGAGTTTCCTATACAGTTTATGCCTAGAGATGACTATATCCCATTGGTTATCTCCACTCCACCAGGTTTCTGTAATGCCCACTATATCTAGCTTCTCCTTAATCACCAGGTACTTCAGTAATCTCGTTTTGGCCCTACGGCTTCTAGCACTGGTAGAGAAACACCCAAGCAGTGTCCCTTCAGCTGCATGCAACCCTTGTTCTGGTACGTTGTCCTTTCCAACTGGTTATCCTGGCTCACCATAACCTTGTTACCTAGCTCCTCCCCTCCTACACTTGAGCGATATGAAGCTTCTTCCCCTTCATCCTCTAGGGATGATTTGTTCCAAACTGGATGCTTTCTAGCTTGTGTTGGCTTTCCCTAGGGTTCAGTTTAAAAGCTGCTCTGCCACCTTTTTCACATTAAGCACCAGCAGGCTAGTTCCATTCTGGTTCAAGTGGAGCCCATCCCTCCTGATTACAAGACTGAGGCAAAACAAAAGTATGTGGTATGGGAGCAAGGATTGCATTGCGTGCATTGCACCATGGGAAGGTGGACCCAAGGGTCATGTTATAGACTCTTCACCTTGACTTTTGATGACTACCCTTAAAACAGGCATAGGAATTCAGCATTCAGATAGAGTCTTCCCAAGGCCTCACTCATCTCCTGGTAGGAAAAAGCTCTTTTCTGTGATTAGCAGTGGATCAAAGAAAAAAAAGCTTTTCCCCTACTAAGCATAAAGCACCATGTTATGTTCTTTAGTTCCATACAGTTCTCTTACCACTGAATTCCCAGTCCTCTGCTTCTGAAAGATGAGGGATTTTTTTCTGTGTATCCAGAAGCTTTGCCCAGTCACACCACCCTGCCTGTTGACTCTCAAGCAAACTCTCATTGATTGATTGCATTTCTAGGCCACCCAATAGCCAAAGCTTTCTGTGTTGGCTTTAAGCTGCACAGCTGCTGCAGAGTATTTGGAAGAGTGCTTGGTCCTCATTTTGTGAGGTGCAGCCCTCTAGATTTGTTGGACTACAACTTACTGTATACTGAAGTTTCAGTAAGTTTGATCCACTGGATTTTCTGTTCGGCCAGTAAATTGAGAGTTTGGGCTGTTCATATAACCAACAGGAAACATTCTGGTGAAGGATTTCCACACTTCAACGATCAGATTAAAGTTATAGTATTAACTTAGAGTACTATTACAGACCTTTCTGCTATATATTTTCCATTTAGCTTGCATTCTTCTTAAAATCTGGCTAGCAATATTTTTGATTGACTAATTGATTGCATTTATAGGGCTCTCTGGGTGGTTTATAACATTAAAACCCCAAATACAATGACTAAATACCCAAGACACTAAAACAACTCTATTTTTTAAAAAAAAAATCAACTCCATATAATTTAACAATGTAGCAACAGCAATACAATATTAAAATATACACACACTCATTTTCTACTATTAATTTTTAATAGAACTTGTGAATAAGAATGTTTTCACCTGGTACTGGTAGGATAATAAAGATGGCACCAGATGTGTCTCTCTGGGGAGCATATTCCAGAGATGGGGTGCCATGACCGAAAAGGCCCTTCCCGTTTACTACCCTCCTTCTTTAGGGAGTAATTCCCTGAGAAGGGTCTCTGTAGTTGATCTTAATGAGATGGGATGTATTTGCAGCTGAAAATCAATAATGCTGTTCTTTCCACTAATTTGCATACACAATTAAGAAAAAAGCATCATTTGGATCATTAAATTACTAGTTTCCTTCTATTTTGTATTTCTGCATTTGCACTGTCCTCAGTAAGGAATGCTTATGTTTGCTCAATTTAATTTCATTGCTTTTCAGCCCAGTATGCTTACTTATAAAAATTGTTTTGAGTTTTAATCCTATCCGCCAAACGGTCTGCAGTTCATTATAATTTTATATCATCTGTCCATAGTGTAAATATATTCTTTGCCACTGTTATTGAAGTAATTATAGAAGCAAAAGGCAATTACCAATTGTTCTGTACAGATAGAATATATTGAAATAACTGTTAACTGAATAATATATATTTCAGCTCTGATAAGGTATGGAAACACTTGAATGTTAGGAGAAACCACCACTATAGAAAAAACAAAATGAGCACCTAGTCATTAGTGAAACAATATATAGTCACCAACCAGCATAGTTTTATTTGAAATATATATTTTGTACTACTTAAATATTTTCAAGCTGTAGGTTCATTCTAAGAGGGCTGGCATTCCAAAGGCAAAGTTCAAACAGCGAAAATATAAGACCTACAGATACACTTACATAATTTGTATATAGATACAATTTATGTAATAAAACATGTAGTTTGTCATAAACCTATTCAAAGTGGGGAAGTTGGAGAAATCCACAATGCACAAATCAAATTCTTTTTGATTTCTAGGAACCTGGCCTGCAGATTCTGCAGTAGACCAGCTTTTGTGTAAGTGTGAATTATTGCTAATGTGAACTAGCACAAGTAGAACAAAAATCTGGAAAAACCATCCAATTCTGTTAATGATGAAATGAAAGATACCTGACAATCCATAAAACACAGAGGTAAGAGATCTAATAAAATCTGCAAATCCCTATTACCAGAAGCTAGTGACTTTCATGAGTTGCAGGCCATGTTCTGCACCTATGGCAAAATCTGAACTAAATTCACCTGAAGCTATAAATAAATAATAGTTGTAGATACAATTAATTCTCAGTGTGGCAATGCCTTAGCAGGGAAAGGGCTTAGCAGAGTAAACCAGTGGAGTTGAAGAGAGAAAATCCAAAGCAAAGGAACTTCAAAAGCTCTATCAGGATTGTGTTGGGGGGTATTTTTCTGGTTGTTGTTGTTGTTGTTGTTGTTGTTGTTGTTGTTTTGAGGGGGGCTTTTCCCCTAGGACCACAGCACTGCAGCTTCAATCCAAAACAAGTTTTGGAGGCTTTGCAGGATTTAGGCAGTTCTTCAAATTGTTACTCTCTTTCTGGGGATGCTGAAGCTGGAGAACTGAGGGACAACCTTCTCTTCCTCAGTGGTGCATTTATCCCTTAAAGGAACATTAGTCAGTTGCATCACATTTGAATACACTGGCTGAGTAACACAAATGCATCACTTGGAGTTATATCATTGGTAATCATCAGTGCTTTCTCTATACACAGATGCAGAATTCCACATGGTTTTGTAGGTCACTTGACTTTCCTAACTAAACTATACAAAGAATGTATACATAAAGAGGTTTTATATATTCCCTAAATAGTGTTCATTATAGTATGTAGGGTGTCACAGAGTAGCTTAACAGAAAGTATACCAGAGCCATCAATCTTATGCCAATGAAGATACAATGCAAGTCGTATTGAACCTCCTTCTGTTTAAGGACAAATTCAAGCAGAATCAGAGGTTCCCATGAGCTGCATTTCAGTAGCAAAAAGGTGGGGGCCAAACATATCAAGACCCCAGCATATTTTAGTTTAAAGCTTTTCTTGCCAGTAACTAAAACTTAGGAGAGGCATTTGAACTTTTTAGAATTAGGGGAAATGGCAGAACCCCCAAAGAGATAGTGTGGTATAGCAGTTAAGCATGTAGGACTGGGACTCAGGAGATCTGCATTCTTGTCTCTACTCAGCCATGGAGCTCAGTGGGTGACTTTGAGTCCAATCTACCTCATAGGGCTGTTGTTGCAAGGATAAGACTGGGAGGAGGCAAAGGAGAATTATATAAGCCACTTGAGTTCTTTGAAAGGAAAAAAGGGTAGGATATGAATGTAATAAAAGACAATTACCAAACTATCACTGATTGTGGGAAAGGAGTTTCCACAACTAGAAGACATTGTATAAGAAGGCTGGGTTTAAACTTCAGGCCGGAGGTTTTGTGCCCCTGATATCAGGGATGGCCCTAAAGTGGCATCTCTGCATCCAAAGCTCAGTGTTTTCCCAAAAAGAATGTAAGAGCCATGCTAAATCAGGCCAAAGGTCCATCTAGTCCAACATTCTATTTGCAGTGGCCCACCAGCTGCTTACAGGACCCCTGCAAGAAAGACATGAGCGTAATGAGTTGTCCATGCTTGCTTTAAACATAGGGTACTTTCTTAGTTTTGCCAGTGGGAAGGCATTATGCAGCTAATTTTAGATATTTAAGAAATATGCACTCATCCTGGGCCTAGGTGGATGAATCTGTCAATTTTACTTTCTCAAATCTATACTTTAAAAACTCTCAAGTTCTTTCTTGCCCAAATACAATTTGTGGTACATTCCATTGCATTAAAAATTAACTGACATGAAATTCTCACCTATCCCTTTACGTTGATTGATTCCTGTCCATCCATATTGTGCACTTCAAATTTCAAATCATCTCAAAAATATTTGAATCCACAACTAAGCCTCAACATATTATTTGAATTGCTTGAAGAACTCCTTATCAAGGATAAAATTCATATAAGAGCACATTGCTGAAACATTATTCCAGAACAAATATGGGTGAAATCTTAGGACATTTGTCTTAACTCCTGAACAAAAAACAGTAAGAGCAAAATCAGCTGCTGTTGCTCTTCCCAGCAGAAAGGCATTGGTGGATACTTAGAAAGGTTTTAACAACAGAGGGAAGGGGAAAAAGAGGGAAAGAGGTTGGGAGATGAATGATTGAAAACAAAGCCTGTGGAAATCACGGATGCCACAGGGATGGAAATGGGACATGGGAAGGAATGAAACAGACAAAAGGCAAGGAGAATAAGAGCAATTGACAGAAGTGGAAGCTACTGGGTTGGGGGTTGGAATGGGAGGAGGAGGCAAGGTTGCCAGGGAGGGAGGTGTGAGGGCCCGGGTGAAGAGAAGACAGCGTGACTGTGGCTGATCTACACTGACGAGTACCAATGTTAACTGTCACCTCTCATCTCTAAACTAAATCACACCTGGAATTGGAGGCAGCGAGGAACTGATAGTCAGCCTCAGCAAGTCGACAAGTCAATCAGAGCAGAGATGCATGGAGAGACACCAGCTTTATAGGGCTCAGCACCTTAATTCATCCTGGGATTTACACCTGTCACTTTGTTTCCCTGGGGTGGGGGGAACAATGGTGCTCACTTTAGCGCCACTTGAGGAAAATGGCTACATGCCCCCCTTCCCAATGTATATACCTTCCTGCATTTGCCCCCTCCCCCCCTAGTTCCTGATCACATTCCTAAGAACATAAACTCTATACATCAGACAGGACAGCCTCTTTTCATTAGACAGGCTTAGGTAATCTGCTTCGGATGGCAGACTGTAGGATAAATTTAAGCAAATTTGAAATTATTTGGTTTACAAATGGGACTGAGACAGCAACAAATTGTTGCCGTGTAGGATGTTACTGTTGTGTTCCAGCCAGCCATGTTGTGTGTGGGGTTGTTTTGTTTTAGGAAGCTCTATTTCATTCCCTCCCTTTCTTGTGCCTCAACATTATATGACCACTCAGCATACTCAGTTCTCATTTGGCTGCCTTCCGGAGGAGCTACTCCCCCATCTGATTGTTTTCTTCTGAAAGCCTTGAGGTTACTCTAAGCATGATCCTGTTTCTCAGCAACCTGGTTTTGGATTCACTGGCTAGTTTGGTTTGGGCTAGTTATTGGTATATATATGTTTATTTCATTTTTATAATCATAAAGGGTACCATTTAGATTTATTTTTTCAAGCAGCAAATTGTCTTAGGCCTTCTCTGCTTTTAGATGTTTAGTAAAGTCTTCTACTACACACACACACACACACACACACACACACACACACACACTAATATAGTAGAGCCCTTTCTGAACCATGACACCCACGTCTATTTTTCTGTCCCTCTCTGGTCAAATATGTTTGGCAGGTTTTCATCATTTTTAAGAACCACATACATTTCCAAACACTGTTTGATCAGAAACCATGTCAGGGCCACTTCTCTGAAAAAAAAAAGATTGTACTGGAATCCATGAAGGTTTTGTCACATCACCTTAGTGTACTGGCAACCCTGTTGTACCTATACAGCTCTGGTTGCTTGAGAGAGAAAATATGGAAGTGACAGGAACTGCAGAATATGGTTGACTGGGGAAGCCCCAGATCTCTTCCCAGTTGCAGTCTAAGCAGATGGGACCACTCCAGGCTGGTGTCCAACTAGAGACAAAATAGAAGTCAGCTGCTTCAGACACATAGGCCTCTACTATGCCATCACTATAACCATACTGCTGCCTGGGGCTGTTGATATTTATTAGAAGAAAGAAATCAATGCCAGATTGAAAAGCAACCACTTCTTTCCCAAATTCCCACAGTTACAAATCCTCTCCCTTTTTAAAGGCACCCCCAGATCAGGACGCTCCCTGCTGGCTAAATCCTGGGTACCAAAGCTGGTGTTACAAGCTTTGAACAGTCTGATCTCTTAATCCAGCTGTGCTCATTCATTTGAAACTGAAAGCAGCTCCTTTTTATGTCCTCCGCTTCTCAGCATTAACTTCTCTTTGATGTAATTCTCGCTTCCGATGCTCTTTCCCTTCATGGGGAAGATTAGTGTGAAATTGGCCTGCTTCTCCAGAGACCACATTGTTAAGCCTCCAGTACTCAAGGATTATAGGGAATCTTTAACCAAAGTGGGCAGTTGATGGGGGAGCTGAGGGGACTGCATCTTGCATTTGGACTTCACACAACTTGAGGAAGTATAGCACAAGGAATCTGGGAGTACAGCTGCTGCAAAGCTGGCTTTTAATCACACTTTGCAAATTGGATCCCACAGGGGAGTATCTTGTTCAGCAATAGCACTAATGTTATTCACATTAGGTGTCAAATAGGATACTGCCCATAGTCCTGCAGACCAACGCACAAGACACCTACTACTTAGCTCACAAACAATTACATATTGAGTGACCCAGTGTAGCATAATAGTTAAACTTCTGGACTAAGGCTCTAAGAATCCATGTTTTAGTCCCCATTTGGCCCTGAAGCTTTACTGGGTGACTTTGGCCAGTCACAGACTCTCATACTAACCTACCTCAGAGAGTTGTTTTGTGGATAAAATGGTGAGATTAGGAAACTTATGCAAGTCATCTTGAGTTCCTTGCAGGAAAAAAGATGGGATATAAATACATAAATGGAATCTCCAAAGACACATTTACCAAACAATGGTCACCATGTGCAGTATTCAATTCAGTATAGTACTAATGTAAATTATGTTGCACTAATGTACGTGACATCTGCCACAACACCAATATTGCTTGGTGGCACAACAGGTTTTCCACACAATAGAATTTATGTAACCTCTACTGCTAAACTGGATACTGCCCCATAATTGCTGGCAGGAGCACATTTGGTGGTTGTGATCCCTAAACTTAAGAATTTGTTCACTTTTTAGAATGGATTCTACATTGCCCCTTCTTCTGGATTTCCCAAACTTTGTTCCCTCATTATTTAACTTTTTTTTGCCAAATGGTGGCACTCCAGTGTTTTCTATGTTGTTGTTGTTGTTATTATTATTATTATAACATTTCTATGCCGCCCCTTGCCGAAACCTCGGGGCAGCTTACAACACAATAAAATACACTGAAATACAATAGAACATAATAAATTACCATTAAATACAAAAATACAAAAAATGCACTGAGTTACAAATATAAAATTAAAATTATCAGTATAAAATAAGTAAATAAAAATATAGGAGGAGAAAAGAGAAGGAAGAAGAAGTTGCCCTGGCCAGATCATATGTTTTAACAATTAAAATGATGTTTAAATAAAAAGGTCTTTACCTGGCGCCGAAAAACCAGTAATGACGGTGCCAGGCAGACCTCTTTGGGGAGTGAATTCCATAGGTTGGGCGCCACCGCAGAGAAAGCCCTCCTCCGAGTACTTACTCTCCTAATTTCTTTCATGGAGGGTTCCCGGAGAAGGGACTCTCCCGCAGATCTCAAAGGGCGGTCGGGCATATACGGACGTAAGCGCTCGTTCAGGTAGCCAGGACCCAAGCCGTTTAGGGCTTTATAGGTCATAATCAACACCTTGAATTGGGCCCGGGCTTCAATGGGAAGCCAGTGAAGCTGACGGAGGACTGGAGTCATGTGAGCATAACACCCTGTCCCCGTCAGCAACCTGGCAGCTCTATTTTGCATCAATTGAAGTGTTCGGACTGTCTTCAGGGGAAGCCCCACGTAAAGCACGTTACAGAAGTCTAGGCGGGAAGTCACCAGCGCGTGTGTCACCGTCGCCAGGCAGTCGTACTCCAGGTAGGGGCACAGCTGATTAATCAGCCGAAGCTGAAAGAAGGCATTCCTCACCACCACTGTCACCTGAGCTTCCAAAGAAAGCTCCAGGTCGAGGAGTACTCCTAAGCTGCGGACCTTATCCCTAAGAGGGAGTGTTGCACCATTCAGGACCAGGTCAAATCCATCCTCTCCGAAACCCGATCCGTTCTCATGTGTTCCTTTCATAGCTGATTTGTGACAAATATGTCCAATGGCCAGGTTATCCAGTGTGGACTGTCAATGCATTACTGAGGATTTTTAGAGCTAATGCAACTTTAAAAGCTTACTGTAGCCAGGTGTAACCTGTTTTGTTGCTTCTTTTTCACTGATGCAATTCCCCTTCACTAGCTCATGCTCCCTGGGTGGGGAGGGCTTTATTTACTGGTTTTTCTCCATTTTCCCCCTTTTCCTTTTAAAATAGCACTATTTTGCTGTAATACTAAAAGAGGAAAAAATAATGAAAGAAAACCAATAAGTAAAGCTCTACCACCACAACAATGGGGAATAGAAGCTTATTAATTAAGGGACAATTCATAATTAATCTCCTAGGCATATTGACAAGGGAGTAAAAAGAGTGGGAGGCAGAACCTGCAAGGGGGGAGTTTCACTTAATGTTGCAGTGGACCTCTGTTGAACAGGTCTTACTTTTGAGTAAAAATACAAGGATCTTGATGAAGAGGAAGGGCATTGCTAAATAATCCAGTGCTATATTAAATGTTGTGAACATGTGCCATGAATCTTCACATATACTTCCCTTTCACAAAAAAATGTGGAGATTTGTCAGAGAGTTTTAAAAAGAATACCTTTCTTTTGACAACTGACTAAAGAAGAAAAGGAGGTGGCCTTATGATTTTCAAGGTAACTGGAGACTTAAGAAGAGAAAAAAAGGGGGCACTGGGAACTATGGGGAGCACATTAAAAACCATAAGGGGGGAATGAGGGGGGAAAGAATTGTCATCCTCTAATGCAAGCAAAGATCCCTCATGGCTTTGCCTTCTCTTGACAGCTCTCCATTTGCCTGTTGCGAAGGTAATGCCAAATAACAAAATCACCTACTGGCAAGCTTTCTTGGTCAATGATCACAGTTGCTGTTTCCTGCACTTTCACAGAAGGCAATTAGCCAGATGTTGCTTGGGCAAGCCTTCCCATTTTGGTTACTCAGAACCGTGCACTTGTACGGAAAGCCATACTGGGAATAAGTGAATGTATCTGGAAAAAAACAATGGTCCAAGCTGGTGAGGAATGTTGTGGGGAGAGAGTGGAATTGCATGGAGGAAGCAATTCTGAGTGGCACCATAGCTCTATGCAGGCACCTAAAGAGGGGGACATGTGCCGTGGTCCCACTCTCTCAACAGTCTTCCCATATTTACCAGGAAGATCTGAAGGGGAAAAGTAACCACATTGGGTGAATGTGATTGTATGTACAGTGCCACACAATCAGGAGCTCCACCTTTTCATTTGTATCATGTCTGAACTGTAAATTCACTCTCTTCTTTTTGGTTTACATTTCTTAAAGATCTTTGTTTCCCATGGTGTCTTCCCTATTAGAAGCACATCCTATAAACTATCCTGGAGCTTCTGAACAGTACCAAAGGAAGGTGATGTGCTTGGTTTGGGTTAGACTGTTCTCCTAAAATCTCCCACCTTATTTCTGGCAAAGGTTCAACAATTAAATATAGCTGAGGAAAGTCTTCTGCAACCAGAAGTAATTGTGAGATTTGCTCCTCCTTTCTAAAGCAATGGAGTCTGTGGTTACTTAAGTGCCAAAACGGAAGCCTGTCTAACATCCAGGGAAAACTAACCACCATGTTTCCTTTTTCACAGAAGATAGGCCTTTACCTGAAGGATATATTTATTCAGTTTAAAGATAAAAGAATCAAAAGAACCAGAAGAATAGTTGTCCACCCAGTTAGACATTGGGCAGCAGAGAACTGAAGAGGCAGATACATAGGTCACCCAGTCATACTCTTTTGAATGCATGCAAGGTATACTGTATTTCTATTTAAGTTATAACAATGAGTTTGAAATATGCATATAGGTTAGCGTGTGCAAGTTATATGTAAATCTGTGCCCTCTTTCACCCTTTCCTATGGTAATGCATAACCATCAAGGCTGGAGAAAGGTCCTTCAGGACCTGCTGATCATTTTGTAATGTTTGGGATAGTCCTAATATGGGTATGGTCTTGCAGATATGTTGAATTTCTTTTATTCTAATGGACCAACATCACCACAAATAATTTATAAATTCACTTCAAAGCTTTACTTTTTATTTCATGTCCCTAAGTGTTATGGTGTTTTGTCCCTTCCTCCTTCCAATGCACAAGGAATTTTGGGGCTGGTAGTTCTTAAGAGATTATGTCACCTAAAGTAGAACAAATCTGCCTTCCAAACTGCTTCTAGTTCAGCAGCACAGACACACACATTCTAAAATGCACACCCAAACACATATACAAAAAGGCACAGAGTATTCTAGAAAATAGTATAGGCCAGCAACCCACTGTTCAGAATATTGTTTGTTCTTTAACACTGCTTTTGTTTGGATCCAGCCAATTTTACATGTTCTGGGTGACAACCAACAATTTAGCCTCATTTTTCTCATGATGATGGGATCTCTAGACCCTGGTAAAATGTACCCTTTTTGTGGGCTTCTCCCTTGATCTAAGAGCTGTGAGTAGCATAATGGATATGTGCATGTGTTCAGAGACTGATGTTTGAAACAGCTTACTGCATTCTTTCTTCCTTTCCGATATCTCATGGAATGCAACGTGTTGCACATCAAAATTCCCAGGCAATCTCCCATCCAAGCACTGACCAAAGTCTGCTAAGAGTTAGCAAAGTCACTGCATACTGAGTCCTCAAGTCATGGCCTGTAGCCAGATGTCAGCATCTGGGTCAACTCAGGCCCCAGACACCTGCTACTCTCCTTCTGCAGGGCTGTTGACAAGCAAAGGCACAGCTGCTGGAACCCACCTGCAGTGAAGGTTCTCCAAGAAGAGCCCCCTGGAGTTGTCCCTCTTTTCACCATTGCAACCTGTAGTTACTGGGACAAGGAATAGAAGAAGCCACTGCCTGCTCTCCTGTCCTCTTAAGCAAACAAAAGATAGCACGGATGAGGCAGCGGATGCGGAAGAGTACTACCTGGGGACGATGGCGGGGAGAGGGCGGTCTCATCGAGCGAGGGGGGCCATGAAGAGGTCTGGCCCCAGTGAGGCTCGGCAGAGAGCCCGAGCCGTCGTCTTCGCTTGTGTGCCTCCAGGGCCATTGTCCCAGGAGGGGCCCAGGGCACCTCCTCAGGCCTAGCCTTGTGCTTCCTCCCCCTCGGACACCAGCCCTCCCCATCGCGGGTTCGCAAATCACTCCTTTCCATGTCAGCCAGCAAATTGGTTTATCCTCCCCCCCATCTCGGCTTTCATTACCTTGCCGAAATGAAGCGATATCTCCTCGGTGGAGGCTTCCCGTCGCCGCAGCCGGTACCCAAATCATGAGAGCTGGCATAATAAATGAAGACAAAGTGCCGGCGCGGCCTGGGCCATCTCTCCCACCGCACAACCAGCCGCTGCCAGCTTCATTATTCGCTTAAGTTGCCGGAGAAAATTACTTAACCCTGACCCGTGTATTAGGGGCCTGTATTAATGCCGCGACAGGCGCCTCTTACAGCAAAGAACAATTTATTAGAGCCGAAACAGGCTGCTTTTCTCTGTCATTTTTCCAATCTGAGCTTTGAACACACATCATTAAACTTGTCTGACTCTCTCCCCTTCTCCATCATTCCTTTTTTATTTTTTTAAACAGAAAGTGCTGTGGAGAATGGAGATTGTTCTGAACCCGCTAACCAAGTGCCTCGGACTTTGCCCCCTCCCATCTCCCGGGCTTCCTCTCCCTACCTGTATTTTCATCTCTGTCTAATTTGTACCGTGCTGCACTTTCTTTCCTATTTCTTGTTTTCAAGATCCTCCTTCACGATTTCTTTGGTTGTGGAAGACTTCCCTCAGCTACCTTGAGAGTAAGCTCCTTGGCAAAAGCCGGACCCTGGGAGGCTTGCCACTACCCTGAGCAGCTGCAACCTCTGCCTAGGCCTATTTACTCACAAGTAACTCCCATGGAGTTCACTTGCAAGGGAACTGTACAGAAGACTAGAGGGTGGCTAGTTTTTATTTATTTATTTATTTAGAGTATTTCTAGGCCGCCCCATTCACCGAAGCCTCGGGGCGGCTTACAAATAAAATAAAATACATAAATAGCAATATAAAAGACACGTAACTGTATAAAATAAGTCGCCCTGGCCAAAAAAACTTTCAAATAAAAATATCATTAACAATTAAAATGACGCTTGAATAAAAAGGTCTTTACTTTTTTATTATTTCCATCTCATGTATCTATTATAATAGATCTCAAAGTAACTTATAATTGCAATGAAAAACTGACAAACACGCATGAGGGAACAACCCAACAGAATTTTTAAAACGCTAATTTTGAAACAATGCATTCTTTAAAAGCACATGCCAAATCACTAATATTTAAAAGATAAAAGAGGTAGCAACATTAACTTTTCTAACATCCAATTAAAATTTAAACAGAATTGCAGATTAAAAGCAACCTGGAATGGAAACGTTTATACCAGGGGTGTCCAACCCGCAGTCTGCATGTGGCCCAGGATGGCCATGAATGCAGGCCAACACAAAATCATAAACTTACTTAAAACATTATGAAATTTTTTGCTTTTTTTTTGGTAACTTGATTGCGCAGTTGTTGAGCATGAACTTCATAGATGACAATGACGTGTTGCAATGTCACGTTAACTAAAAGTACGTATGCTCTCACTGTTTGTATTCATGTGTGGCTTCCATTTTATGGTGGTGTGCAGCTTCCAGTGTGTTATCTTCCAAGTGCAGACAGATTGTCACCATCAGATGTTACATGTGCTCATGGTGACTTGGAGAGTCAAAAGCAGCTATTAGCAATAATATTTCAACCTACAGTGGCAAATAATTTTATACATTTCAACACGTTGGCTAAACGCAGTCCTGTGAACAGAGAAAAATATGCAGCCTTGCTTTTCAATACGATACAAGAATTTGAAAACAGATCTCAAGATTTCCAGGAAAATAATCACTATTTTGGTATACTTGCAACTCCATTTTCAGTCAACATAAGTTACCTGCCAATTTTCAAATGGATTGCATACAGATATTCAACTTCAAGAAAAAAAATGATCATGGACTTTTATAGGTCCTCTCTTCTCAGAGACAAATATCCTTGGTTTCACAATCACACTTTATTCATGCCTTTGCTTTTTGGCAGCACCTACCTTTGTGAGCAACTATTTTCAAGAATGAAGCACACTAAGAGTAAAATTAGAACCAAAATATCTGATGAGCACCTTGAGAACTTACTGAGAATTGCAACTCCTTCCATCAGACCACATACTGATGTATTACTATCTCAAATACAGTATCAAATATCCCATGTTGCCCCCTTTTCTTTTACATTTATAATAAAAATATCAAAACATCAACAAAGTTTTATTACTTAGATATTGTCATTTTCTATATTAGTGATTGCAAAGTTGGGACCTGCTCAACGATTTTAAAAGACCCTCCAAACAGGATGCCACACAATTAGGATTGTTATGTGAGGACTTTTTTTGCTTATCTGTGGTGGCAAATATCACGAAATTATACACAGAACTTTTTTTTTTTGCTCATCACCTTTCATTAGTGTTTGTGTATTTAATATGCAGCCCAAGACCATTTTTCTTCTTCCAGTGTGGGCCAGAGAAGCCAAAAGGTTGGACACCCCTGGTTTATACAGAGAGGGAATCTGATGAATTTTCACCAGGAAGAGGCTCTGAGTTCTTGGGGTCACCACAGAGAAAGCCCTGTTTCTTGAAACCACCTTTCAATTTTACATATGCATGACTCAGAAGAGAATTGAGGACTTCATTCATTCAAAAGGGCACTTTGGTTAAAATAAACACAACTGGAATGATATTTCAATGATAATAGATAATAACGTTTTACACCCCTTTGAAAAATATCTACAGGAAATTTCAAATTGTTTATTCTGAGTGATGTAAGATTTATTTATTTATTTATTTAAAACATTTCTATGCTGCCCCATTCGCCGAAGCCTCGGGGCGGCTCACAACATAAAATTAAAATATAATACATTCAAAATATAAAACAAATTAACAGTATAAAATAAGTCGCCCTGGCCAGATAAAATAAGCAAATAATATTAACAATTAAAATGACGTTTAAATAAAAAGGTCTTCGCCTGGTGCCGAAAAACAAATAATAATTAAGTAAATAAGTAAGAGGGAGCCTAACAGCCAAAAATTTAAACATTTTCTTTTAGAATTGATTCTTCCACAACTGGATTTGCAGCAAAAGGAGCTGCTTGCAGAGTCTTTGCAGAGGGTAGTGGTTAAGAGTGTCATCAAGATTATCAGGAATGAGAAAGCTCCAGGGCCAGAAGGTTTTCCTATAGACTGGTACAAGGCACACTTAGACTTTTTGACTCCTAATTTTTTTCTGACTTTAGTGTAAGGCTTTGAATTGGGAACTTTACCCATCTCTTTCTATGATGCTTATATTATATTAAGAGCTAACCAGAAACCTGGCAAAGACCATACCAACTATGCAACCTGGAGGCCAATTTCTTTAATTTATATGGATGCTAAGATATTAATGGCAATTTTGGCTAATAGACTTCATTGTATGAGATAACCTTCATCTGTCCTAATCAAGTATGATGATTTGCCAGAAACAGGGAACAGGTAATTTAAGGTTTGCATAAATCTGATTGCTTTGAATTCTAAGGGAAAGGATTTGGCTAAGATTATTCCATTTGATGCTAGGTAAATGTTCTGACAAATTATATTGGCAGTTTATAATCTTGGAAAAATGTTCATTTCCACAGAATTTTAAATCTCTGCCCTGTTTCACAGCTGTTGACAAACAGAACTCTTTCAAGGTTGCTTTTTTTTAGTCTACAAAGCAGTGCTGTTCTGTCTCATTTGATATTTAATTTGTTCTTGAAACCCTTGGCACATGCAATTAGGTAAAACAAAAATTCAGCTTAGTGCATGAGGAGGCTGAGAATAAAATGACCTTATATGTAAATAAGCTATTTGTTATTTATATACAGAAATCAATAAGATTAATTGATACCTTTTATATACTTTCAAGATACCCTGTTAATTGTGCAAAAACTGAATTAAGGCATGTAGGTAATGTCAAGATAACCGAAGTAGTTACTAACAGGACACTGCATTGGTGCCCAGAAGTAATAAAGTATTGTGGTATATTGGTGCCTAGAGATACTTCACAAATGGTTAAACTGAATGTAAAAACACTATTGCTGGAAATAAGACTTAAAAGTTATGTGATCAACATAAAATTCAGTAGATAACATACTTAAGATAAATTTCTTTCCACCAGTAATTGTTACAAATTATCCCTGTATGTATTCTCTAAGCATATTTTCAAAACATTTATGAGAGCCAGTGTGGTGTAGTGGTTAAGAGCATGGGACTGGGACTCAGACGATCTGGGTTCTAGTCCCCGCTCAGCCATGGAGCCAACTGGGTGACTTTGGGCCAGTCACAGACTCTCAGCCCAACCTACCTCACAGGGTTGTTGTTATGGAGATAATATGGAGGAGGAGAATGATATAAGCTGCCCTGAGCCCTTTGTAGGAAAAAGGCAGGATATAAATTGAAAAATAAATAAATAAATGTTGCATTTCATAAGATTATTATTTGGGGAGGCATGCCTGCTTCCCATTTTTAATGGAAGAAGATGCATTTGCCAATTAAAGAGGATAACTTGAACTCTAGATCTCAGTTTCTATCATAAAGGATATTTGTTAACCTGCATTAATGATTGGAAGACATTGGGGGTTTTTTACCACTACATGGGTTGTTTTGGGAATAAACTATTTGGGATCCCTTTCTGAATTGATGGTATTAGGCTCTAGGTATATTTTTAAAAAGGAATAGTTTTATCAACAATTTTAGCAGCAAGAGAGACAGAATACCATGACTAATCAACTGCAGTTTTGATCCATATAGTAATGCTGAATTAACTTTATGGAAGAATCCAGATTTCAAAATTGAGAGAAAACATTTAATATGGAGGAGTTGGGCTGATAATGTCATTTAGAGTTTAGATTAGGTTTGTATGATCAATTTTTCCCATTATCAGTGTTGCAGATTAGATTTCATTTGCTATCTAGTGCTAGTTGGCAGTATGTTCAGCATCAGCATTTGTTGGAGTCTCTATACTGCTGGCTATCAGTGATGAATGTTTCAGTGCTTCTTGCACTGTTGGAAAAATTTATTGGTTCCTTACAGAGACCTTAGCCTATAAATAGCTGTTTATATAAGCCTTTTTGGATGTAGAAAAGTAGCTGTTTAAAAAAGTCAGAGACTAATGGAATGAGTTACTGGAATGCTCTAAAAGGTGTAATCAATGGAAAATTTCCCTGGCTTCTTTATGTATTGTTTTTGTGGATTTAAACCAGTTTGATTTCAAGAATGATTATGGAATTACATAATAGAATGTTAGTTGGTTTTAACAAGTCTAGTTTGTTTGCTTTTTACTGAAACTGTTTTAGCTGTTTAAATTTTTGTGAATGGGAACTTTATGCTGTATTTTATGGTATCTATTTTTATATTGTGTTTCTATTGTGTTGGTTTTTTATGCTACATTTTATGGTACTTGTGTTTTGTATTTTGTGAATTGATGTGACCCATCTAGAGACCTTTGTCTATAGGCTGACATAAACCTTAAATAATAAAATAATAACAAAACTATATTCTGTGTACATTGAACACCACTGAAGGAGCTAGCTAGCACAGCTAGATACTTGTGATGTAGAGAGGACAGTGCTCCATTGAAGCAAGTGATGTGGCCATGTTCTGTAGTGGCTATTTTTTGGTTGGAGGTTATTGCTTTTATAAATGCCATTCTTCAAAATCTGTGATAATAACAGAAGTATGCACACTTTAAAATTAGATGCCTGTATTTTGGGTATTAAGAAGTGGACAGCAAAAGTGGATACTGGGAACAAATAAATTTATACTTCAAGTTTGGAAGGAAAAACACCCATCACCTTGCTATCAATTAATAAAGATCTCACTGCTCGTGCTGCATTTGAATATATTTTTTACAATCATCAAAGTTGGTTTTGTTTTTTGTTTTGTTTTCTGATTATATCCTGCCTTTTACCTACAAAGGGCTCAAGGCAGCTTACATCATTCTCCTCCTCCATCTTATCCCCACAACAGCCCTGTGAGGTAGGTTTGGCTGAGAGTCTGTGACTGGCCCAAAGTCACCCAGTTGGCTCCATGGCCGATCGGGGACTCGAACCCGGATTGCCTGAGTCCCAGTTCCATGCTCTTAACCACTATGCCACACTGGCTCTCCAGTTGTATGGATACTTATATATATGGGTTGCTTATATTGATGCATATATTTGAAATGGAAGGGTTAAATTCTCCCTCCTTATAGTAATGATTACTGTGTATTGATATGTTTTATGATATGAGTTCTCTCCTATCAATTGTAAATATATATTAATAATCCACTGCAACCAGAACGTGAAGGGAGCTGAACACTCCTCTGTCTTTACTTACTGTATAGTCCATCCACCAGACTCCTCCTGTCTCCCCAGTTTGGGGATACCAGAAGTCATCCAAGCTGGGGAAAAAGCACATGGGAGATAAGGCAAGTGAAAAGTAATGCACATTGAGGCAGAGAGCTTCAACTGTTGAGTGATATAAAAATAAAGTAAATAAATAACATGTAAAATGCTAGCTTCAAGTATAAGCTGATGGGATATGAGCTAGTGGTGACTGACCAAGAAAGGGATCTCAGGGTTAGGGTTCAGAATTTGATGAAAAAATGCTGACCCAGTGCACAACCGTTGTGAATACGAAAATTTCTGTGTGAGGCATAATCGGAATGGACTGAGAATAAAACTGCCAATATCATACAGTCTTTATAAAAGTTCTGGTGCAACCATAGTAAGAATATTGTGTACAGTTTTGGTTGCTACATCTGAAAAAAAAAAAAAAAGAAAAGTTTAGAGAAGGGCAAATAAAATGAAGGAGTTGGAGTGACACTCCTATGTGGAAAGGTTATGACAGTTGAAAATGGTTAGCTTAGAAAAAGGTGAATAAAGGGGAGACATGACAGAGATGTTCAAAATTATGCATTGTATCAAGAAAGTAGGAAGGGAGAGAATTTTTCCCTTCTCTCATAATACTGGAACCTGGGATTGTCCTACTGAGGTGATTGGTGGGAGATTCAGGACAGATATACTATGGAATTTCCAAATTCATCGTGATGGTTACCAATTTAGACAGCTTTAAAATAGATTGGACAAATTCGTGGAGGAGAAGGCTAGCAGTGGCTTCTAGTCCTGATGGCAGTATGCCTGCATCCACCAGTTCCTAGGAGCCTGGGAGGAAGGGCTGTTGTACTCACATTTTGCTTGAGGCATCCTGGTTTGCTACTGACCACAAGATACTTGATTATATAGACCATTAGTCTGAGGGCCTCAACTATTGAATCATGTAGAAATATTCATCGTTGCCATCATCTTCATCCAGCGTGGCTTTCCTTATCTTTATGTAAGGCAGGGGAACAAGCTGCAGAGAGAATTCAATTCTCAAATCACTGTATGTTTCCACTAAAATCTGATTAAATTCACCATTCTCTGTCACCGTCCTTCAGGTAATGTTCCTGCTATTGTTTATATCCAGGCTTTTCATCTATATTTTAAGGAGTTGTATTTTGAAATGGAGATAATGATGCCCAGAGAGGCAGAAATATTTAATTCTGCTCATATTAGACATCACCCACTTTAATCCATTTAAAAGGGTTTTTTGTTTAAAGTGTATGCTGCAATCTTCAGGCAGTTTACCAATCTTATTAAAATCAGTAGACTACTGTTAAAACTGGTCTGTACTAAGTGGGCTGAAAATTGCCATCTAAATGGATGTTCTTTCCTGCACTATATTTTCATTGAGCTTGCAACTGTAAACAATCGAGCAAATGTTAACACATCTTTGTCTTCTATTAAATTCAATGAAACTCAAACATCTGTTTCATTGTTAATATTCTGCTCCTCAATAAAAATTCATAGGGCAGCTTCTAATAAGATAAAGGCAGAAATAGTTACAGCAAAACAGTAGTAGCTACCTGACTAGATAAAATTCAAGGTAAAACCTGAAATTTTAAAATGCTTGGCCCTGTGGGGCTGCCAGGAGCATGGAAGTTCACCTAGCACTGAAAAGACAGCAAGCTTGTTATCATAGGACGATGAATTCTCCCCTTTCTAGGGGGAGCCCTAAAATTGGGATACAACAACAGAGAAGGACCTAGTCCAGCGGTCCTCAAACTTTTTCAATAGGGAGCCAGTTGAAAGGCTGCAGGGACCATGGCGGGCCGGTGAGGTGGGGGTGCCTGGGGGCGTGGGCCAGTAAGGAGCCATCGGGTGTGCGCGAGGTGGCAGCGGTCACGCGCAGCAGTGGCTCGCTTGGAGATCTCCCAGCAGGTCCAAAACCATCTCTGAGCGAGCAAGCCACCACCTCCCTGCCCGCACTGTGAGGCAGCAGCAAGCGTGCGCGTATGGGAGGCAGGTGGTGGCTCGCTCCCTCAAGACCATCTCTGAGTGAGCAAGCCACTGCCTTGCCACCCGTGCAGGTGGTGAGCGGGCCGGATGGATGGCCATGGCAGGCCAGATCCTTCCTGCGGGCCGTAGTTTGAGGACCCATGCCCTAGTCTATGGACATACTTAAGCATTTCAGGCTACTACAGTCCTGAATGTTGAAGTGCAAACATTTCTGTAATGGATTCTTGCCCCTCCTGGCATATAAAAGCAAGCAAGGAGGAAACAACTGCCTTTGTCAAGGAAGTAATTAATGCTGCTTTGTAAGAGATAGTGCTCCCAGGCTACCTGGAAGAGACAGTGGTGAGACCACTCCTGAAAAATTCTCTCTAGACCTTGAATGGTAGCAACTTTAGTCTGAAAGCAAATTTTACTTTCCTGGGGAATGTTTTTCAGTGGGTGGTGGCCAACCCGTTCCAGGCAGTCTTGGCTGAGACCAATTATGTGAATCCGGTTCAGTTGGGGATCAGGCTGAGCATGGAACCATCATTGGTTGCCCTGTATGATGACCTATTTTAGAAGACAGGCAAGGGGGTGTCACCCTGCTGCTACTTTTGGATCTCAGCGGCTTTCAATACCATTGACTATGATATTCTTCTGGGGAGACTGTTTGAGTTAGGAATGAGGGGGCCTGCATTGCAGTGGTTCTGCTCCTACTTGGATGGGTGGCTTCAGACAGTGATGCTCAACAATACTGTTGTTTGGTCCCATGGATTCTCTAGCAGTGGGTTCCTCAGTGGTCAGTTGTGTATGTTATGGCATTCAATGTCTGTAGGAAATTGCTGAGTTGGGGCATCTATAGTTTGGAGTGTATTGTTGCCTTGGAGTGTATTGTATGTGAATGACATGCAGCTCTATTTTTTATCATCTCCACCAGGTGAGGCTGTATATGTGCTAACTGGTGCCTGCCTAAGACAATGGACTGGTGGGATAACAAACTGAAGCTCAATCTAGACAGGACTGAGATACTGTTATTGGGTGGTTCCTCTGTCTGGATGGAGCATCTTCAACTGTTCTGGACAGGGTTGCACACTCTTGAAGGAACACGTTCATAGCTTGGGAGTCTTCCTTGAGCCATCTTTGTCACCTGAATTCAGGTGGCTTCACCAGCACAAAGTGCCTTCTACCAGTCTTAGCTGGTGATATGTCCCTATCTGGACAGAGGTAGCCTGGTTTCAGTCATCTGTGATCTGGTAATCTCTAGATTAGTTTACTGCAATTTTTCCACAAGGGACTACCTTTGAAGACTGTTCAGAAGTTTGTGCAAAATGCAGAAGCTAGACAAATAAATGGCTTTCAGAATGTATTCTGAAGATCTGAATACGTAACACTAATGTTGGCCTGCTTTCATTGGCTGCTTATATGCATCTGAGCCCAGTTCAAGTTGCTGGTTTTAACCTATAAAGCTTTACATGGCTGGGACCCCATCACTTGATGAAACATCTGAAACTGCCACAATCTACCTGAATGTTATGACCAACATCTGAGGCCTTCATCCAAGTACCTCCTCTGAGAGAGGTTTGGAATATGACAACAAG
This sequence comes from Varanus komodoensis, assembly GCF_004798865.1. Classification (NCBI taxonomy): domain Eukaryota; kingdom Metazoa; phylum Chordata; class Lepidosauria; order Squamata; family Varanidae; genus Varanus; species Varanus komodoensis. The sequence goes on from NW_025335761.1 coordinate 36,098,782, forward strand.
CGAAAGACCCTTCTTGGTGCTGGCTCTCAACTCTGAAATATTCTCCTGAATGAGGCCTACCTACTGCCAACTCTGCCGTCTTTTTTGTACCAGGTTAAGGAATCCCTCTGTACACACACACACACACACACACACACACTTCGCAGTAGACAACCTGGTGAGGCTAAAAGAAGCAACATGTCCAAGAACATAAGTACAAGGCAGAGGTAGAGGCTGTGCTCCAAAAAATAAAACCACTAATTTGAACAGAAATTAGAGACTAGCACTTCAGCATGCCATTCTTCTGGGTGTTTTAAATATGTTTTAATTTAAAGAAAAAAAGACCCCTTAACAATAAAATAAAAATCAGGACAGACAAAGAATCCGGCAGGTGCAAGAGGTGCCCAATGGCATGCTGGTATCCATGAACACCATATTGGAGACCCTAGAGCTAAATAAGCACGTACCAAAGGTCCAAATATTTTTGTTATGAAAGCAAGATTGATCCTCTGAAAATCGGAGCTCATGGGATGATGGATAAATTTTCCCAAACTCTGGTGCACAGCTGTGTCTAGGATGTGTCTCCCAGAAGGAGTCCAGCCCTTTGTAAAAACTGTTTGGATTGGTGGGAGTGAAGAAGATAAACGGTGAAAGAGGGTTATAAACAGCCTTCTGCGTGTTATAAAATTGGCCAACAGTTTGGAAGGATCCTAGAAAAACAGTTCAAATAAGTAGGGTGGGGGCTTTTCTCAGGGAGCATAGCTGGAATTAGGATGTTGCTTTAAGTTTGGCAGTAAAAGCCACTATTTTTGCTGCAGCAGTAAAAGTGGATTTATAGGATTGAATTGTCCAAGCTTAAAAGTGATGCTTCTTTCCTTACTTGCTTCCCTAGTGATGTTTCTTCATTATACTTTCCTATGCAGCTCTCTCTTTCAATTTCCAAGCAATTTTCTTTATGTATCTATCTGTTGGCCTGGTTTTAAGTTGAATCTATCTTTCCTAATCCCCCTACTCTTTTTTATTTATATATGTGTGTGTGTGTGTGTGTGTGTGTGGACATGATCTATCCCTGCTGTACCTGTTGGTATCAGTTGGGTTCATATAGCATCAGATGCATTGCCAATTATTCAGTAATTGCCATGTGAGGTCCTACCTCACCTTCCATAAAGGTACCCAGTGGTCTGTTTCTCTCCAGACTTAAGAGACCAAAAAGCCATTTAAAACTGGCACACCTTTTCCCCTCATTTTCAGATGCACTCAAGTCAGCTCCTGGGGAGTGGGGGGGGGGGGGGGCTGCTGCTACAGCAGTGCAGCAGAAAGGCGCTCCAGTGACAGGAGGCATGACTGTTCGTACTAGAAGCTAATTGTGCCCATGGAAACCTCCCTGGGTATACATCTACCAACTAGGCATAGATATTCAGTGCAGTGGAAGTAACTTTGAGGTCGGCATGCTTAATTCAGTGATATAGTAGTTAGGGTTAGTGGCAAGTGAGCATCTGCAGCTGGCATCTGCAGGCAGAGAGTGGCAAGTTGGTGACCGCGGGTGGTGAGCAGTAAGTGGGTGCCCATGGGAGGCAAGCCACAAGCTGCAAAATAAACTCAAATAGCCACATGCGGCTTCTGAGCCTTGGTTTGGCCACCCCGGCTCTAGGCCAAGGCATTTAATGGCATTTAAAACATTTAATGGCATGGGGTATTATGCCAGCTTTTAAATGTTTAACTGATCTAGGCATATTGGACTTGTTTTAGTTGTTGAAATTTCTTTAAATTCTGTTTTAAATTCCAAATTGAAATTTTATGCAGCTTTTATTGTATACATTGTAATTTTTTTTATTGTATCGTATGAATTACTGTTAACCACCCAGAAACCTTTGGCTATTGGGTGGCATGGAAATGACATTAATAATAATCCTAACATTACTCTTCAAGCTTACTGTAGAAATAAATAAAAGTAAAAATCTATAGTCATTTTACTTACAACAGTTAAGGCAAATGTAAGTAAATAAGGCAATACTTATTTAGTAGGAAGTAAATTCATGTATGATTTGTTAGTAGTTCTGTTCAACTGAGTTGTAGGGTTAGCTACATAAGAATACAAGAAGTGACCCAATGTGTACCCCACAAATATATCCAGTATAATATGATTTAATATAGTTTCAATGCAATCGTAGTTGGTTCGCTATATTTATTCATTGTGGGCCATGAGTTCTGTCTTTTCTTGCATTCTTAGGTAGATCCACAACTCAGTTTAGCTGAAATACTAGAATTTTAGGAACAGAAACTTAATAAAACCCCTGCTAGATCAGACCAGATACCTACCACGTCCAGAAGGCTAAATACGCCTTTCACGAGATTTCCATAGTGCCCGCCAGTCTATTTCATGCCCTTACCTTATGTGCCTTTTTCTAAACTTAAAAGACCCCAACACTGTAACCCTTTCTCAGAGCAGTTGCTCTAAAGGTAAAGGTTTTCCCCTTGACATTAAGTCCAGTCATGCCTGACTCTAGGGGGTGGTGCTCATCTCCGTTTCCTAGCCGAGGGAGCCAGCGTTTGTCCTCAGACAGTCTCTGTGGTCATGTGGCTGGCATGACTAAACACTGAAGTGCACGGAACGCTGTTATCTGCCCACCGAAGTGGTACCTTTTTATCTACTTGCATTTGCATGCTTTTGAACTGTGAGGTTGGCAGGAGCTGGGACAGAGTACGGGAGCTCACCCCGTTGTGCAGATTCAAACCGGCGATCTTTCGATCAACTGGCCCAGCAGCACAGCAGTTTAAACCACTGTGCCACCTGCAGTTGCTCTAGACCCATTATTTTGATTGCCCCTTTCTGCACCTTTTTCTAACTCTACAGTGCTCTTTATGAGGTGCAGCAGTCAGAACAGCATAATTTAGTCAACTGAATCTCATTCAGCAGAACTAAGCAGAATGCGTTATTACTGGATTGTGTTTGGGGCCTTTAGCCCTCCTCCTCAACTTACTTTCTGTTTTTCCTGTGTCACTTCTTTCTGGCTTCCTCATATTCATCCATTCCTATCACATTTTCTCTAACAGCAATTATCTTTCTATTTTACATTTTTTCTGTGTAATGTTTGGTCTGTGGAATGGATAACCACAATGTTTCATGGGTGCCACAGACTGCTGTGGCTGGGGTTTAGTGGCTTCCACACTGAACTGTGACACAGGTTCAGGCCTTCACTGGTGCTGGCTCCCTGATTTGGAAGACAGGAGGCAAAACTGCACCAAATCAAGAGAGCTGAGGCAAGCAAGGGCAGTGCATTATGAGATAAGGATGTAGATTTTGCATGCCATTAAGGTAACAAAGTTACAAATGTACAGATTTGACCTATCAAGTAATACACCAACTCTTGTTGCTCTCCTGTTAATTTTGGTTTGACATCTTGGAGAGCCTCCAGGTAGATGGTAAGCCTACCACTTTAATAAGCACTTAGGAGTCTTCTCTATCTTCAGTTCCACAATACAGATTCACAGGTTATGCGTTATTTCACTGTTCTAAATGTCAACATGTGTATTCCAGTTAATGTAAAAGTTACTTCCCTATTTGTTTTGGTGGCTGCTACCCATATTGCTAGATTATATTGTCATTACATGTTGAGTGCTAGGTTCCCTCCTTCCATTTAAACAACCTAGCACTCAAGGAACAACAGTTCCTTGGCAAAAAGCACTTTATTTCCAATGTACAGACAGTAAACTAACAGCCAACAGAGGAAGAGTCTCTGAGCATGCACAGAGCAGTTCACTGAACCCAAACTAGCCAAACTTCCTGAGAACCCTCTTTTTCAGTAACCCTGGGCTCTGCCCCTCTGGGTGTGCCCCTCTGGAGAATGGTTAGCCTCCTATATCTATCCAGGCCCTCTAGCTGGCTAGCCCCTCTCTCCTCATGCTGCATCATGGAGTCAGGGATCAGACCAGGCTCATCTTGCTCCTCTCCTATACCTCCTCCTGGCACTTCCAAACCCTGTCAGTTCCCAAGGTCTCCCTGAATACCTGGAAATGGCAACCTTGAGATGATCTCTCCCTCCTCTTCCATCTCTTATGTTCACAGACCTCGTTTCCTTGCCTTCACAGCCCTCAAATGAAGAGTCAGTGTCATTCTGACCCTGGAAAGCACACGAAGAATAATTGTCTCTTTCATTCCTAGCATTTTGTGCCATCAGGCCATCTTCAACTTATGGCAACCCTATGAATGAAAGCCCTCCAAAATGTTCTATCCATGACATCGCTGTTCTGAATTCAAGGCTGCAGCTCCCTTTGTGGAGCCAACCCATCTCTTATTTGGTCTTCCTTTTTTGCTTCTGCCACAACTTTCCCTAGCATGATTGTCTTCTCCAGTGAGACTTACCTTCTTACCATACTGCTCTGGAATTAATGAGTGAAATCCCATCATGATGTGTTGGCGACTGTGCAATTCTTCTTTCTACATTAATTGCCTACCTGCTTCACTACCTTTTCCTTTACCATCACCCTCCACTGAAACTAATGAAACTTCCTTCTTCAAACTACCCTTTTTTGCCCTGCCTAAATCCTTGGAGGGTAGACTTGAAGATCCAGTCTCCCTCCCTTACCCTTGCAGCAGGGAACCACATCTGTTTCCTCTCTGAAATTCAGCCCTGGGGAGTGGGAAAAGTGGGCAGTTTTGGTGAGGAGACGACTGTAGAGGCCAGGATACAAGTTATCCTGAGCATCCTCCAGCCGCCTTCCCTCTCCCTCCAAAGCACCCTTGCTAGATAGTCTTAAAAGCCAGTCTAGTAAAATCTGCAGAGCAGGAGGACAGTGGTGACAATAATCTCTGCTGCTTGTTCCACCAAGCGCCGGAAGACACCTCCAAGTTTAACAAGGGTGCAGTCGGTAATATTATACTCTAAAACTTTCTCTGCCAGTAACTAAATCATAGGAGAGGCATTTCAACCTAGAAGAATGGTGTCAGGGAGAAAACACACAAAAGCTGGGAAACCACAAAGCACCCAGCAGCTGGGGGAAAGGGGAGAAGCAGGACCATCTGGGGAACCCAAGTGGGCCAGTTTTCACCCACAGGCTTGAGGCTGAGCACTCTTGCCTTGCAGTCTCTCAGTGTTCCTAACAAAAATGAACATGAATGCATAGCAAGCCCAACATTCATTATTGTTGTCTGCTACTTTAATTGTTTTCCAAGCTGCATCTTCCTACCTATTCAGACTTGGTCAATAACTGCAAAGGTTCAGTTGTAGTAGGGACAGAAGGAGATGACATCTAATAAGAGGTGTAATGGCTGGTGCTGGAGGTCCTTCTCAAATTCTTCATCACTGTGCTGCTCAGCCTGAAAGCTCCTCCAAGTTCTCTAATCACCTTCCCTCTGTAATGAGTCTCTCATCTTGCTGATGAAAATCAGGGTATTTGGTTATGAAAGGGACACTGTTAATAACACGATCTCCCTCCCACTCCAGCCCCCTCCCAGCTTTCCACACAATTCTCTCAATTAACGATAGGCAGAAATTAATTTTTCCCCGGGACTGAAACAATTGCTTGGTGGAGGATTGCCAGCTCAGATCCAGATAGGAACTTTTCCCAGCAGAGCCCAGAGAAAAGAGGAGAGACCACAGTGATAAGCAGGCCCCTATCAGCAACCACAGGACGCCATAATACAAATGTTATCCTTAGAAATGTATTTAAAGAGGATATGTTTATAATTCGGAAGAGATTGTCAAACTGCTCTCTTCCCCTCCCACGGCAGCTCCATCCTGCCAGTGTTCAGCTTCCACCCCCTCTTTGCCATAGAGCTCTCTATTGCTGACATAGGGCTTGTGGCCAATGAACATGCCCCTTTCCTTTTGACTTACTGTCCATGGGATGGATGAACATCAATACTTAATACTGGCAAAGAGATATCTTAATGCTTCTCTGCCTGCTGATCAGAAAAGGTGGGAAAGGAACAGGTGGAATAAATAAAAGGCGCTAGGTAGAGTAGGTTCCACTGAGATGGATCACATGGGCTTCAAATGGAAGAAGCATTAGGAATTATGAGAAACAGAGAAAGTCAGAAGAGGTCTTCTGGGCTATCTAGTCTGACCCCCGGCTCCAGCCGACTCTGCTCATGACATGCCTACCACAAAGTCGCCCATTAGTAAATGGAGTCAAAACTATTTAGAGAAGGATATGGTCTGAACTAGATGACAAGAATAATCCTGGTTCTTGATAGAATTAAGATCAACCCATCCCAAAGACATTTTAAAATCAAATGCAGCAGAGGAAACTACACTGTACCTGAGGTAGCAAACAGCCAGGGAATGGGTGTGCTGGTAGGGGGACTGCCCTGCATACAGTTTCACATCTGTGGCTGGCCTACAAAGCTCTTTAGAGGACGAACTGTGAAGAACAGCAGGTTAACATTAGCCGTGCTGCAATGCTCAAATATTAGAATATCCTGGGGATCATCCAAAACTGCTGCTGCTGACAGTTGAATCAAAACATTTTTATGGGTTCCTCCTTTTTTTTGCTTGGGATGTCAACATTTCCCCTTAGATGCCATGTTTGAACCTGATATGGAACCATCAAATCCTTCACTTAGGCAGGCAGGTAGAATTTCTGAGTTTTGGACAATCCAGGATCCAAAGTTTTTTTTTTAGAAACTTCTTCAGTGTGGTGAGGAGGAAGCCAGAGGCACGATTGTTGCTTTGTCCAGTGCTTGCTTGCTCACTCTTTCCTTCTTTCCCTGTTCCTCTCTCTTTCAGCTCTGTCCTTCTCAATACCCAGGAAAGATTAACTCCTCTCCGTGCGCCAGAGAAAGTTATTATCATTAATGAAGAATTAAAAGGGAGCGATTAATAAAAGGGCCTTATCTGGTAACGAGGAGGAGTCTGGACAATGGGAGGAAGATGGAGAAAATGAAAAACAATAAATATGAAGTGTAAAAGGAGGCGAGTGCTGCTCCTGCTCTTAGATCACAGCTGCATCTCCTGAGGGGGGAAGGCTCCAAATTGCTAATTACTGCCTCTGAAAAGACCTCTCTCTGATATGTTTGCCGCTGAAAGGCTCCCATTAATGAAGCAGCAATGATGCCGTTTCCCTTTGACTTGCCTTCAATTCCCTCCCTGAGCTTCCTCCCAAGCCGGGAACAATGAGGCCCTAGGAGCTGGCGGCTCCCACAGGCCTTGCAGAGACTAGGCCGGGGGCAGCGGAGTGAGGGGAGATGAGCCGGCTGTGAAATATGGAGGGGGGAGATAAGGCAAAGACAGAGGAAAGAGGCTCACTCCCTGGAGCCCAGGGAAAATTTGCAGTTATTATGAAGGAGATGAGACAGATTAAAAGCCCTTGTGTTCTGCACTGCCCTTTTATTTAGTGGCTTCATCTCTGAGATGAAAGAAGTTGGAAATGACTTTCTCTGCATTTTGCTGCAAGAAGCTTCATGGCACATTTTTGACTTTATTCCTCCCTTTGTCTCTTGTCCCTTCTATCTTTCTCTTAACCCCTGAAAGGTTCAGCTGAGAAGCATCAGGGGTTCTTGCAGAGCATCCATAGTGGGGAGAAAAATAGCTTGCCTCTCCCTGCCTCCGCCCCATCTTGCCAAAAAAGAATGGCCTTTTCATAGGAAACTATCGCTGAGTGAAAAGGCTAGAGATGACCACCGGAGCCTGTCCCCATGTTTGTGGAAATAGCGTGCCCTGTTTACCAACGCATTCAAGTGCAAGGGGGCTGACTGGTAAGAAAGATGCAAGTGGAGTGATTCCCCTCTTAAAATAAATCTGCAAACACAACATTGTACAGGTGTTTACCAACTTACAGTACTGAGAGCTCTACATCCTCACACTTCACAAACACGAATAAAGACAGCATGGAGAGTGGAAGGAAAAAGCTAAACTACCATTTTCTACAGAAACAAATCAAGCATAAATTCTTTGCCTCTGGGTTTGGCACAAATTATTTCATTGCCTCACATGAAAAGGCCTTTTTCTGGAAAATGATGTAATTATTGATGCCCCTGAATGAAAAAAGTTTCATACTTTACTCTGAGAAAACCTGGGATTGGTAGTTCTGTAAGGATGGTAGGGGATTTCTCTTTCATGGAAATTTAAACAGCCACACAGAACTACAGTTTCCTTGATTCTTGAAAAGAAGCCCAAACAGCAGAAGCTGATCTAGATAGCAACCTCAGTGTAGTTCACTTCAAGGTTTGTAACAAATAGTTTATGGAAGGGGTGGAAAAGCTCTGTCCCCCCGTTACATTGTTACCCTCCAACTCCCATTATCCTAGCAGTTAAGGGTAATGGGAGTTATAGTCCAGCAACATCTGGAGGACTAGAGGTTCCTCACACCTGACTATGGCAGTAGATATTATAAGTCTATTCCCTTTACTCCATCTTCTAGTATCTCCTCCCATACATTTCCTGGCCAGGTACTATTTCTTTGGCAGCCCAATAGTTAACATGAGCTAGAATATAATCATTTTCCATCCAGCCTCTAATAATCTTCTATGATAATTTGGGAAAATCAGCTTAAACATAGCATGATAAAAGCTTTAATAAGAGAGAGGAGAATATTGAGATAGGATCATGAAGTAACTGGCTGTGGATTTTGGAGGCAATTTGCACCACCCAACTGCGAAACTATTGGCATAAAATAACAATGTATATATGATTAATGGGTAAGTTAGTGTATTCGTGAAAAGATAGATTCATTATTCTTTTTAAATGGAGGAAATTGAAATTGCAAGAAGCTTGACCAAACTAATTATTTATAATTTTGTATTTCTTTAACAAAAAAGTAGAACATCAACCAGGTACAAACAGTGAAATAGCATAAAAAGTGAATTGGGACCATCAAAGAAATATCTTGAAATATTTATCCATATGGGGGGGTGGGTAGTGCGATATAGTGGAGTGAGCACACATTCATGCAAAATTGGTGGTGCACATCATACTTTGCTGTGATGTCTCTAAGGATTCTGAAAAAAAGTCAGTAAAGGAAAATGGTCTTGCCAGAAGTATAGTTTGCACTTATATTTAAGAATTAAAGAAGAACCCTGTTGGATTAGACTACTGAACCAGCTAATCCAGCATTTTGTTTCCCACAATGAACAACCAGATACCTCCTGGAAGTCTGCAAGGACGGCAATATGGGCAATGGTCCTTCCCTGTTGTTCTTCCCTGCAACTGTGCCATATTCTCTGCATTTGGATCTCAGGATTGCCCTGTGAAGATTCAGATTTGGTTGGATTACAGGTTACCAGCTGACCTGAGGATCGGGCTCTCCCATCAACCTCACATTCTGGGGATATCTTCCCTGTACCATCTCCTAATCCATATCCATGCAGAATTGACTGTGGGCCCTTAAGAACTGCAGAACAGTTGTTCCAGGGTGGTGGAGCTAGAGTCAGGCCCTGCTAGCCTTTTTAAGCCTTCAGATGACTCCAGTTAAGTCAGCATCTTTGTATAGCTCAGCTGGAACTATCCAGGCTGCTGATTCCTGTTCACTACAACTTCTTGTAACTATGCCAGTGTAAGCTGACTTATGTTAACCTGATTTGTTGTACCTTGATTTATTTCAATCTTAAGTACATCTTGACTGGACTTACTTGTTTGGACTTGACTTACTCCAGCCTTAATTTGCTTGCCTCTACCTTTACGAGCCCCAACAAACCAGGGTAAACTGGTAATTCAGTGACACCCTACCTTTGGAGATTGTGTATAGCCATGATGGCTAATAGCTATAGATAGCCCTATACTAATTCCAACATGGCAGGAACAATCTGAATTTTACCAATTCTTGAAAGTATTTTAAATGACAGACCACACAAAAATTAGCTGATAGCCTCATGAAAGCACACACTTTCATAAAATAAGTGCTATTTTCTTTCTACTATTATGTCAAAGCCCTTTGTAATTACAGTATAAGAGATAGTGTCCCTGGTCTTTCAAGGTATGATGCTGTGGCAAGCTGCTACACCTCCAGGAATGAATGAGTAATATGGACCATCTTGTAATCCAATTATTAGAAACATAGATAATTGTGATGGGTGTGTTGATAGCATTGTGGTTTGCATGCTTAGTACAAAAGTGGTAGATAGCATACAGAACACAGTATTTAATTTATAGATCCATTTATATACTGCCTTTCAATTCTGCATAAAGCCCCTCCAAGATAGTCCCCAAACATAAAACACAGCCCTGCCACAATGAAAGCAATAAAATCAAACAAAATTTTAAAAGCCACTAGCAAAATTAGCACAATTAAAACCCATTAATAACTGACAAAATAAAAATGTTTTGACTACCCCCCCAAACCCCCCCCACAAAGGGGCTAATTGTACGTCTCCTGGAAAAGTATTCCACAAGTAGGGTGGTGCCACCAAGAAGGACCTGTCTTGGGTTACCACCAGCTAGACCTTCTTCACCCATCGAAGATAGAGCATAGTTTCCAGTGATGACTGCAATTAATTTCAGGGGGGTGGGGTTTATGCAGAAGAAGGTGATCCTTCATATATCCTTGTTCCAAGTGATTTAAAGCTTCATTGGTAATAACCAGCACCTTGAAGTGGGCCTAAAACAAGTAAAAAGCTAGCACAGATGAAATGGGATTGGTTTAATAAGATTTGAAAAGTGGACACCCAAAAACTTTTTAAAACAGGTTCAGTTTCTGTACATTGTTCAAGAACAGCTGCATGTAGAATGCGTTAGAATAATGTCTTGGAGATGGCCAAGGTATGCCCAAGGTAACTGTGCCAAGATCTACCTTCTCCAGGGAGGAACACCTTCTCCCTGATCTATCAGGGAGCTGATAGATCATTCAAAATGTTCAAATGCACAACAGCTACCTGTAGCTATGTGGAACTAGGGGCACTCCCAAACTGAAAATCTGATCTTTCTGGGTGCAACTCCTTCCAACACAGATCACATTTGATTTCCCACATTAGTTTGTGTATTATCAGTACCCCATCTTGTCTACCGTAAACCTTGTTAGATCATGCATGTCCAGTCCATTAATGTACCTAGGCACAAGGTTCAGAACTCCACATTTGTGGCATCAGCTGAAAAGGAAAGAATATTTGAGGGAAGAAGCTGCCATCATAGTATAAATTGGTACTTGTCATTTTGGTAAATATAATTAAGATGTCCTAGAAGTCAGCTTTAGGTTCTTATATAAGAAAATGGAGCTTGGAGTTCCTTAAAAACAAAAACCAAAGCAGCTCCATGTGTATGCAGGGTTGCAGATCTTCCTGCATGAATTGTGAAACAGCAGTGATGAAATGTTTAGGTACAGGGGAACATTTGGGGAAAGAGTGAGACTGTATGGAAGAGATGGGCTCCCATTTAAATTAAGACAACTGACTGCAGGGTTGTTGTTGTTTTTAAAATGCAGTATAACTTAAAAATTGATTTCTAGGGTAGAGCCAAGAGGTGATGAAATGCATCTAATGTGGGGCAATTTATCCCATAGGGATGATGTTCTAAAAGCTCAGTGTCTTCAAATTGAGTATAGGATTGAAGCTGTCAACTAATGAGACAATTAAAAGGTAGCAAGAATGGATTAAAAAGATAGCTTTATAAGTAAGATTAATAGGATATATTTAGCTATGGCTATAAAATCTGAACAAAGAACAGAGCTGGTCATATAGGAGCCGTTATTGCACAGTATATCCAAGACAACATAGATTTCAGTAAATTATAAATGTAAAAGGATACCAATTTATCTAATGAATGATAGAAATTCTAGGCCAAAAAGCAATATAGTTTAGGGAAATACTGTAGTATTATCCCATGAGCCAAATTCTTTAAATGTAAAGGAATCTGAAATGCAGTGGAAGTATAAATGTAATAATAATTTGTGCCACTCTGAGTGGTTGGATAAACATAAATAAAATAGATGAGAAACAGGAAATCAGCTAGAGAATTGGTAAGGCTATTAGATTTCAAAGATGAAAAGAGTATATTGAGGGAAACCAGGAATATACAAAGATAAATGTTGGTTTTTCCAGTAGTGTATCTGAAGAACTATGTCTAATAGTGGTGACAAGGATGTTATTCTAGATTATTAAAAATGATACATGAAAAAGGTACATGTCATTATGTGTTGGCAGTTTTCAAATGTGGCAATCTGTATTCTATGAGCAGGATACACAAGTCTATATAACTGAATCCACAAATCCATATCCACTGATTTAAATGGCCAGCTTGCTTTATACTCATTTGCTCCTGAGTATCTGTCTGCAGTGTTGGAGTAACATCCCTGTATAATGTGATGCCTTATCATATGCTTATGTCACCACTGGTACATGCCATCCTGTGCATCCACTTGTTGACACAAGTATTAGAACTGGTTGTGACTTACCTAAATATATACATTTTCCATATGTTTGCTGTTTAATCATATTTATGCATGATTGTTAGCTTTCCTGGAGATCCCTTTATGATCAGAAAGGTGTTTTTTTACATAAATCACATTGCTATTCTTGAAGAAATTAACCAGTTTCAGATTATGTATTAGTATGGAAAATCTGATAATGTAGTTGCTTACACATTTCCTAAATGTAAAGAATATTGGAATGGCAACTATCTGACTTTGTGAACTGTCTAGAACCCAAATATAATGTTCAGTATTCATTTTGACTTTATAGAGGAATTTGCTAATATATCTCCTTCCATCATTCTGAATAGTACTGAAAAGTAGTAAAGGCTGAAGAAAAATGACTGAAGAATGAAATGTTATGTTTTGCTTTCCAAAAGTAAAATTATCTAGCAATTTTAAATCAGTTTTAAGTGAATGGTTATTCCTGTGCAAGGCTTCTCTTTACATTTAAAAAATAGCTTATTTCATCTATTTGCTAGAGTAAAACTGAATACATGTTATTAACATCTGCAGGCAAACTGTAGTAAACAGATGTAATATGTATTAAGAGAGTAATAGTACTTTCCTATAATGTCTATTCAGAAGTAAATGACATTTAATTCAGTAGGACTAACTCACATGTAAGTGTGCACAGGATTGCACTCTAGGCTGCAATCCTATTTACAGTTATCTGAGAGTAAACTCATTGAACCTAGTGGGGCTTACTTCTGTATAGATCTGCATAGCATTGTAATGTAAAAGGCTAACAGAAGTATGAGCAATAATCACTAGCATGGATTTATAAACAACAAATCATGTTAGGCCAACCTGATTACTTTCTCTGATTGAACCCACAAAATTAGTAGATGAAGAGAATGCCATGTATGTAATATATCTAGAGGCCAGCAAAGCATTTGATACAGTGCCTCATAAAACGTTACTTGAAAAAATGAATTGATATTGGCTTGTCACTGTCACATGGATTAAAAGCTAACAGAAGGATAATAAACAAAAGAGAATGCTAAACAGCAAAGGGCTGGATTGTGGGCAACAATGCATAGGTGAATAGAAGGCTCCGCTTTATTGCCTCTGCTGGTGATTTGGAGGGAATAGATCAAAGAAGTTTACAAATGAGAGTAGGCAGGAATTGCAGGAGGGAGTTGAAAATATCAGTGAATGTAGAGGGAAAAAATGAGACTAGAAATATGGAGAGAAAATGATAAATGTACACGAAGTTTATAACAGAGATAGAAGCAGAACTTCATACAGAAACTGTGCCAGTAGAACTGAGTGAGGTAAGCATTGCAGTTTTAGAGCAGTGTGATGGTATTAGAAGTGCCATCAATCCAAATATATTTCATTTGTCCCCAGAACTGTACTCTAGGAAAAAAAATGCTCTCAGATTTCAAATGCAGTTGACTGTGCATTGCATTGTGTCCCTCTTCATCCTCAGAAATGTTTTGCACTTTTTAAAAGTTCATTTTTATTATTATTAAAGGTATTTTTAACAGATAAATTCATGAATGCTTGCACAGCATTTAAAATACATTAAAACAGTGGAGCTGAAGCATGTGTGTGGTGGGTGGATGTGGGAGGTAGGGGCAAGAATGATGGCACTGTTTTGCTGGTATGTACATATACTATTTCATTAGTATATGAAATATTAGTATATTCAATAGCTGAGCTTTCCTCACAGCTAAGGCACATTCTTTAAATTTGCTTTTCCAGTAATGAGATAGATCTAGGATCTGCTTTCCACTCATGAAAAGCACATAGTTAAGTCTACTTTCACAAGCCCATTTGTACACACCTAAATCTGAATCCAACCCTTTATCTGTGTTCAACCTGATAAGTCTGTAACTACAGACCTACTAATGAAGCAAAAACAAGTGCCACTGAATTCAAAGAATTTAAAAAAAGAGTTTCAATTAAAAAAAATATAAGAGTTTACCTTGGAATTCAAGATTTAAAGTACAACAAATGAAGAAAATCACAACAAAAAACTGGGTACCTAAGTAAAGACCAGAGGCTACAGCTTCCATGAATGATTTGCCAAGAAAAGAATGACTCCAACCAAAGGATCTTCCAAAGCACAAATCTTAAATGAATCAATATAGGAATGTCAGGTCTTCAATATGGAGAAATGTTACTTTCATTTGTACAGAGGCTAGAGGTCAGAGAACAACTCACTGGTATTTTCATAAATAAGAACTTCATAACCTGTAGCCAAGCCATTGTATATGCCAGTAAATCAGGTAGGTGAACTGAAGGTTAGGGGTGGCTTGGTAGGTCACTTAACATTATTTCTAGACTCAAGATGGTTCTAAGAAGTGATGTTTCTAAATTGATTCACATCAAAATACATTGTATGAAAAAGTGGACTAATTTTAGCTATAACAGAGGCCTGAGTGTCCTAGCATCATTGCTGCAAAGTGGTACTCTAGTCGGGACTGCTCAGGGTTAGGCCATCTAATAGGTAAATTATTCCATGACCACCTCATGAAACTGGACCTCTGGACAGTGTGTTGCATTTCTTTGCTTGTCAACTACCAAATAATTTATCAACCAAGAGCCATTCTCATGACATATTTGAACATGCATCTGATCAGAGAAATCAGACATGAGATTAATCTATACAGAAATCATGTCATGTGAATCAGATCTCTGAGTTATCCTGTGGGAGGTAACAAATCCACTATTTCTCATCTTTCCTGTGTGATCTCACCAATAAAAAGCCTACTGATACTGAAAATAAAAGCTGTGAATACTTTCATAGTTCAGCTAGTCTAGAATTAGAAAAGTCTGCTTTAACCAAAACTTTAATACAGTAAAACCTTGGATTATGAGTAACTTGGTCTGTGAGTGTTTTGCAAGACAAGCAAAACATTTTTCTAAATTTTAACTTATTAAACGAGCAATGCCTTGCAGTACGAGTTATCATGTGTGCTTTGCCTGCCGAGCATCATGTCACAACTGAGCACCAATTCTCTCACTGTGGGTGCGAGTACAGCATCGTCTCCCCCCAGCGCACCCGCGATCACGCCTGCCCGCCCCCCCAGTGCGCCTGCGATTGCACCCGTCTCCCGCCCGCCTCCCCAAGCGCTCTCGCAATTGCACCCATCTCCCCTTCAGCGTGCCTGTGAGCGCGCCCGCTTCAAATTTTTGCGATTAAAAAAAAGTTACAGAACTGATTAACCTTATTTACATTGAACCTTATGGGAAAATTCACTTTGATATACAAGTGCTTTGGATTACAAGCATCTTTCTGGAACGACTTATGCTCACAATCCAAGGTTTTACTGTATTGCCTTGTAATTAGGCTCCCAAGAATTGCTAGTCTGCAAATTTATTACTTGCTCACCAAGTGGCCAATATCCTGTGTTTCCATATTGGCCATGAAGAAATGGCTTCCCTTTCATCCATGGGGACCGTGAAAACATAGGCAGCTAGCCTATTAACAGGGTATTGAAAATCTTGCCTTCTACTAAGCTGACTAGTAAAGAAAGATGGCTTTGTCCCTCCTCTACCATCCAGTTGCATTTTCTCACAGGTGGCAAAGAAAGGGAGAGTGATTTCCCTTGTGACTAGCACAGAAACCAAAGGGGCTGGTAAAAGAGGGGCACAAATATTCATCCTTTGCCATCAGGCTTCTCATTGTCCTGAATGGAATTCCTTGTTTACTGTGGTGACTTGGTAAGTTCCCCACAAGACTAGTCTAATCACATTTTTATTCAAACAGTCATTCTGGTCACACTGTGATACCAGTGTGTGTGTCTGTGTGTGTGTGAGTCAAATTATGCCTCTGGAGTTGTTCTTAATAACTCTATGTAATATGGTGCTTTAGTTTAATTAACATCAATTTTCTTCAAGAGTTTTCAATGGGGTTTAGAATCACCACTCCAGATTTAAAATTTGTTCTTCAAAGAATGGAAAAACCCTCCTTTTATATCTTTATTACATTTATACTTCTGTCAAGGAACTCAGGGATGCAGGTGGCCACAGTGGTTTAAACTGCTGCGCTGCTGGGCTGGTTGATCGAAAGGTTGCCGGTTTGAATCTGCACAACAGGGTGAGTTCTCGTTGCTCCGTCCCAGCTCCCGCCAACCTTGCAGTTCGAAAACATGCAAATGCAAGTAGATAAAAAGGTACCACTTCGGCGGGAAGGTAACAGCATTCTGTGCACTTTGGTGTTTAGTTATGCTGGCCACATGACCACAGAGACTGTCTGCAGACAAATGCTGGGGAGATGAGCACCACCCCCTAGAGTCAGACATGACTGGACTTAACGTCAAGGGGAAACTTTTACCTTTACCTTACAAGGAGCTCAAAGTTGCACATGTCATGTGCTATGAAGAACAGAAGAGCCATGCTGGATTAGACCAAAAGTTCAGCTAGTCCAATCTTCTGTTTACATGGAAAGCATGCCAGTGGGAAACACGCAAGTAGGAAATTAGTGCAATATCACCCTCACTGTCATGTTCCCCAGTAACTGATATATGTGGTGCCTTTGGTATTAGAGTAACATATAGCTATCACACTAGTACCTTTGATAGCCTTATTCTCCATGAATCCTCTTGTAATCCAATCTGATTGGTGGTCTTCACTACATCCTATAATAGCAAATTCTATAGCTTAACTATGTGTTGTGTGAAGAAGTACTTCCTCTTATCTGTCCTGAATTTCCCACTAGTCAGCTTCATGGGATGACCCTTAGTACTAATATTATGAGAGGGAGCCAAATGTCTGCTATCATGTCTCCCATGCTTACCTTTACTCTGAACTAAATGGTCCTTTTTTCTTCTAGCTGGGTTTTTCCAGCCTCTTGATCAGTTTAATTGCTTAGTTCTTCATTTTCCAATTCCACAGTATCTGTTTTTAAGTGCAGTGACCAGAACCAGTAGACAGTATTGCAAGTGTGGTTGCACCATAGATTTGTATAAGGGCACTATGATATTGGCAGTTCCATTCCTTTCCTAATTATACTTAATAGAGAAACATTTTCACATTAGTCACACAATTGGTTGACATTTTCATGAAGTCATCTATGAAAGTTTCAAGATCCCTTACTTGGTCTGCTAGATAAGATTCTGTCAAGTGGGATGCAGGGAGTTTTTGCCCAACGGGCATAATTTTACCTCACACTGAAGCAAATTTCCCATTTTGGTGCCCATGCTCCCACTCTGGAAAGATCCTTTTGGATTCCTGCCTCCACATTACCCTCACAATAACCATGTGAACCAGAGGTTAGACTGAGAGTTAGAGACTAGTCCAAGGTAACACAGAAAGCTTCAAGGCTCTGGGGCACTTGAGTGCAGGTCTTCATGGTCTAGTCCAACACAAACCGCTATGCCACCTACAATACCAGCTCCTTTACCTCAAAGAAAAAGCAGCGCAGCTAGTAACAGAATGAGAAGTCCCTCTCCTTTGACAAGTTAGGAGGTAATGCATAAAAGCAACCAGTAATGCAGTGTGTGACTTTCCAAATTATTAACTAATTTCTTTTTTTCTTATTGTACACTGTTCTGAAAGCTTTCTCAAAGAATGGTATGTAAAAGCTTTAAATAAATAAACTTTGTGCAATGCTTAGTCTTAAGGTGTGATCCTATAAATGTTTCGGCCTAAGAAAAGCATTCTACAACCCCCAGAATTCCTCAGCAAACCTTTTTTAAGATAAATCAAAAGCCTTTGAGAAAGAGGAGGGCCAACGTACCCTTGCTGTCAAGAGCCTGTGCTGCACGGCAAACGTGAGGAGCGAAGCCAAGGGTAAACTACAGCAAGGCGATCCAGAAGGCAGCTGACCCAAGGACGGTGTTATGGTCAGGAGGGTCTGTTTGATCAGCCCCGAATGGGGGCCTTCTCCTGATGAATGGGTTATACGAAAAAATGGGATGAGCAGGCAGGGACAAAAAAACCACAATCTAAGTTTTACAAATTAACAGGAGAGCAGGTAGATATCCATTTTTTTCCCCGAAGCCGGCTGCAGCTTGCTCTGTTTGTACCGAGGAATGGACAAATTGTACGCGCGCCGATTTAACTATTGGGAAAAGGACTCTTTCAACGTAGTCCGCAGCAGAGACGGTGTTGGGGAGCACGTACCGGTTGCAGTTCCGAATCTGGCATAAGGAGCCCTATCCCACCACCCAGTTGTCCTTGGGCAATTGCTTTAAAAGCAGGCAGGCGCGGCCACGCACGGGGGGGGGGGGGGAGAGAATGCAAATCAGCATACGCAAACTCTGCATTTGTTTTTTGCCCGGGGAGCCTGAACCCCGGATCCCCTTGTTCGAAGAAGCAGGTGTCCTGCTATTCCTCCTCCCACGCAGTGTTTTTCAATAGGTCTGGTGTGCATTCGCGGGTTAACAAGCGAAGGGTGGAATATGGGCCTGCGATCTGTCACGAGAGTCACGACAATCGAGCCTTTTTGGAAAGGGGAAAAGCCCCTCTTACGGGATATGGTTGGCGGGGTGCCTGCGCTTGGCTTTCCAGAGAAAGCAATCTTAGGCGCGTTTACTCTGAAGTAAGACTCGCCGAGTTCCAGTGGGACTGAGAGTGCCGCCCTGTGCAGGTGCAGTTAGATGCGATTACCCCTGAGCATCTAGAGGACTGCAGCTTTATGACGCACGAACCTATGCATATTTATATAAGGGGGAAAGCCCTATAACTCCCAGCATGCCCCAGCCACTTGTAGATTTTTTTTCTGTCTAAGACTGCATAGCATCACGTCCTTTCTCCCGTTCACGGCTATTGTACCACCTGTAAGCCCGTAAAGCACCACCGCACATTTAGGGCTGCATAAATCAAAGGCGCGAGTTTTCAGGAGTTGCCATATTGGTCTGTTGCAGCAAAACGAGCAAGAATCTTCTAGCACGTTTTGCTTTTAGGGCGCAATCCTATGCCTGTTTAGATGGAAAAGAATTCCTACAATTCCCAAACGTGCCCGAGCCAGCGTGGTTTGCTAAGTTATGCAGTGAATGCAGTTTAAACTTTTAAACTTTTCTGTTTAAACTGACAAAGGATTGCGCCCCTGTTCTGGCATAAGCTTTCATGGACACTGTACTCTGGGTGGGAAGCATTAACCTCGATATATGCGGGCTTAGAGGAGGGGGAGGTAAACTGCTCTGTCAAAGAAGAGCGCGAGTCTCCATTACGATGGGAAAAGGAAACTACAGCGGCGGCGGCGGTTTCTTCATTTATTCAGACGTAAACCCAGTCGGCGCGCTAAGTCTGAGTCTAGCTCCGCACACAGAAAAATCCCGCCGATGGAGAAAAGGAAGAGCATCGCATCCCCGCCTGGGACGAGCCAAGGGAGGTGTGACGTGAAGCGAGGTCGTCGCATCCGGAAGGGGAAGGAGTGCTCCCTTCCCCCACTTTCGAGGACCGGAAGTGCCGGTTGGAACCTACTCGGTGCCGAGCTGGAGAGGCCTAAGGAGGCGGCGACGCTGAGTTTTGATGCGGCCTAGGAGGCTGTTGTGGGAGCCGGGTGAGCAAGCTATGACACGTAGGGAAAGGGTCTGTTGCGAAGTTTGAGGAAGACAAGATCGAGCCGCGGAAACGGGGCAGGGAGGGAAGCAGAGAGGGGCGGACTCGGTCGTAGAGGCCTTTTCGTACCGTAGGGAAGACAGGGAAGGCGGTCAGTGGCTCCTAGGGAGGTACCGCTGTTGCAGGAAACCGCGTGCCAGGGAAAGGACAGAAGAAGGGTTCTCTTGGAGCAGACCAAAGGTCTCTTTCCTGCAGTGGCTGTCATCTGTGTGTTTCTTGGAAGCCCGCAAGTAGGGCGCAAGGATAGGAGCCTTCTCGTCTATTGTTCTTCCCAGTAAGTGGCATACTGTTGAGGGTCCACATAGGGGCATGTGAGACGGGACAAGAGGTGGTGGCATGGGTAGGAAGGAGCAAGAGGCGGACAGGGGGAGTGCTTAGGAAGCTGCTTTATGCTGAGTCAGACCATCGGACTAACTCGCTTGGTATTGTTGACATCAGGGATAGGCAACCTGGCGGATTGTAGATTTTTTGGACGACAACACCTAATCATTGGCTGTGCTGATAGGAGGGCACTACTGTGCCTATCATTGGCCTGCATTGTCAGGCATTAGCTTCCACGGTCTCAGGAAAGGATCAGTGGAAAACTGGGACCTCCAACATTTTCCCTTATGGTAGATGATTGAGGCAGTGCTTGGGATAGAAATGGGTTAAGGCTTGGAAAGAAAATGGTAACAGGGATGCCCTCGCCTTTCAGGTGTCATTATCTCTCCAAACCTTAGCTCATGGGCAAGTGGCTGTGAAAGCAGGAACATGACTGTTCTTTGGCAAGTTAGGGATTGACCATAACATAACTGCAAATGTAAGATCTTTTCTTAATCCTTGGGCACATGTATTATTATCACTTTGCTAGCCCTTCTCCTTTTGTTGATATATGCTCTATTAATGGTAGTACATACAATGATAGTAGAAACAATTCTTCCAGGTAGTGGTGGGAATTATTCTAAAAGCTACATAGGTGTTAAAGCTACATAGATGTTAAGTGGGACAGATATTACTATTAAGTTTCCATGCTTTCTTCAAGCAACTCAGGGTGGATGTATATGATCTCTCATCCTTCTTGCAACAATCTTGTAAGGCTGGAAAGACTGAGAGGTACTATCATTCATTTAGAAATTATTGTCGTATACTACATCCAGGAGACTCCCTAAAAAGGGTGCATAGTATTTTTGGTATTAAGCTGTAATGGGTTTGGAGCCACTTTTACAGTTGTTCTTTGCCTTGAAAAAAATTGAATATTGAAGTCTTTTTCCTGTGGATTATCTTCAGGCTCAGTTTTCCCCCCTGTTGTTCTAAGGAGAAAAGTGCTCTTTGAGGTATGTGAAGGAAATGGTATTTTAGTACTTCAGCTGGAAAAGAGAAGCATATGTGTTTTTAATGGGGAAACACCATCCGTGATAATACCAAAAAGCAGTTTGCAGTAAACACATTGGGTAGACTGAAAATGTGTGATTTGGGCTTGATGTGGTAGCATGATGGCAGGTTATTTATTTATTTATTTATTTATTCATTCATTCATTCATTCATTCATTCATTTCAATGTAATACCACTCAATAGCTGAGGTTCTCTGGGTGGTTAACAAAAGTTAAAAATAAGCAAAAGTTCAAAAAGACAAACAAGCAAATAATCAATTTCAAAAGAACAAAACCATAATAGGTATAGGAACAGTTTATACATTTAATAAATACATACATAAATGCATGATTGCAATTGCAATTGAAACAGCATAGAAGCATAGTGACAGTACAGAATAAAATGTAATATATAAAAACAACATAAAAAACATGAACTGTTAAGATGCTAGAAAAATAAAAAGGTCTTCACCTGCCACTAAAAAAAATATAAAGTAGGTGTCAGGTACACTTTTGGGAAGCGCATTCCACAACTGGGGTGCCACAAACCTCATCTTGATAGTCACCCACTTCACTTCCTTTGGAAGGGACTACTACAGAAGGACCCTTGAAGATGACCTCAGGATCTAGTGGGTGCATATGGGATGAGGCGATCCTTCAGATAACCTTGCCACAAGCCATTTAGGGCTTTGAATGTTAGTACCAACTCTTTGAATTGGGCTTGGACTTCAACCGGCAGCCAGTGTAGCTGGAAGAGGATTGGTGTTAATATATTCTCATGACCCAACCTCCATTAGCAGTCTTGCTGCCCCTTTTTGGATCTGTTCAGTTTCTGAACCATTTTCAGAGACAGCTTCACATACAGTGCATTATAGTAATCCAAATGAGAGATTTCCAGATCATGGGTAACTGTAGCTAGGCTCTTTCTATTCAGGTAGGATCTAATTGTTTACTTTTATGCTAGCAGACATTGCCCATGGATGAGTTGGTGCATGATTTGTTCTCGGCCCTCGAGCAGACTTCTGAACAGAAAAAGCTGGATGAGCTGTGTGAAGAAATGACTTTGAGCCCAAGGCAGCAGCGTCGACAGCTTCGCAAGAGGCGAGGACGCAAACGGCGTTCAGACCTCACACACCAAGCAGAGCATGCCTGCTGCTACAGTGGGGCCTCTGAGTCCAGCTTGGATGAAGTTGCAGAAGACTGTTGGGAAGTGCTAACTGCCAACTTCAGTGACTCAGATGACATGGCAGTAGCCAAACGTCATCCAACACTCAGTGCAACTCTCAGGAGTAAGCAGCACACCTGGCATGAGTCAGACTCATTCACTGAGAATGCACCTTGCCGACCACTCAGGCGCCGTCGAAAGGTCAAGCGTGTGACTTCAGAGGTGGCTGCTAGCCTTCAACAAAAACTCAGAGTATCAGAATGGAGTTATGAGAAGGGTTGCAGGTTCAAATCTGCTAAGAAGCAGCGTCTGTCTCGCTGGAAGGAGAATGCTCCCTGGACATCATCCAGCCGAGGACTGTGTGAGTCAGCAGAGACCAGGGCTTTCCTCAGCAAAGGTGGAAGGAATGAGAGGATGGAATGTGAAGCAGATGAACAGAAACAGGGTTCTGATGAAAACATGTCCGAATGGTGAGATGTACAAGACTCTCTTGTAATATTCCATTACAGTTGTTTACAAGTGGATGGTCCATCCACTGGGTAGCTTCCTTTGTTATGGACCATTTTCTTTATTGGTATAAATTGCTCCATTTTTCTTCAAGATAGCACTCTGTTCATTGTCAGTGACTCTCTGCTAAAAACTTGTTTTGCAGGAGATATGTGGGCAGATTCCAGTGTTATACGTGAAACTGATTTTGCTCTGATTTCCAATCTTTATTAGAAATAGCTCAAAAAAGCATGATTGTTTATCAGTCAAGCTTTGTTGCTGTTATCCTGCATCCTCTTGATCATATTTTTTGAGATGACATTTTCTTGTGCAGATCTTTTCCCACAGTGTTTGCTCAGAAATACCATCTGGTATTTTTTAGGAGCTTCAGAAGTAAGTGCTTTGCTGAAATACAAGTGATGTTGCTAGGATATTGCTACTATTGTCATTGCTGTCAGCCTTTTTTTTGCATTGTAGTTATACAGTGCATGCTGATATTTATGATGATTGCAGGTTAAGTAGTGATGTCATACTACAGGATGCTTCACACAGAATGCCCAGACTTCTGCATCAGTGTGTGCTAAAGTTGCTGTTTCCTTCTCTAATAAGTGATGGATTTGTATCTAATGTATACCTGTGGAAAGGTGGGCAACTTAATGTTTGCTTAGTAGTTCTCAGTCTAATTTCATGTGACCATTGGCTTGATTTCAAAAGCCCTCTGGAAGCAGTCAGTTCAGCCTTCATGCAAGAGTGATCTACCCTTCTGTGCCAGCTTGCTGGTCCGGGAAGGAGTGGGGAGAAAAAAGGGGATGGTAGCAGGAGAAAGAAAAGGGATGGCCCTGCTCACCATTAGTATGCAGCCCTTCACAGAGTATTCCTTTGAATGTGACCCTCAATAGAAAAGGGTTTCTGCTCCTCCTTTAAGAGGTGTATTCAAGTAAATTGAACATGATTTAAATGAAAGCAAAACTCAACATTTCAAAAAGCCTTTGTAAGAGACATATATCTGACTCTTTTACATGTGTTTTTTGCTGCCTATTATAAAATCTGGAGTTACGGTGTGGTAACTGTAGAATTTCCATGGTCTGTCTCATATTTAATGGTACTAGGAAGCAGGTATTTCAGAGGTATATGGCTGAATGTTTAGTTTACATTTTAAACTGGAGGAATGTCCTTATTTCTTGCCTGCTGTTCCTCTGTGTCAAAATTAGTTGTTTGGGGCACATGGAACTTAAGAAATAATTTTTTTAAATGATGAGAAAAAATTAGTAGTCACCTTTCCTTACAATATTTAGGCTTTTTTTCTAGTCTTCTCTCCTCTTCCCCTATGTATTAATATGCACACTTACCATTTTCTGTATACAATATGAATTACATTTTTCCTATTTTCTTGATAGGATAGGAAAGCAGAACCTTTCCATGCTTTGCTTGTCTGATGGGTCAAAATAGCAGCACTACTCATCCTAGCTCCTCTGAGCCCCAGTGCAAAAGGGAGCTCTATCATTTTTAAAATGTTAAAAGGGAACTTGTGGCTTGTAGATTATGTAGATATTGATTGGACTACTTTTTGTCAATTGGTATCTTCTTTTGCTAGATTTTTGAGGTACAACCACATCTATGTGTGTTCCTCAGTTTATTCTTTGCTACTGACAATATGTATTTTTGGTTCTCTTATAACTGGTAAGATCTGCTAATTCAGGAGCTGTTTGCATGGTATTAGTTTGCATGTGTGCCTTGTGACTTAATAATAAAATCTACTCCCTGGATTTCTTTTTTTGCTACAAAGTACTTTGTTGTTAACACAGCATACCTTATTCTACAAGTAAGCAAGTCTCCCTCTCCTTCTCTCAACACACACACACACACACACACACACACAGTGTGTATGTGGTGTTTGTTTTATAACATTTGCTAACTTAATCCTCTGCTTGTGAAAAACATTTTATTGATCTGAAGTCGAAAACACTTCAATTATTTTTGATATTGATATTAATTGACAATATTAAGCTATATGGCAGAAGTATACAGGGCCTCCTATGATACTTTCCTATGATGAATATTTTGAGTTTTTTTGTAAAAACCTCTGAGATATGGATTAACCCCTTCTCATCTACTTTCCTCCCTGGAATGGTTAAAGGCATCTTATCCTAACTGTTGTAAAAATTTTTGCTGCTCAGATAGATTTTAAATTATTATTTGAGTTAATTAGCTCTCCAGTAACTTGCATTTATTTTCCAAAGATTAATTTTAATTGGCTAGACTACAGTTATAACTGTTATATCACCTGTGGCTGAATCAGTGTTTTTATCCCACTGCAGGTACTGCTTACTAATATGAGAATGTTTGTGTTACAATTCTCTTGTGGAGGATCACTATAAATATTGTTATTTACATTTAAGTTTGAATGTAATTATCTTATTTTGTCTTTTTTGTAGTTCACTTCCCTCTGACCTCACCTCTGTTGACACTTTTTCCTCTTTACACCATGCTTCTGGTGAAGTGTACTCTAGTCCACAAGAACTTGTGTTTTAATAAATGAGTTTGCTGATTTTTAATCTGACATTACTGAGTCCATGCTTTTTAGTAAAACAGTGATATTTAAAAACACAATTAGGTGGTTATACTTGGGACTCTTCAGTTGGCCTCTTGTATAGCAGGAAGATACTTCAAATATGAAATTGCACAGGGTCTAACTTAGAACTGTTATTTTGGTCTGGATCCAAACTTGCCTTTTTGCAAACAAAGCAGCTCCTTCAAATCATATAAGGAATTGAGATGCAGCATAAGCTCCCTGCTGAAGGAATGAGGAAGGCATAGTTTGCTAATTTCTACTACAGCACTTTCCATAATATTCCAGTGTACTGGATCAGTTTCCCAAGAGGCACAAGGAACTGCAGCAGGACAAAAAATTTGGCAAAAATTGCCTCCACTTCTCCTTCCAGCAGGCCTAGATTCAGTGCTTGGTAGGCATGTTTCCTTTATATTTGGGATCAGTTGGCATTTGTAATGTATAAGAGGATTGCTGTCTAAAAGTTTTGGGAAGAAAAGTAAAGATTTAGTGGGCATGCTGGAATGAATGTGCTAGTTACAATACCGTAGAAATAAAACAATGTTTTGATTTTTTTTCCTAATGGCACTTTGGTTATCTCCAGTGTAGACATGAGTTGGGGGTCCTTCATTAATTTACAGTGTGAGCTTTTACTGTTGTACTCGGACGTCAGTTCTGTTGTGTTCAGTGGGGCTATTTTTTAGCGCTGCAGTCATCAGCTTTATGTTGTCTTAAGCCTCTCTGCTTTTCATGCACTTTGTAAACCATTTTGAGACTGGCATATTTTGGAGACGACGTGCCAATAAAATTACAGATACCTAATGCTCGTCAGTAAAGCAGTAGTTTTATTACCATGGCCAATCAAATTGGTCAAACTCTTTTGGACTTCAGGCAGTTGTTGATCATATCACACTTCCTTTTGGTAGAACAAATTAGATTTCTCTCAAATTAGATTTCTCTTACTTGAATTCAGCTTAAATACCTTGCTGAATTTCCCTGTTACCCTAATATTCAGCAAGATATGGAATATATCAACTATCAGAACACCCACTTGTTTCAACTTTTGTAGCTCACTTCCTTTCCTCTTTGATAGGTGCTGTATTTGGTGATAGCCTGAAGTGAGAGCCTAGCTAAGCTGATGTATTAGAGGTTTCCTCCCAGGAAAGGAAAAAAAAAATCTCCACTCCTAGAAGGCAAGTGACAGAGACAGAGTGTCCTGCCTCTCCCCCCCCCCCCTTCAGCCCAGCCTGACCTTCTGCATCCCCTCTGTGCCTCTTGTTTTCGTATTTTTATAGAAAATCAATATCCTTCTTGACACAAACAGTAGCTCAGGAGCAGGACTAAATAGGGGAGAGCTGAGATCTGTCCATCACCTCTCACTTTAACTCTACCAAACTATTTAATTATGGCCATGCTTTGCTCCAGGTGTTTGCAACAGTGCAATTGCTAAATGAGGGCCATTTTAACCAAAGATTGGGTGATCAATAACACTCTATAGCAATAGCTTGTCGGATCAATAGCATTCATTATTTTGTGGTTAAGGTAAGTAGCCTCCATTGTAACTGGAGGTCATTAATCAGTGTTTACTGGACTGCATATCCTCTACTAAAGCATAGTATGCTTTCATGTTGCACTGGCCTCTGTTGCAGGAACCTTTGAGCTGTGATTGCAGGAAGAAGGCTGGCTATAGTTTTGAAAACCTCTACTGAATTGCAGAGTAGTCCTATGCTCCCTTACTCAGCATCTACAGGGTCATAGGATAATTCAGATCCCAGCACTGAAGTTGGAGACTGATCTCCAGTCTTGGAGGTAGGAAACTGCATTCCAGTTCCCTTCCCACTACGCAAAATAAGCAGTGCCAGCTACCTCTTCAAGGTCATTTTTGGGGGATTACCAAGGTATCCTGCCATTTCTGTAGTTTCATTTCATCCCCTCAAGTAGTGTAGCTAGGTGGCCAAAAATGGACGTCTAGCTGAAATGCAGCATGGGAAGAGCAGGGAAGTAGAGAATGCCTCCAATACTCCCAATATCTGCACTGGATGGTCATAACCCTACAAGTTTGGAAACTTTTGAACATCAAGGGTGCAATCAATATGATTATGCCCTCATTTGTTTATATTTGTTTCACCAATCTACCTTGAGGATTTGGAGTAGAGGAATAGATATGATAATAAACCTAACATTGATTGATAACGTACAGCCACAATAAGAAGCTGGCTTTGGCTAGACAATTCCCAGAGACTGCTGGTATCTACTGTAATTGCATGTAATTGCACAACAACCCTCTTTAACAACACACTGTGATGTTGTTTTATTGTAAGAACGTCCTGCGACTCTCGGTAATAGGACGGTATAGAAAACCTGATGTCAAGCATTCTATCTTCCCATTTTTGTTTGTAAATAAATGTTTGTGGATGTTACAGAAGGTGATCTTTTCTCCCTCACCCTCTAGTTTTGGTGCATGATAGCTTAAAGTAAAGATAGAGAGGATTGCAAAAGCTTATATAGTCTTCTAGTGTCGGACACGACTTCACGACTAACAACAACAAAAACAACAACTTTCGCATCAAAATACAAAAGGACAGTCCAGAAGTGCAAGTATGTTAGATGCTTACTTGAGTTTTAGATCTGATCGGTCACTGGGTCTTCTCAAATCACAATATGTTTAGTATTTGTGATTTTACTTCACTATAGGAGGTAGGCAAAATTCTGTAGTTTTGATGTTTGTTATGGTGATAGTTTTCATAGTGTTGTAAGCAATAGTATTAGAAATTTTGGGGTTAGCTAAAACATTTTTAGGTTTAGGTTTATAAATTAGGGATTCCAGTGATACACGAACTGACTAAATTAATTGGCATTACTCGTCTCATGATACATTCTGGGTGATGCTTATCAATCAAGAGATGCCCAGTATTGTTTTTTTACTCCTGTATTGTTACAAACTTTGCTATGGTGAATACATCCTCCTCTTTTATCCTTGGACTGCCAGGTTGCACAGTTCAGAACAATGAGGAGATATCATTCCACATGCAAGCTTGCCATTTTCTGGGCTTTTTGATATGACACAAGATTGGATTGTATCACACTTGTTTTTTTTGCAAAGTTACAGTGATATTCTTTGTAGCTCCTATTGTATTCTAACTGCTTCATGAAGGTTTTATAGTATTGCAAAGCTGTTTTTCTTTATAAACACAAATGGAAAATATGAGGGGCCAAAACAGTCAGAACAACGGGCTTTGATTTGATCTTATATTTTGTTATGTTTCAGTCTCACAGTTCCTTCAACTAGGGCAGTTTAGCTTTATCAAAATCTTGGGAATTGGGAGGGAACAGAATTAGCCTTGATTTTTAAAGGAAATTATAGGCTTCAATATTTTTTGTGTTGATATATTAATTTCAGCCAAAAGATTAATAGGTTAGAGCAGAACTGGGCAAAAGGTAGATAACCAGATGTTTTGGACTTCAACTCCTTAGAAGGCCCTACTACCATGGTCAGTGATCACAAATGCTGGGCACTGAAGACTCAAACATTTGAAAGTTTATTTGGATCCAGCCCTCTTTAAATATTTAGCATTTAATAATATGTAAAAGTCAGGAAGTTTGCTTAGAAGCCAGCAGATAAGAAAACTTAGCAAAATGTCAGTGGGTGAGGGAAAAGTTTTTACTCAGGAAACTGAAACTTAATTTGCAGAAATGAATGAGAAACTACCTTCCTGATTGGTTCAGGTTGGGAAGAAAATATCGTTTTAGCCAATATAAGCTGGAAGCTAGAGCAGGAAAGAAGATAGAAGCAGAGAGGAAGGCAGAAAAGGGGTGGGGGTGGAAGGCAGGCAGGCAGGCAGGCAGGCAGGCAGGCAAGCAAGCAAGCAGGCCAGAGTCTTAGTTGAAATAGAGCTACAAGAATTGGGAGAACTGGTCCAATGACAGTAAGATATTGCTTGGATAAAGGATAAAATAGGGGCACAGTTTAATCAGATTACTTGGGTGTGTTTATCCATGGTTGCTTTATTATCTTATTGTACATACATTGATTGTAACATTTATTATAACATTTTCCTATTGATTTCTGCAAGCAAAAGCAGCTAAACAACTCAGAAACATACTCCATTCCTCAGTTGTTTGGTGTTGCCTTTGAACTTATAATCCTGGCTTGTTTCTCACCCAACAAACCAAATCCTGTGGTTTGTTGTAAAGGTGTTTCTTTGGTTTGTTGGAAAAGAGGCGAGTCAAAGATAGGATTATTTAGCCCTTCCCAGTTGCAGTGGTCTGGGTCAGTAGCTAAGATCCACAGTGATGCTCATGGTTAAGTGACAACCTTTAAATAAGTCCTCAAAAATGTCTAGCTGCTGCTTTGTGGTTGGTCTGATTATATATACCCATTAATAGCTTAAAAACTGAAGCCAACTCAGCTTGTTTGCCTGGAGGCTGTGTTTATTTATTGCTAATGATCAGATGAATGACTAGAAGTTTGTGAGCAGGGATTTTACACCTGGTATTCAATATCTGTAGCAGTTTACCCACTATGATCTTTTACATTGTTTACAAGGAACAAGTTCCCAATTATTTTGTTTGGCAAAATACCTTTAGGAAGCTGAATAAAGCAGAAGGGTTGATGGGGAAATTATTGTCTTGAGTATCTGTGGTGTACACTGGCATTTGTTTACTTGAAGTATCTGGGATAGCTATGGACTATTCAGATACCTGTCATTCTATGAAGAATTAAAATAGCTTGCATTCCAGAGAAATGGATGGGCATGGAAGTAATAGGAAAGTATCAAATTTGCAACATATTGTCATCTTGCATAAAGTTTAACTCTCTTTTTACTGTCATTAAACCTTCTCAAATAAACCTTTATTTTAGAAAATACCTATCTGAGATTATGTCAGCGGTGTCCTTTTATTCCAGTTAATTAATATTAGGCTGTTAGTGAAAGCATGATTTCATCTGAGAGAACAACAAAATGACTGCAAGGTTGAGAAATTCTGTAATTTTGCCTCTGCTCATAAAATGCATCTCATATCATCATTTATTTCGCCTTGCAAATATCCAATCAGTTGTGCATATTTCATCATACTCTAATTACCCTCTTAACAGATTGCTGGCATTATTCAAGGAGAATATATTTGTGATCTGCACAGTTATTTTTTATTTGGACATATCCTATGTTACTTCCTCAGTTGTACAGTGCCAGATACCTACAGAATGACTGTTTTCCTCTCTTATACTGCTGTAGCATGTTAAACCTGGTACTGCCTTACAGCAATGCTATTCCTATGTAATGTATACTTGGGAACTCTCCTAGTCCTAGAACTCTCCTAGGTTTTTGCAGAGGTGGCTATTAGACATGCATGTGTGCTTAATTCTCTGTGTTCTGTTTCCAGTGAAACCAGCAGTGTGTGTAGCAGCAGTGACACTGGCCTTTTCACCAATGATGAAGGTCGCCAAGGTAACAATAGGTTAACATTCCTATTCTTTAGTTTTATACTTTGAATAGTACAATAGGGGAAAGTAGTTAGAATTATTGGCCACTAATGAAAAAAGGGTAGTAGTGACAAAGGTCCAGATATGCACTGCATAGAAATCAAGGGAGAAGCTAATGAGGTTAAGGTCGTAATCTTAGCCATGCTTTATATGTAAGTGTGCATAAGATACATTTACATACTTCAAGTACTCATGATTAGAAATTTTAAATAACAAGTTCAAAGGAACCCAAATAACCTCATATAGAAGAGCAGTGTTTCATCCCTTTATACCCTGAAAGATTCAAGGAATGAAACAATGCACTTCTATGACATTATTTGAAAGTTGGTATTTAACTTTTCTAATCATGAGTACCTGAAGTAATTTAGCTAACATCTGTGCCTTAAAAATAGAGCATCTGCAATGGTGATGGTTCCAGAACTTGTCTTCTATCTGTGACTTTTAATAGTACTGCTGGAACGGAGGAGAAGACCATTTTAATTGATTTCCCTCTCTTCCTGCCATGCCTTCTGTGTTCCCCAAATATCCTTAATGTCCAGATGGCTGAACCAGCTCTATTAAAGTCTCATCCTTAGTCCTTTCCTTGAAAATAAACCCGGTTATCTCAGTGGAGTTTGTTTCCAAGCAAAGTTATTTAGGATTGTGCTGTAAACTTAATGAATTGTAAGCCACCTAGGAAAGCTTCAGCAGTTATAGGTGGCCTATAAATATGTATGTATGTATAAATAAATAAATAAATAGGCATTTTATAAGAAATTTGCAAATAACCCTCAAATGTTTTTTTTTTTAGAGAACTCATTTGCACCTTTCTTTTGGCTTCAAACATTGTAAGGGGCAAGTTTTAAAACTGTCATATTATCTTGTAACACTTTTAGTGGGACAGGGAAGGTTGAAATTGGTTGAACAATCAGTTGGAAACCATAACTTGAGCCAATAATGTTTGGTTATTTCATGGAGCAATTATTAAATATTGCTCACCACCCTAGTGTGTTTCTGGAAAACGTTTCTGGACTTCTATGTTTATGGTTTCCTTGTAGTGTCTTGTACCTTACAAAATTCTGTTCTAGAAAGTCTTGTGCTGTGTGTGTGTTTGCAGTGGAAGGAAAGAGCTGAAAAGCCTCTGTCCACCAGCAAACCAACATCTTTGGCAACTGATGATTAAATTTAAATACATAATATTTCTCTTTTTCAGTTTAGAGTGTTTTTGATATAAACACTATGATTTCCTTCATGCTTATGATTACAATAATACTAATTTGAAAAAAGTGGTGCAGTCCTGTCCATCCAGTGGTGGAACCGTGTCTTAAACATGCAAATTAGCCTGACTGGGAAACTGAAAACAGGGATGGGGACTATGTGACTGTGCAAATAATGTTGGACTGCAAGTCCCATTGGTTATCCCATTGATCCCAGAATTGGTTAAGCTGACTATGACTGATGCAATTGCAGTCCTTGTATATCAAGGAGAATTCTTTTACATCCAGGAGAATGTGATTCTTTCCCCTGCTAATAAGCCTTTGGCATGTGAATTCTGTGTGGATTTCATTCCAGTTCTTTAGAGACCAAGTAGCCTTCCTTATATTGTCAAATCTGAATTTTGCTTGCAGACTATCCCCTCCACATGTAGTGAACACTAGCAAGGATACTTTACCCCCTGCTGCTGTGCTTAGCATTTCATGACAATTTTGCTTCTCAATTAAAATAAAGTTTCTTTGAAGTCTATACAAAGTTATTTTGTCATTTTCTAAATTTAAAAAGTATGATTAACAGGAATACAGGTGTCTTCTGACAGCACAGATGTCACTACTTCTGTTCCATGCCATATATACGACCATTGCAGCCCAATGACTGCATGAAACTGATAAGCATATGTACACATGCAGACATCCCAGTGATGTGTATGATATGTCTCTATTCCTTCCATCAGTGTTTCTGATACAGAAAGATTTTTCCTTGCGGCTAATTAGGAAAAGAGTGACTTATATAGGGATGTCTGCAAGGAGAGGTAGAGATTTGAGGTAGTGAGGAATTTGGAGATGCTGGGGTCAAGATATCCTTGGGGAGGTTCAGTAGAAGCTTTGGGGGAGTTACAGATTGTGCAGTCTTGTACTAAGGGAAAAGATAATAAACATTGTCTGAAAGCTACTGGCACAATATTAAATTTGATGAATCCTTTATTATAAAGTCGAGGGTATATTTAAAGGCATTTAAAGGTTGAGTCTTCCCCAGTCTGCCTGTAACAGTTACATCATGATAAAATGCAGTTTCTAAAAATATTTATTACTGCAGATAATAATTCAGCATTGTTTTGTTTATACACCTGAACATAAAGGACAAATTCACCTTGATAAAGCAATCATGTTCAGACATGATGTAATACATGTAATAGAAAGTCATCTCTCCTTTTTCAGCATATGAGTAAGCTTGGTGCATGCAGCTAAGAATTTTTTATTCTTGAAGGAAGTGCTTCTTATTTCTATACTATCACTAAGAGATAACTGACTATGTTCACATGATACTGACTTCTGAATGCGTAGGAGGAAACACAGTAGGATATCTTGGGGTCATTGAATAGCTTTTTGTTTCTCTCTTAGGTGATGATGAGCAGAGTGATTGGTTCTACGAAGGAGAATGTGTCTCAGGATTCACAGTTCCCAACCTCCTGCCCAAGTGGGGAACTGACCGTCAATCTGAAATGGAACGAATGGACTCCAGCCTTGAAAAAATCTCAGATCCAACTTTCCTTCTACCCTCTAGGCCTGCTACCAGAGGTGGGGACCTTATGGATGTTTGAGTGACAGTTGAGATAGCTAAAAACCAGATTTCTTAATAGATGTGTGAAATTCATTTAATTTAGATTAATAAGAATTGTACATTAGACTATAGAAACAACATATGCCATGGCCATTCCGTATATATTTGAGAAGCAAATATTAATTTATAGTGGCTAAATATAAGCTAATTAATAGAGGAATATACTGAGTATATGTAATTATGGCAGGGTTATTTTGTGTAGCTTGGTTAATACTTTTTTATTCAATTCTTTTAGAGTCAGAATGCCACTTGCCTAATACACAAAAGGCACTAAAGGTTCCAACAGCCTCTTGTCAGAAGAGGGAGCTGTAACTCACAGTGCTCTACCCAAAGTCTTTGGCTCCTTTTCTATATATCTTAGCTAATTGTATTTAAATTCTCTCAGTGTAAAGATATCAGAGTATAGCAAATAGGGCTGAGTCTCCACAGAATATTGTAGATAGACCTGGAAAGTGTAGATACTTTTCTGTGTTCCAGTTTACTGTGTTTTGTGGCCTTTGCCAGTCTTCTGTATTCAGTGCTCTCTTTCTCTCTCCCCCCACCCCACCCAGGATTTCATGCCCGCTTGAATCGCCTTCCCAGTGTTGCTACCCGCTGCCTCAGGAAGGGCCGTAGGAGGCTGGTTAGCAAGGTATTACTTTTCAGAGATGGTAATTTGTTGTGGGGAGATTGGTTCAAACTGAAGGAGACATGCTTGTCATGGATCTACCTTTGCAACATGTATCAGCTGATAAAAACTCATGTTTGTAAATGGTCATGGCAAGGGGTTTTTAAAAGCCGATAAGCTTCAGTGGATAATCAAATGGGACTGGCTGAAAATGCAAATGTAGAATGGAAGAAACTGGAGAGGGGTGCAAGTCTTTTGGTACAGAGGAGAAAAGAATCCTCCTGAGATGAGGAAAACAGAACTGATAGTTAGAATGGAGCAAGTTTTACAAAACATTACAGCATTGTTAATGTAGTGGTGTGTAGTCCTTGTGTTGCCTCAAGTGTTGAGAGCTATAATTGTGGGACATTTGCTTTTCTGAGTTGAGCATCATAAGCATTTCTTGCTACTGTTGGTATTCCTTTGTGTGGTACAGCCAGTGCTATGCAGCCCGAACTCCCCAAATATTAAGCAGGAAAGGGATACGGGGGGGGGGGGGGGGGGGCTGCAGGAAAATGTGGCAGGAAGTAAGACTTTCTACAGAGTTTGCTCACCTGGTTCTTCTGAAGGAAAATGAATACCTGTTTGGGTAGAAGTTGCAGCTTTGATGTATTTGAAGTTTGTATTCAGCAAAATCTTTCTCACAGGCTTCAATATTTCTGACAGTCTCCTGAAGTAAATTCCACTTATAGAGAAGAAGCCTGTATGTTAGTAGGATCATTGGTAGGATCTTTCCCACCAGGCTGATGTAAGATGTACAGGAGAGTGTTGTCCGTCCTTCCTTCCTTCCTTCCTTCCTTCCTTCCTTCCTTCCTTCCTTCCTTCCTTCCTTCCTTCGAGGTGCCTGCAGTAAACCAGAATTTGAAGAATAATATTTACTTGTTTAATTCATCTTCATCACCTTAAAGGGATCTATGTCATTTGCAGTGGAGGTCAATGTTCCCCCTCCCGCTTCTCTTCTAAATTGTAATAATAAATAATGAGTTTCATTCAAAGCTCCCCGCCAGCGAGCTGCTAATTACCCAAAGTACGGCTTGTAATTTACACAGTAATAAACCGTAAATTTAAACATTATGGCATTTTAAGTTAATAATTTCTCTGCTGTAACAAATAGCCCATGTTTCACCCCTGCTGCTTTCCCAGAAACCTTGCAAGTGATAGTGTTCAGGGTTCCTAGGCCACCTATCTTGTTAATGATCTTCTCCTGATCCCTATCTTATAAGAATTTGTTCTGTGTGGCAGACAATGTCATGCACAGAACCCTGTGTGTGAGTATATGCAGCAACAGACACTAGAATCCATTGAGCTGAATTTATAAAAGCCATCTTGCCTTATAGCAGCATGTCATTATCTTTGTCTTAGGTACCTTTTCTTTTTCATGTGAAAGCTTTACTTTTGGGTAACAGTTGGGTTATCAGAAACTGTCCAGAGTAACATATTGTACTGGAAATGACTGCAGACTGCTTGAGATGATTAATTATTTTGGGGTTTTGATGCAGGTCAAGGGTTGATCTTGGGCGAGTGTCCACACTTCCAATTCTTGAATCAAGTCCTGAATGAGTTTTTTAAATGCACAAATAATATCTTACCTTTCCACTAAAAATAGTGCTTGAAGGTATTTCAAAAATGAAACACACTAACAAAGAATAAAAGAAATAAGAGATAAACAGCATGCTTCAGGTAATAACTTACATAGCTTTCATCTGGGACTTCCACCTTTTTTTTAGATAGTCAAGGGTTTCTTGCATAAGATAGCCAGGACATGAACTATCATGTATATGTATCCTGAAGAAAACTACACGGAAGTTTTCTAATGTACTGATTTTCCTCAAAGGGCCAAATTGGATGACACTACATACATCACTAGAAACTATGTTAGGGTATTTTTTTAATTTATTAGTTGGTGCTAGTGGGAAGTCTTTTTAAACACTAATAACTGCACATGAGGAGAAACAATTGCTGTTGGGATCATGGCTAGGAGAACAGATAAACAGAGGTACAACTTCACTCAGCACATAGTTAAACTATGGAATTTGCAAGAGATGGCAATGACCACCTGGACAGCTTTAAAACGGTTTTAGTCAAATTGATGGAGGATAAGGCTGTCATGGTGACTATGCATTTGCCTTCAGTGTTAGAGGCAAAGCTAAGTCACCTGTTGGGGTAGGATTCTAGCTTCTAGCAAAGACAGACACTTATTCCTAGAAGGAATAAAACCCTCCCCAATTTCTAAATAATGTATACAGGGGTAATTTATTTATTTATTTAAAACATTTAAAACATTTCTATGCCGCCCACATCGCAACAAAGCCTCGGGGCAGCTCACAGCATAATTAAAGCATATAAATAACAATACAATTAGAGATTAAAAAGCCCGGTAGCATCTCAGCTTAAAAATTTAAAATCCTATGAATACCATAAGTTAACAATTAAAATAAGTTTTAAATAAAAAGGTCTTGGCCTGGCGCCGAAAAACAAATAGCGACGGCGCCAGGTGGACCTCTCTGGGGAGCGCATTCCATAGGTGGGGTGCCACCGCAGAGAAAGCCCTCCTCTGGGTACTGTAATGTATTAGCTGTAATCCTATGAATTTCTACTTATAATGAAACCCAACTGAGTTCAATGGGACTTACTTCTGGGTAAGCATTACAGGACTGTAGCCTACGTTTTCACATGTTCATGTGAATGTTTGAGATTTTGGCCAGGAGTAGGATTGTCTATGGTTAGATCATTCCAGTACATATTTATCTATCTTGTTTTTGAGGCCTTCTTTACCATACTAAAACTGATAGCTATATGTAGAATGGACCATTCATTAATATTTCCTTCTTTATATTTCTGTCATAGGAATCAAAGAGAGAATTCTGTGTACTGTAGGGAGAATGAATAAAATGTTTTCTTCCAATTGGCATGAAGGTTAACTTTGCAGGGCTGCTGGAGCCACGTTTCTTGATTAATCCTTGATTAATTGTCCGGCAGCTGATGAGGTTATTTTTACACCATGTGAACATGAACTTATGAGTGTGCTGAGTGTTGTTGCTGCCTGGTTTGTGGAAGGGCAATGGCTGAGCCTCAAGCTACACATAATAGTGGTAGACCTATTTGTCTAAATTTAGCTCCGCTTCAGTCATTTATGAAGTGGGGTAAGAAAGCCCAAGGGCAGAAGAGAAGCTAACCCTTCATCCCTGCTGTAACTTGCCTTACTGAAGTCCCTCCCAGACAAGTTTACCTCAATATTTGATTCTGACCAGCTTAAAAAGTAATTCACTCAATAGATTATAGGGAGTATACTGGGGTGGACAACTTCCCTCATCGGCCTTCATTGTATATGCAGTTGAAGACCCAGATTTAAACAGATGGGTCAGCTGCCATCTTGTGTAGTTTCAGCTGCTGTCTTTCCCCTCCCCACTCTCACTTTGTGTTTCAGGAGACCATCATGAGTGCTTTGGGCACAGAGAGGATTAGCCACATCATTGGTGATTCCTGCCAAAAAGAGTAAGCATCTGGGTATAGTAGATGAAGGTCTAGAAGTATGGGGAGGGGAGGAGAGGGAAGATTAATCATATTGAATGAGACCTGTCCCTTATCTTATGGGATGACTGGAAAGGAATCCTTCCAGGTTTTAGAGAGCCACCACTTAAATAGAGGACAATGCTTTTCTGAATTTCCTGCCCTCTTCCCATTGTCCTAAGAACACCTCTGGTGCATTGCTCCCTATCAACTGAATAATGCTCATTCTTTCATAACATTTATTATAGCATGCACTAAGACCCATAATAGATTATGAAAAGGAATGGTAGTACTAGAAATACCAAAGCTCCTTGGGCCATGGTAGGATATGCAAGGTAGTAACTAATTTATTTTGCTAAAAAGATTTGGGTTGGTGGGTGCAATGGAATGTTCTTTTTGAATATGGTGGTAGTGTTTTCTCTGTTGGATTAGCGAACAAAAGATAGTGTGGGCACCCTTGATGATGCTTCACTAGATTGATTTTCCTCAGTCCATTTAAATGTAGATTAATTGCCCACATCTTTAGCTTACCTGTTTTATATGGAAGTTTAGTCTTCTTTTCTTCCCTGTGCACAGAATGTTCCTTGTTTCTTCAATTCTTCCAACTCTTCTCTCATGCTACTTCCAACTGATCTCTTCTGCCTTCTTTTTCTAGTTTCTGGTTGCCATCAATGGGAATGAGAGATCGCAACCAGGTAAGCTGTCTTTCCTTTGCTTTCTTTGTATATTCTTGATTTCTATCTCTCTAGAAAGAACAAAGTGCTGGCTTCCCATTTCTTCCACTTTGCAGCCTGTGTACAAGGGGTAAGGCAGCCCCTTTCTTTGGTCTTATGTTATATCTTAGCAGACCACAATGGCTGCTTGTACCAATCAGTACAGCAGAACTTTAGCCTTCCCCTACAATTTTCTTCTCTCTGTCCACCTTTCCATTTAGTGTTTTATTGAATTAAAACATTTGTTGTATTTTCTTGACTAGCTTTGTAAATTTCCGTGTGACTTTGAAGAGCCTGTTTAGTCTTTAGTTTCATCCCTGTCCCAAAAAGAAGCCATAGCTGCTTTGACAGCTATTCAATAATGCTGGTACTTGCTTGACCATGTATATGAGGCAGAGGGAAAGTTGATATTCCTGGTCTGTTCTAGAGATTGCTTTTTCTGTGTGCCTGATTCCTGCTGTAAAGAGAGTCAGTGAGCATTTACACTTAGTCCCTGTTAACTCTTCTGCTTTCGCTGAGTTACACCATATAAGGGGTGAAGATTGAATGAATGAATAACTGAGTGTGCTTAGTGGTTTGGGCTTAATCCTGTTAGGATGTCCATAAGCATCCAGAGTGGAAGAGCAGTGAAGGCAACCTTCAGAAAGGCTTTTTTGTCTGTCTGGCTAGAGCAGTGGTCCCCAAACCTTTTGGGGTTGCTGCCCTCTTTCCTCTTGGGCAATAACCAATTGTCCCCATGCCTCTTTCGTTGTATTAAGTCTCTTGCTCTACTGCAAGTTTAAAAGACTAATTACTGCCCCCCTGGATCTTTCCACCACTCTCAGCAGGACAGCACTGCCCACTCTGGGAATCACTTTGCTAGAGCATCTTAGAGACAGAGGGAAGGAGGCTGGAGTGGCTGCAGAATGCCTGGCCTCCCCAGTCTCATTCCCTCCCCTGAACGTCCTCTTTTTACTGCTTATAGAAGCTGCTTTTCTCATCTTGAAGAACTGCTGGTGTGGTTCTTTCATGCCAGGTGTGAGGGGACAGTGGGGAGAGGTTAGAGCTCTAATTTCCTTGTTGGAATGCAGCCTCTGACCTTAGAGCTGATAATCTGAAAAAAATCCTTTGGCCCCTCATTTGGTGTTTTGGGATTACCCCTTCGTTCAGTGACCGCTGTTACTGTTAGTCAATTAAATGAAGCCTGTATTCCCCATTCAGTAGCAAAACACTTCTCCTCCTTTTAAGCTCAAAACACTCATTTTCTTCTCTGTTCAGTACCAATATCCCTGGCAATGATAGTAAACATTTCTTAGACCATAGTGTTCTAACATGCTTAGCTGTGGGAATTTTGCAACTTGGCTCTTGCTATTGGTCAGTCTTCTTTTTGACAGAGCATTGAAATGTTTGCTCTTTTGGATGGTGGATATGAATGTCCCCTGTGGATACTTGGATAAAGTGAAAGAAAAAGATTTATTTGCATATGAGAGAATTTTCTTCATACCATATGTCTAGAATGTAACACTTTGTGATGAATGCTTAATCTAGTTGAAATTGATTTTAATTATAATACTTCTGATCCTTTTCTTACTAACTGCTAGTATTGTATTCTAAACTTCCTTAGATTTGATGGTACACAACCTTCAAAATTCAAGGAAGTTGATTTCTTTCTAAAAGTGTAAATAGCTGAATGGTGTTTTTGGTAGTACCCAGAGGCAGTTCACCTATACTAAATTTCATCAGAGTTCAGCTGGTAGCAAATGATAAGAGACATCATAGCTTACTACTCATATTTACAATTTGCAGACATTCATGAAGGTAGTTGATGGGGTAAAGCATTACTTTATTGCTGAACGTTATGCTTTGTTTGTTTGTATATTTGATTTACATGCTGCCTGATTTACTATAGACTTCCTGGGCGACTTACTGAATGTTGAACTGATCCAAATATTTGGTATGGTACATGCCTACAGTCATCCTAGGAATGTACCATCATATATATATTGAAATTGGACGTTTGGATCTTTCGTCATGTTAAAATCTTGCCATGCATATCCAAAGCTTGCAAATGAAGGAGAAACCTTAGAAATCAGTTCTCTTACTGACATGTCGGATTTGTAAATGCAGAAAGATTTTAATATATGGGATCATTCAATTATTTAATCCATTACATGTGGCCCAGTCCCTGGAGGACCATATGGCATGGTATGCTAAAGATTTTATAGCTCTTATATTTTCTAAGAATGTAAAGCTTTGTTCCATTGTCTTTTAAGAGAAAAATCTATCAAGCTGTGCTAAAGTTTCTGTGTACAAACACTACACTTGTACAAGTACCCAATTTTCCTTAAAAAATATAGCATACCATGATAACTGATGTGAGGAAATCGTATAATCAAGTGGTAAAACTGATGGCTTCAGTTAGTCACATCTTTATTAAGAACTGTTCTTTCCACAGTTGTGTTTATAAGCACTCCCTATGATATTAAAGTAATATCTATGCAAGTTATTCTGGAATTGACAGTGTTCGTGG
Source organism: Varanus komodoensis (assembly GCF_004798865.1). Classification (NCBI taxonomy): domain Eukaryota; kingdom Metazoa; phylum Chordata; class Lepidosauria; order Squamata; family Varanidae; genus Varanus; species Varanus komodoensis. Next base: position 36,139,838 of record NW_025335761.1, read on the forward strand.
CGGGGTGTGGGGAGAAAGTCAACTGTGACGACGATACATAGTCTTGTACAAATGAGAGAGCAGGCTTCATGTCTAGAGTTATTCTAGAAGAGAAACATTCTTGGTTCACAGACCAGGGTTCATTTGTGTGGGGTTAGGTGTGTTATAGGTATACTTGTTTTTCTCCTTTAGCATGGCTTGGGGCCAGAGATTGTCCTGCTGCTACAAATATTGCTGAAGAATCCAGATACTCTGAGGATCTGGATGAGGATAGAAACATAGAAACAGTAACTCAGAAGGGGTCTCCTGAGCCATCTAGTCTGACCCCTGGCTCCATCCGGTTCCATTCATGACATGTCCACCATGGGCATGTCTAGCCTATCTTGGAACACTCTCACTGATGAGAGCTTCAGCTATTGAGCAGTATAAAAATTAATTAATTTCAACCAATTTTATATGGAAAATATCCCTTGATATGTCTTTTTTTTTTTGCATTTTTAGTTCAATCCACTCTCTCCTCTATATTCTTTGGACGTTTTTGCTGATGCCTCACACCGAAGGTGCTCACCAGCACACTGCACTGCCAGGTAACAATCATGTTCTGTTTTCCTTGTGGGCAGTGATATTATTTGCTGACTTTTGGAGTATGTGTGTTGGAAAATAAGGTTGAACAGATAGTTGTTTTGTTTAAAAAGTTTCTATTTTGCTTTTCTTCAAAAGAATCCAAAGTGAATAAAGTAAAATGATGTAAAACAGGGACTACAAAGCTAAAAGCAGCAGGGTAAAACAGAGCATTAATACTTAAGCTTTTAGCTGGATTAAAAATATATGAAACTGAAAAACCTTTCAAAAAGGTCTTCAGTGTGCAGCAGAAAGACATTAACAAACTGTGTAGTGGTGTGTGCTACTGCTTAATGGATGCTCAGTGTCAAATGCTTGCTAAGTGCTGGATATAAAGGCTATACTGTGAATGTATTAATGCTAAGTGTGAATTCATAAGTTGTGCTCAATGGAGGTCCTGCCATGTAATAGCTAGTCAGCTCTCAATGCTGCTTGGATCTTCCCAGATGACATTTTTTCTTAATATTCTTGTCCTGTTTGCTTTTGTCCACTCTCTTACACAGGAAGAACCAGCAGCTGCTCCATACAAACAAACAAAAATTCTGTTGTGTGGTGCTAGGGCATAAGATTTGGCTTGTTTAACTATGGGCAGCAGTGTATGCCTTCTTTCTCTTTCATCGATGTAACTTGTTTAATCATTTCTACCTTCTAACAGATGGATAAAGAAAGCAATTTGAATGTATACTAATATCTGTGTCTTAGCTGGAGTAGGTTAGGTGTCTTAGACTTTCCTGCCTTGCTTTACAAACACTTTAGTGCTCTTCCCACCCTTGCTGCTCTTTCCAGGAGGAGCGCTTGTACCTTGCATTATGTAACCATAATAAGCAGACCCATCATTTATATAAGTTCTCTCCTTCTAACTGCTCACTAATTTATCCCGAATCTTTTCCAATCTTGAATATTAGAATATTTCATGGTAATAGTTGGTGTGTACAGTCTTTGGGGCACATTTATTGTGTGCAGGGATGTTAGACAAGTGATGCATTTTTATTCAGTGTTCTTGCACATCATGCATGGAAGAAAGCTGGTGCTTTCTTTGATCTAGTTGACCCAGTTTGTATGATCTACTACAGCATCAAGAGGTCATTGTAGGCTTTTCTCTCTCTCTGGCAAGCCTTACTGCATTGGTTTGGATGACAAAGCTGGGTAGGTAACTAGGCTAATATTTCCCAGCACATGCCATGGTTTAAGCATGTGTGTGGTGTAGTGGTTAAGAGCATGGGACTGGGACTCAGACAGTCTGGGTTCTAGTCCCCGCTCAGCCATGGAGCCAACTGGGTGACTTTGGGCCAGTCACAGACTCTCAGCCCAACCTACCTCACAGGGTTGTTGTTGTGGGGATAAGATTGAGGAGGAGATGTAAGCTGTCTTGAGCCCTTTGTAGGAAAAAGGCAGGATATAAATTGCAATATAAAATAAAATAATAAATAAGCAAGCCACCATGGCTTGTTTAAGCTGTACTGATCATGCAAACTGTGTCTACAGCTGTAATGGATACAGTTTCTCTGCAATATTTTATCTCAAGTCAAGCAGTCCTATGACTCAGATTTTTATGGGAGAGATGGATGGGAATACACAAAGCCTTGATGTATCTTGATAATGATGATTAGGATAAATAATCTGGATATCTGAAATCTCCATAAGTGAAGCAGTGTTTGCCCATTGAAGGAGCTACTATAACACAGGAAATAACTTTATAGGAAGGTTAAAGAAGGTCAATGACTTTAGATGCGGGAATGGTTCTGTCTGTTATTAAATTTAGGTTGGAGGTCGGAAGAAAGCTCTCTAACTTACATTTGAAAGTGTAAAATTCTTAAATATTTTCTTCAAACAGTTGTCATGGGAACAGGGGATTTTTATTTCAAAAGAGCACTGGATGTCTTTTATGAAGCAGATTTTATTATTTACTTGTGTGGCTCACTTAATGATCTGTGAGTTCTAGAAGGTATTTCCCTCTGAAATCTTTGGATGTTCAACTTGTCTTATTCATTGCATTTAAACATTTTCCTTTTTTATTGTTTTGTTGAAATTCACAATAAAAACAGCTTTAGGAGAATGCCATCAATGATGATGAATGCTGATGGGAAGGGCTTGAGCTCAAAGGTCAAGAAGATGATAATTTCTTGAGTCCAGACTCTGTAGTTTGCTTTCGTGTTCAGTGTATAAATGTCATATTTATGGCAATTTTCATTCAAATAAAGTTGTTTAGTAAAACTGATGGTTTTTGCTCTAATTGGTGGTTTGACCGAGCAGTAATTTTGCAGGCAAGTTGCTAAGTTCTAGGTGGGCTTTAAGCTAGACTTGTAAGTAACTACTTGCCTGCTTGCGAGTACTGACTGATTTGTCTCTAGGTGATTTTAAAATGTTGGGGGAGCACTCTATGTGCATGTTTGTGTATGTGTATGCAAGCACACATATATTCACACTAGATTTTTATATTATTTGCTGCATTTATATCTCGCCATTTTTCCTTTTACAAAGAACCAAGGCAGCGTACCTAATCTTCCTCTCTCCATGTTATCCTAACAACAATCCTGTGAGGTAGGTTAGGCTGAGAATCTGACTGGTTCAAAGTCGTATGAGTACTAAAACTAAGATCTTCCTTGTCCAACATTCTAACAATAGATCAAGAATACAACTGTGTGCGTGTACTGGTAAAATTTGTTAGTGGGTGTGCAGCTGTCAGGTTTGCAAGTCTGTTTTGAGAAAATATGGAACAGTGGGGCCCTCCACCCTTGATTTGAGAATATACGCTCATGAGTGCCTGCTAACAAGCTTATTGTGCCTTGGAAGCTCAGGAGGCACAATACTTCGGGGTGCAGTAGAAAGAAAGATAAAACAATCTTCAGAATGTGCAGTACTGTGGGCCCTAATTGCCCACCCTCGCTTAGTGGCATGCAAATTGTTTCCCTGCTTCTCAAACTGCCAAGACTTGGAAGTGCAGTCTGCCTTTGGAAAGCCTTTCACAAATGTATTATGCAATCAATTGGAAGCAGTGTTATCAGGCAAATTCTGTTTTTTTCACTTGTCTGCCTTAGCCTTTGTTTTCTTTTCCTCCCTGGAGGTTTCTGGCGCTATTCATTTTGGTAGCATAGTGACTGTCTTGTAACCCACTGCTTCATTTAAACAGAGCCGCCAGCCAGATTGCTGAGTGTGGAGCCATGGGTGTGCAAGGAGGGGCTCCTCAGTGTCAAGGAGAAGGCTCTGTGTGGAGGGTTCCTTGGAAGATGTGGTTAAAAGACTGTATAAATTGTAATATACCAAGACTTCCTTTCTAGCTTTCTGCCTGTGATGTGTCGAGACTTCTCAAAGCATCAGAAGCAGCACTGGGAATTCCACACCCATCATTAGAAGTGGGGTGTGTGTGTGTATTTGGTGACTCTGTTATCATTAGTAGTATAATTTTATTTTGCAAAGTGAAGAGAGTTTTCTGCTTTTTTGCCACCCTCCCTGGGGATGATTGGTGTATTAATTTGCTGTATTGCCTCCTGGCTGTTCCCAGGCTGTTTTTGATTCTTCATCATGGAATTTTAATGGCCTGCCGCCTCTTGGGAGGCATGTGAGGAAGAGCATCTCAGGGACTGCTTCCCTTCTTTTCACATGCCTGTAATTGCTGCTGTTTAAGAGCACAAAGCATTTACTAATCATGCCATGTCTGTCATGGCTTCTGTTTTGACAGTGCTTGCTCTTTAGAGAAAAGCATGAAGAAGTTGGCATTGACAACTATTCTGTCATTTTTCTCCCTCAAATTTCTAAGCTGCACTGGCTTAGTATGTTGAGTACTGTCTTTTCTTTTTCATGGTCTTGTATATTGGCTGGCAATATAAAGGTTAACCACCCCTGTTTTCTTTGGAAGTAATTGGGACATTCCTTAGTCCCGTTTCTAGAACAATGTTGGCCATTTGAGTTGTAGTATTTTCAATGATTTGGGGTGCACATATTTTCAGGCCTTAATTTTTCTGAGGACATTTTTCCATTCCATAAATTAGTTAGCAATAATGCACTGTTGTTAGTAATAATGAATTGCAAATAAAATATTAGTCAGCTTGGCAGTTTCAAAGTTGTAGATGCACAGTTGTCTATGTATCATGCACATGTGAAAATACATGTGTTATACACAGGTTTGGGGGTTACTAAAATGCATTTGTTTCAGCAGTTGTTAATACCTTCATTTTTATCTTAAATTTAAACAATGTAATAGAAGTACGAAACTCAAATATATTGGCCACCTAATGAGAAGGAACAACTCTTTGGAGAAGACCCTGATGCTAGGAACGTTTGACGCCAAAAGGGGAAGGGGACAGCAGAGGATGAAGTGGCTAGATGGAGTCACTGGGGCAGTGGGTATGAGCTTGGATGGACTCCGAGGGATGGTGAAGGACAGGAGAGCCTGGAGGAATATTGTCCATGGGATTGTGATGGGTCGAGCATGACTTCGCAACCAACCACAAAAGAAGTACATGATGCTATTGTCTTTACATTTTTACAAGCATTCCAGTAAAACAACATAGGTAATATAATATTTAAATTACATTTAATTGTGTGATTAATAAGTTTTCCCTGCAAACACTTCAGGGAAGTGGGGTTATATTGGAAGAAAAACTTAACATGAGGTATTTTTTTCTTCAATTGTCTGTACTACATACAAATAGTGAAATAATCACACTAAACTAGATCACTAGGGGATCAAAAAAATTTTCCCAGTGCAAATTACTTTCATGCATAGGACAGTTTCTCAGAAAATGTACTAATTCAGCATTTTCCTGAAAGCCCATATCAGTAGCTATGTCTCAGAATAGCTGAAGGTTTCCCAAGTGAAGCCAGCTCTTTGTCAGGGTTCTTATCACAAAGATCAAAGCTGAATAACAGTTAGGGTTCTGCATGAGATCTTTCAAATCCAAGATAGGTAAAAACAGGATGAGCATTTGGCCTTGTCAGTGCAGGTAATATAAATGAGGAGTGGGAAGCACACTTAGTAGTCATTAGTGAAAATATGACTCAGCGGCCAATATAATGATAATTACATAGAGCTACTAGTGCACCATATAGTATTGGGTGAGATATTTTCCCCATCCCCTGGAAAACATCTTCATTGGATAAACATATTTTGATGTAAGTGAAGTCTAAAGAAGATCACCAACTGAATAGCCAAAGGGTAGTTTTTCTACACTGGCAGACTCTAGTGGTGAGGCACAGCTTTCTTCATGCTGGGAGAATGAGGAGAGGGGAATTACTCTTTCAGGTGCTGTTGGTTGGTTGGTTACCCACACACTTATGATTTGTTGCTAGTAGCCACCATAACTGATATGAAATCAAAGACCTCTGTGGAAGTTACCTATTCATAAATGTGAAGGAGTGAAGTAGAGGTTCCATTGAGTTTTCAGTTAGCATGCACAGCTGACAGTGACTACAGTGAAGAGCATCAGGGAAGAAGGTGGAAAAATTATTTCCTTAGGAATAAGCTCTAGATAGGTCATAGTGTTTTCCAGTCTCCTTACTAGAGGAATAGGCAACTTTTGAATTGGTTTTCTTTTGATATCTAGGCACTCTTCTGTGCTATGTAATGGGGTAATCCTTGCCTGCAAAGATGCTGCATTCAGTATACTGATTGGATGAGCAAGTTGTAGTAATTTCTACCTGTGATGTGCAGATGAGGCTTAGGTGCCCAGCTGGCTGGTGTCCTTTCAAAGGGGAGGAGGATTTTTGTTCTCACTATTAATTTTGACCTTTGAAGGCATCAGAAATAGCCCCAGGTGGTACTTCAAGGCTCAGAAAGCACCTTTTATGCAGCCTATATTTGCAGTGTATCTGCAGCCTATAAGTACAACAGCACCAGCTAAGCTGAATAACGCCTTAGTACCAATAACCTCAATAGGAAGTGTGTTGTACTGAATGTTTCCTTCTGTATGAAGAAAGATGAACAGTTTCTTTGGAAGGCAACAACTTCATGAACACTTCTGCCTCCTGTAGTAGTAATACTGTCTCTTCATAGTTTGCTTCCAAATTATGGAATATGGAAAGAGCTTTCAACTGAATCAACCCTGTGTGGGCTTTGGAATGTATCACACCAGCTAAGACTGCTGATGTTGCACTAGAGCGCCCTTAAACTAGTGCAGAATAATTTTACATTAGTTTCCATGTCCAACTGGATACTGTCAGTGGACAGCAGGTTTAATGTTTTTATGTAGTTTTAATAGTTAAATATTTTGTTTAACAAGTGCATGTAGGGACTTCACACCACCTCTGCTTGCAGAGCTCTTGAAATAGCAAAACTGCATCCTTTAAGTTTGCCACGTCATTTTGTCCACTGCTTCAACACACCCAGCCTTTAAAAAAATCTTTGAAAAAATAATTAGCCATGAGCCACAAAGTTATAATTTGGTGTGAACATTTGTCTGCATGGTCACAGTGTATGTGTCATATTGTAACTTTGTACCCTGTTGTTAACATTTTATTTTATTTTTTTTAAATCAAGCTGTGGCCAGCACTAAATGGCTTGCTGTGGTTCAGGACAACTTGGTGCTCTTACATTATCTCCTGGGGTGTTACAGGACTAGTGAAAGCCCTCGCTTTGCCTGATTGCCAGGGGCCTAATGTGTTGTGTTAATCCTGCCATGTTCATGATTTTATTTGCAGTTTTAACAAATGTAGATTTGGGGACCAATGTTTCATGGGCTGCAACAGGGTTCCAGTGATTTTTAATGGTTGTTCATTGTACTAAGTCTTGTACAGAAGGCAAAACAAGAGGGGTTGGCCTAGACATCTGACTAGAGGAACTGTTACCTCATGTCACAGACCTGTTGTAACTCTATTATCTAGGGTGAACACTTGGAATTTGTGAAGATGCACTAGAAATATTTTTTAACTTGAAAAGATAAGGAGCAAATATTTCTGGCAAAATCTAATGGGGACAAGATGGATTGATTTAACTATTTCCCCATATATAGAAAACCATGCATATTAGTTAATTAATTGCAATGATAATTAAAACATGGAAGCTTCCAATAAAATCAAGCCTTTTATTACCTGAGAGCATAATTTAAAACATTTGGTTATATAGCCCTCCTCCTTTTGCAACAAAGAAATTATATCAGCAGAGATAAGGAGCCAATTGTGAAACCAAATTATTTCTGTTTTGATTGTGTCGTTGTACATGCAAGAACATTAAGCAAGATTAACCTACGTAAAGGGAAGGGCACAAAACCAGGATAGAGTAAAGGGTACATCATCCTGCTGAAATCAGTAGCATTAAAGGGAGCTTTAATTTGGTGCCACATTGAATCCTAGATTTTTTTAAAAAGAAATTTATGTATTTGCATAGAGTGAGTTTCTGTGGTCGGCTTGCACTATAGTAATTCCATTTTGTTTTTCACCTTGCCTTAGCCTTAGGCTACAATAAGAAAGCCTCATGCTTGGCCTTTCTAGGTGCTTGCACATGCACAATGTCAATTTTTTGATACTTAAACTATGGAAGTGGATCTTCTGGAGTTGAAGTCCCTCCATGCACATGTGAACTGTGGTTATGCAACATCTAAACTATAGCTAAGGTTAACCAGTGTTCCTATTGAACAAAGATTTTTCAAAAGTTTTTAGGTATGCAGGTTTTGCGGTTTGTATGTAAGTATCCCTTTCCCCCAGGAGTATTTTTGCATGATTATCTGTGAACTTTAAAAAATGTTCTCCAAGCTATTTAAGTGCATTGTAGATTGTCTGACTGTTCTTTTCATAATACTGTACTGGTAATTTCTGTGCAGTAGTTAAAGTGCTCACCAACAGTGCTTTTTGGAGGATTTCTTATTAGAAAATAAACCCGTAATGGAATTTGGTAAAAGATAATTAAAAGAGGCTCAGCTGATGCCTTCTTTATCGAGTAGCTATCTATATGGGGTTTATTGCCTTATTGTTTTAAACCAATGCTGTTTATTCCTTTTTTAGGCAAAGTAATATACATCTGGGACCTCCATGCTCAAGGGATATCAAGAGGAAGCGCAAGCCAGTGTTAGCAACTGCTTCCCTTTCCAGCCCAACCTCAGGTAATTAGCTAAGCCATACAAGAAATAGTTAACAATTTGTGGTGGTATAGTTTTGAAGGAATATTTATTTATTTAAAACATTTATATGCCACCTGTCATGCCCATGGCATCTCTAGGTGGCTAACAAACAATTAAAAACCATTATAGAAACTGAAACAACCACTATATATTAATAAATATAAAATCCAATAAATAATTACATCATCTAAAATACAAGTGGAGGTTTGATGGCATCTAATAAATATTACAATGTTTTTTAAAAAGGTAGGTCTTCATTTGGCACTGAAAGAATGCCAAGTGAAGTGGATGATCAAGATTGAAAAAGACCTATACTTTTAACTCTTTTCCTCTAAGATACAGAAGAACAGGCATCTTAATGGCAGGATTGTGCAGTGAACTACTACCCAGTTTAGGATTGGACAAATAGTTAAGTCACTGCTCTGTTTGGCACTTGACAGTAGATGTGCAAATGTGTGAATAATGCTTAATAAATGATCAGGAGCCAGCGATGTCCCTGAGCAGCATGATTTCCAATGGGCAGTGGTAGGTTTTTTGGTCTTTCATAATACCTCCCGTTGCCTTCGGTAGCTAGCAGGAGCAGAATCTTTCCTGCAAAGTAAGGATATATGTGCACACTGACAATATTTCAATTAACCAGTTGGTAGAACACTGCCTTCTTTGTTACAGAACTTGCTTTGCCTTAACACCTTGCATATACATAGCACATAGTTTATCCAGTCCAGATACCAGTAGTAGGCTCGTTGAAAAACCTTTAATAAAGTGAAGTAGGAGTTATATGTCAGTTTCTTGGAATTCAGCCTAAAGAGCCTCTTGTTCATAGAGGGAAATTATGTTGGCACCCTAGTATATCTGTTCACCTGTAGTGTTTTTCTGCTACAGAAAGAAGTGACTTTCCCGACTACAAGAAGGATGTGCTGATTTCATTGGACAATCTAGTCCAGCCTTCCCCAACCTGATAGCCTTCAGAGGCATTTGGACTGCAATTCCCAGAATTCCCATCCAGCAGGGCCATTGATTGAAAATTCTGAGTGTTGCAGTTCAAAAATGTCTGGAAGGCACAAGGTAGGGGAAGGCTGATATAGTCTCATTAGAAGATGCACACAGGAAATAATAAACTGATCTAGAAGAAAAAACACTTTTAATAAATATGTGTTTCCTATGGGTAGTGGATATTTGAAAAGAACTAAAGTAGCAATTAATTCACTAAAGAGGAGGCACCCAAAAAATCGATTCCATAGAAGCTTTAGTGTGGCTACACTATTGCATCTATATTATCTGTAACATTTTATTTTCCTTGGTTGCCTAGCTCTTGTCCCTTGATATTCCAGTCTTTGTCTGTTTCCTGTTCATATGTCTCCACTCTGTTATTGTGCTTTTCTTTAGGGTAAGCTTGTATTTTATTCAGAAATGCACAAAATGCATTTGCAAATAGCTGTACCATTATGGCAAACCCTAGCAGCTTTGCTGGAGTATACAAAATAAGTGTGTATGTCATGTTAGGAGGTGCTTTGAAATATGTGACTGATAGGGCTGGCGTCACAATTAAGCAGAGGGCAAGCAGGTGCTGGGGGGAGAGAATGGCAGCAGGGTGTTACAGGATAGAGCTGTATGTATACCTGCAACAGGACACAACCAAGATGCTTATTCATGGGTATTAGTTTCTAGTTCAAGGGTGGGCAACTTCAGGAGCTCCATTGACCATTTGTGTCCATGGGATCCTGCCCTGTAGGCTGCTTGTCCTCCTCGTTCCTATGGTGCTGGCAAAATTTTCATTTTTTTTAAGGCATCCAGATTATCTGTTGAACTCCCAAGGTGTCAAAATTAGCTTGGTTTCAGAAATTTAATCCTTTGGGTCTTCTCGAACAGCTATGAAGCACTAAAAGAATCAGCATTACTTGCAGACAAGCTAATCTTAAGCCTTTGGATGCTCTGTAGCTCCTCCAGATGCCCTTCCCTTCAATTACGTTTGCACATTTAGGAGGTGGGAAAGCATATGTGGTCTATAAGCTTCATGTTGGTTGTCCCAGTAGAAAGGGATATGCACTTTGTTCTTTAAACAATAAAGGGGAAGGAGGAAGAAGCAGTAAGGAAGGGAAGTTAATAAAATACGTGGTATGAAATATTTGTCCAGTCTGCCATGGAGGGTGTCATAAAAAAAATCATGGGGCTCCTTCTTGCATTAAGAAACCTGGAAGTGCAACGATAGCTGGGACTTCTGTCCCAGGATTAGAGGGGTACTGCCCAAACTACTACTTATTGTAATTTTTGGTACAACTCACAGAAACTTAATCTTGTGCAGATTGTGTTGTGGCTCTTTGTGAAAATTCATATGTTCTCAGAAAGAAATAGAGGAAAAGTCCCTCACTCACGCTCCGTATCGTTTAAAGCCTCCTTTAATATAGGTATCCTCAAACTTAATTATCTGTCCAACCATAATCATGGTTACAAAGGAGCCTTCTGCTCCCTAAATATTCTGTGCAAGCCAAAAAACTCTGGGTCTCTAGTTGTGGTGCGCTGAACTTTGAGACAGATGGAAGGAGTGTAATCACCGTGAGGCCCTGGTTTTCTCTCCAGTGACGGGGGACAGGAATGGTTTTTATGTTGTACTGAGCTGGGCCTATACAGATATTGCACTATTCTGTTTCAGGGACAATCAAAGTAGTTTAAAATGTAACCAATGCATTATAAAAACAAACATAGCAAATGGAAACAGTCAGAGCATGACTATTATTATAGCAATTGTTATTACTACATTTATATTCTGCTTTTTGCCATCTAGCAAGTAACCCAAGGTGTGTTATGTCCTCACAGCAACAGCCCTGTGAGTTAGGCTAGGGTGAGAGTCATTGGTATTCCCAAAGTCACCCAATGGCCAAGTGGGAACTAGAATCCAGATATTTTACGTTCCAGTCCAACACTTTTAACCACTACATCACACTGGTTTTCCTGTGGAAACAGTTGGAACAGATTTGTTTGAGGTCTGCTCTAATACATTAAATACTGTACAAAGTTTTTCACATAATTAATCAAATCCAGCAAAACCATTTCTAGCAATCATAGACCCCCAGGATGCTGCCTTTTAAACTACAGGCTGGAACTAGATGACTTATGGGAACTTTTGCAGGTAAATGTTCTTGATGGTGATTTGACCAATACCCTGCTCCTCAGGCCAACTCCAAATTTAAACTTGTCAAAAAGGAGATATGAATTTTGTGACCAAATCTCCAAAGTAAAGAAATCATGTTTGTGTTTGATTTGGAAATTGTGGAAAGCTTGTCACTGACAGAGATAGCAAATAATGAGCATTTGTATGTGTGCATTTGCAGTATGAATGGGAGTAGGAATTGAGTTTGAGAAAATGTTGTGCGAAAGAGTAGGCCACATATATTCAGTTTGTTCTTTCTAAAAACCAAACTAAAATATGCCAGAGGTATCTGCATTATTTATAGTCATGTAACAAGTCTAATTTACATAAAAGGGCATATCCAGGTGAGGGAGGTTGATTTTCCCCTGCCTTACCTCTCTGTGTTCTGCAGCTCTGCCTCTTCCCAGCTGGCTGCAATACCAGAAGTGGGTCAGGTTGGGGAAAAATGCTTGGGTTAGGAGGGTGTGCGGAGGTAAGTCAGGGAGGTGTTCAGGTGAATTATTCTCCAGTGTTACTTATATGCAGATAAGGCAGATACTTAAATACGTTTGCTTCCCTCACATGTTGGCCCTAGAAGAGCATGTGTGTTGACAGAAGACCCAACCAAGTGATTTTGGCTCGGTATGAAATATCTGCAAAGAGTCAAGAAAGCTTCCTTCCTGCACAGAGTGCAGAGGTTTTACCCAGAAAACCAATTCAAACATCTGTTCTGGATTATGGACCTGTTGAGACCATGAAAGCTTAAAGTCTGTAAAAAAAGAAGAGAGCTGGTGCTCCAAGAAAGTAACTACCTTTCTGTATTTTTAGTGCATAGGACATGCACCCTTTTGATCACTGGATTCTCTCTCTTCCACCTCGACATGCTTTTATTCACCACATTGGATGCATCCTCTTTGACTAGCTTGTGGACCCCAATTTTCTTCATGGCAGTTGTAGCTCCATGTGACACATTTTTGTTTACAAGCAGGGGTAACCCTACTGGGCAAGACAGTTCCACCAAAATAGACTTTTGGCTGAGTCCAACCGCTCTCATCTCACTTGTTGACCAGGTCCTGCTTCAGTGAACTCTTTTTATGCAACCTGAGTGCCCCACAGAGGTGAAGGACACAGCCTGAGCTGGCTCCATCAGTCAGCAGAACAAATGGGCTTGCTCTGCCTAACATCGGGCCATCTCGGATTCCACCTCTTTTGTAGAGATGAGTGATGAAGAGAGGCTCGTTCCGCTTTGCCGCTGTATTAATACACATCAGGGGCCAGCTCCCGGCACTAAATCACGCCACTGCATACATCTGTTATCGGACTCCTCACTAACGTGATGAACAAGACTGCAGATAGAGGCTTCCTCATGTCATTCTTTATAGGATTTTCCTAAAAGAATAAATAGCTCAAATCTCTGCCAACACTCTCTCCTGTCATGGTGATGAATTTAGCTTCTTTCTTAAACATGCAGCAACAAATCTTCTGTCGTAGATTCCTTCCCCTCCCCCCACCCCATAGAAAGTTTTGCTGAATTTGACTGAATTTAGATGATAGCCACTGAATACACACACACAAATTCATGGCAGGAATGGGAGCAGCAGCCTAGGACTTTTTCATTTTAAAGCTTAATGCAATATGCAAGATTGTACTACCTTACTCTAGATTAACCTGGGGCTTACATTCTTGAGCTTCTTCTTTAGGATCTTCGAGGTATAGTTTACACATGATGGCCCCATGTAACTGCCTGTCAGAATGCTTACAGTTGTGAGCAGACTTGGATGGAGGCATAATTTATGTGAACTGGTGCCTCTAGAACAGCTGTCATTGGAGAAATTTGGATGATTTCATATGCTCTGCCGTTATGTGGAAATACAACTTAGAGCAACAGAAAGACCAGCTTTGATTCTTGGGGCACTCTAGGGCTGAGATAAGGAGTAATTTTTAGATGCTCTAGAGTTAGTTGGATCATGCATTCAACTGACATTCTTTCACCTGCCCCCGTCCCAATCTAGGTAAAGAACAGGTCGTATTAATAGGTTGGCATACTTCTGTTGTGACTGATTTCCTGAATAGCATTTTAGAAATCAGAATAAAAGATTATGTATGATTCTTGCTATTCTAGTCTTTTAGAGCCCTGTACACCTGGATGAAAGTAGTTGAATGGGATAGTGTGGTGTAGTGGTTAAGAGCATGGGACTGGGACTCAGACGATCTGGGTTCTAATCTTCGCTCAGCCATGGAGCCAGCTGGGTGACTTTGGGCCAGTCACAGACTCTCAGCCCAACCTACCTCACAGGGTTGTTGTGGAGATAAGATTGAGGAGGAGATGTAAGCTGCCTTGAGCCCTTTGTAGGAAAAAGGCAGGATACAAATTGAAAAAATAAATAAATAGTAATGGCAGGAGACAATGGGTGATTAGCATATAAAAGTTTGCATGTAAAATTGTAGTTACATACCTTGATTTGACATTGCTGTTCATTGTCTTTCTCTTCCCTCTTTGTTGTGGTTTTCCAGCAGCTTTATCCATCCATATAGATGCATCAGATCCTGGCCTGCCTGTGGCGCACTCTCAAAGGCAGCAGAACTGACTGGGGAGGCAGAATCTGTTCATCGGAAAGAAGTGCCATCATAACTACCCAAGGCAGCTTTTTTTGAAATTGCCACGCAAGATGGTCCTTGACTGCATTAGGAGGCAGCTGTTCTTTAAGAACTTACTGGGCTTTTATATCTTGGACTTCAGAAAATTTTCATCAAATGCTTTGACTGGCAATAACTATTTCTTCAGTGTTAGCATGTGACATGTCTGAATGATATGTTTGCTCCATATATCCTGCAAATCATGTTTGTAAATCTGTGTAAATGTTGGGGTTTCCATATTTCTAATGTTCCTGCTATTGCTGTGCATATATTCATTGCACACTCTTATTTCCCCACTGTTGAGGGTGTTTTATTGAAATAGCATTGGTTATTGCAGATTTGTGTTGTTGCAAAACTCTTTATTCCACAGACATACCAGATGTAGCAGAGTCCTATATCCAGCAGAAGAAATTATAAATATAATGCATTGAAGAGGCAGAGCCTGTGTCTAGCAAGAATAAGAACTGAACACAAGACTGTAGGGATCCTTCATTAGAGTGGAGGTTAGAAGAGGATAAATGCTTTCTATGACTAGGGTGACTTGAATTTTATATTGGGAACATTTCCAAAGGCAACCTGTTGGATAACATATTGAATGAACAGGCCAGATGTGTCCTTTATCTAGTATTGCAGCTTTTTGCTCCTGGGCCACTGGTTCTGTTCCTAGTGTTGACTCTAAATTAGAGTTTCCTCCCTGTGTGCTTCAGTTTGCTGTCTCTCATACCATGCAGGCTAGTGGTGTCATAAATGTGGACTGTGTTTTTGGAAAACAGAGCAATATAACTTTTAAAGTGAATGACAGTGAAAGGACTATGAACTGTAGCTGTTCTGATTTAGAAGTTATGGTAAGAATCATTGGAGACATTGCTTTGCTGTTCTTACATTTAAAATACCATGTGGTTTCACAAAGTTGTTGTGCAGACACAACCTTGTTGTCCCGTGCCTCCCCATTTTTTTTTTTTTTTGTCCCTGTGAATGATTTTTTAAAAACCTGTGAGTGTGGTCACACAATAGTAACTGTGGGGTATGCCCCCTCATGTATGTACACATGCTCACACTCATGTGCTACCCATGTCAGTGCTGCCTTCCTGCCATGCTGCAGGCCAGCCTGTATTCTTCCAGGTTCCCATCCCCTGTTTGTCCAGGGCACTGCTCTCTCCTCTCTGTTGTGCCTCCTCCCCCTCACTCGCATCCCTCTACAGCATCATCAAACGCATAGTGGGGCTTTGAGTGGGATTGTGCAAAGCATACCACCTGCCACTGCACACTTAACCCACACTGTCACCAGTGTAGCAGGCCTACTTCACTGCTAACAACTTTTTGTCCTCCCCTCATGCTGCTGCAGATCAGGAAAGAGCCTTGGCATCCCTGCATGGATGCATAAGCTGCGTAAGCCCTACAGACGTCTCCATCAATTGCTTCAAAAGGGCATGGAAAGCTCATAAATTACTTCATAGAGGTTGTTTTGTAGACAGGTGGCAACTGAACAGTTCTTTTTCAGATCCCCACCCATTGCTCCAATTGAAAATTGTCCAAAGGAAAATTGACACCTCCATCGCCCTGTAGAGGCCAGGCATGGCTTTGCAGAGCCTTCATAGTGGTGCTTTCCTACTCCAGCCAGTCTGACTTGCCTCACTCCAGACTCCCTGCCTCTTCACGCTCTTTACCAAGGCCTTCATCAATAAGTGTTGCACTGGATCAAACCAAGGATGTAACTAGTCCAGCATTATTTCTGCACAGTGGCCAACTAAATACTTGTTTGAAGTCCGTATGCTGGGCAGGAGCTCAATAGTACCTTCCTCGTAGCTTTATTTTGCATGAATTTGTCCTTTCCTGTCATCTGTTCTGAATCTCCCACTGTTGAATTTCATTCAACAACCTTGGGTTCTACTATTATGAAGAAGTTTGTTCCACAGTTAACCTTTTTTCTAAGTGCAGTGTCCCAAATGTTCTAACTTTTGATCTAAGAGGAGTGGCTTCTGTCCCTTGATCATTTTGGTTGACTCTTTCCAGCTCTACAATATTCAGTATTTCTTTTTGATATTCCATCAATCAGAATAAATGTGGCTTATATAGATTTGTATAAGTACATGCTATGTACTATCAAGTTGTCTCTGACTTATGGTGACCCTATGAATCCATGCCCTCCAAAATATCCTGTCCTACATAGCTCTGCTCAGCTGTTGTGAATGCAAAACTGTGGCTTACTTTATAGAACCAAGCCATATCATATTTGGTCTTTCTTCTGCCTTCAACTTTCCCTAGCATTATTGTCTTCTTCTGAGAGCCTTGCCTTTTCACAATGTGTGTTTGGTCATTTTTGCTTCCAGGGAAAGTTCTGCATTGATTTGATCTAGGACCGACTTGTTCGTCTCACTTTTTCTGCAGAGTATTTACAAAGCTCTCTTCCAGTACCATGTTTTGAACACATCTCTTCCTATTTGCTTCAACTTTCACCCCCATACATATTGATTGGGACTGTAATAGCACAGAGGATCTTGGCCTTGGTCTCCAGTGAAACTTACTTACATTTGATCTTTTCTAGTTCTTTCACTGCTGCTCTTCCAAGTCTCAGTCTCCTTTGAATTTCTTGGTTGCTGTCTCCCTTTGAATTGATGACTGAGCCAAGCTCTGTAAAGTCTTTCACAATTTCAGCCAGTTCAGGCCTGACCTTAAAAGTTGTGTAGTAGTTGTTGTTTTTCTTTTCTTGATGTTCAGCTGCAGTCCTGTTTTTACACTTTCTTCTTTCACTTTCAGCACGAGTTGTTTCAATTCACTGCTGCTGTCTACCAGTAATATCGTATTATCTGTATATCGTAAAGTATTGATGTGTATTCTGCCAGTTTTCACTCCTTCCTCTGTTCTTTCCTTATTGAACAGATAAGGAGATAATATATACCCTTGTCTGATGCCTTTGCCTATAGGAAACCATTCTGTGACCAAACTAACAGTAGCTTGCCGTGGTATGAGGTACACATTGAGACACCCTCATTTCTTTTCCATAATTTCTCATGATACACACAGTCAAAAGCTTTGCTGCAGTCCATAAAGCATGGACTGTTCTTTTGAAATTCTTCGGTGTGCTCCAGTAGCCAATGCATATTTATGATATGATTCTGAGTCCCTCTTCCTTTTTGTGATCCAGCTTGAATGTCAGGCATTGCTTGTTCCATATAGGATAATATTCTTTGTTGTAACACCTTGAGCATGACTTTGTTTGTATGAGAAATTAGTGCAGTGATCCTATAGTTGTTGAGCTCCTTAGTATCTCCTTTCTTGGGGATTGGAATGTATACTGAAAATGTTCAGTCTGTGGGGTATTGTTTTGTTTTCCATATATGTTGACCTATTCTTGTTAGGATTTTGACTGATTCTGTCTCTGCAACGTGGAATTATTCTCTTGGTACCCTGTGTACTCCAGGTGCTTTATTAGTTCCAAGTACTTTTGGAGCTGTGTTCACATCAGTTTCTTTTAGCGTAGGCTTTTCCACATAGAATTCCTCTTGGAAGGACTCTGTCACCCTTTCATTTTTTCCATATAGTTCTTCAGTATATAGTTTCTACCTTCTCTTTATTTTTTTCTGGTCAGATAGTATGGTCCCCTGTTAGTCTTTCAGATTTGATTTTCCCTTCGATTTTTTTAGATTTTGTGGAAGAGGTCTCTTGTTTTTCCTCTGTGGTGTTCTTTTTCTTTGCACTGGTCATTGTAATAGTTCTTTTTGTTTCCACAGAATAGTTGCTGAAACCTTGCATTCAGGATTATGTCCCTACTTCTGTAGCCATTTGATTTTGCTTCTCACCTGTGCTTACTTGTTTCTTCCATCATCCATTTAGGCCTTTTCTTTCTTTTTTCCTAGAGGAATTATCTTTTTGTATTCTTTCCTAATAATATCTCTGGTTTCAGTCCACATTGTTTCTGGCTCATGGTCAGTTGAGTTCAGTAAAGGAAATCTGTTTTTTATGTGGACTTCAGAAATTTTATTTAAATTGCATTTTGCTACAATGCTTCTCTGATCTTTTTCAGCTTTATTCTGATTTTTGATATGAAGAGTTCATGGTCACTACTACAATCTGCTTCTGGCCTTGGTTTGGTAGCAAAAAAACAGCTTTTCCATCTCCTAACTCTAGTTATGTTATCCAGTGGATTTCTATATCAGCCATCTGGTGATGTCTATGTTTACAGTAATTTGATCATTGTCTGAAATAAGTATTTGCAATAAACAGATTGTTGGCTTCACTGTGAGTTGTTCTCCTGCTTCACTTCTGACTCCCTACACCAAATTCTCCAACAACATTGGTTTCTGCTTTTTTTCCTACTCTTGCATTCCAGTCACCTATGATTATCAGCATGTCTTGTTTTGGTGTCATCAATTTCATCTTGGAAAATTGCATAGAAGTTATCAGTTTCTAATTCAGCATCCGATATTGGAGCATAGACTTGGATGATGGTTATGCTGACACATTTTCCAAGAATTCTGACTGATATGATTTGGTCAGAATTTGCATTATAGCCCCTTACTGCCTGTGCTAAGTCTTCCCTCAGAATTAGAGCCATTCCAGTTCATCTGAGTTTGTCACTTTGTGTTCGTCTGACTTAAAATGTTCCAGTCTAGTCCACTTTAGTTCTCTCATGCCAAATACTGCAGTTTAACCATAGTATTTCATGCTTTTACAGTTTCCAGTTTGCCTTGATAGGATTTCTCACTTTCCAGGTTCCATTTGTATATGTTGTGCAGCACTGGGATTTCCATTTGCTTGTGGGCATGTCAGCAACTAGAGTT
Source organism: Varanus komodoensis (assembly GCF_004798865.1). Classification (NCBI taxonomy): domain Eukaryota; kingdom Metazoa; phylum Chordata; class Lepidosauria; order Squamata; family Varanidae; genus Varanus; species Varanus komodoensis. The sequence goes on from NW_025335761.1 coordinate 36,159,034, forward strand.
CCTTTTGGCTTTGATCTAGTTGTGTCAGTGACAGCACTATTTGTTTTTGTCCTTTGCTCTGCTGCAGTAGTTGGTTGAGTGACTTCTGGCCTGGGAACCTCATCTTCTGGCACTATCTCTTACTTCATTTTGGATTGTTTCCTCATAGGCTTTCAAGGTAAGAATATTCAGAAGTGTTTTACCATAGCTTTCTTCTATGGCAGCCAGTGGCTGCCAGAATTTGCTTGAATGTCACTGCTGTTGGCTGTGAAAGATAAAAGCATAAGTATTGTATTTTTATTTCTTTCCTAATGATCTCCAATATGGAATTGGCCACACAGCTGCTGCATATTGTCTCGACATTTATGTTGAGCTGTTTGCCACAACTTCCAAGATTTCTTTCTTGGTTAGACACATTTAAGTTCTATCACCATATGTGTGATATTAGGACCTTTTGCCTCAATGTGCAGGACTTTACACTTACATGGAACAGTATTTGCCATTTTATTCTACATACTGCCCATTTTGGGAGGTACTTTTGTAACAATTCACAACCTTTTTATTTTAACCACCCTAAATAATTTGACATCAACAGCATATCTGGTCATCTCACTGTTCAGCCACTCCAGATCATTTATCAACAAGTTAAACTGTTCCAATTCAGATCATTGTGGAGCCCTGCTATTCACATCCTTCCATTGTGAGAACTTGACCATTCCTACTTTCTGTCCATAAGAGAATCTTTCCTCTTATGCCATGACTGCCCAGCTTGCTTGGACTAAGGGATCTGGTCAAGAAAGTTTTGGATGTCTGGGTAACCAGTGTTTACTGGATAACCCTATCTGCATATTTATTGATATACTGGAGACCTCTATAAGGTTAGTGAGATAGGACTCAGCTTTACAGAAACTGTTCTTTTCAGGCAGAACTTGTTCTTTTAGAATCTTGATAACTGGATCTTTTAAAAAGCTTTCCACCAAGTTGCCTAGAACAGATGCTAAGCTAAACAGACTGATACCTGCAATCACATAAGCTACTCTCCAGTCCTCTGGTGCAGAGGTGGATCTGAAGGACATGTTACATATTTTTGTAAGATGGTCAACAATTTTGCATTTAAGTTCTTTAAAACTCTTGGATAATATCTGGATCTAGTGAAGTGTTTGCTTTCACTTTGTCCTAAGATCAAGAACATCATCACTTGACATTTGGTTTAGTTCCTCAGACCTCCTTCCTGAAAACAACAGCTTAGGCATGGATATCTGCTCTACATCTTTGCCGCTGAAGGCAGGTATCATCTTTATTATTTTTCTATCGGCTCCCTGTCCTGCTGAAGAAGTCAAAATGAAAAATGACTTACCAGTGACCCTTGGCCATCCTTCTGACCACTCCTGAGCCCTGCCACCATACATCAACATAGGGCCCAACAGGATGAGTCTCCAGTGGGAGGACCCCACATTTTGTCTTCAAGCTGGACTGTTGGCAACTCATACCTTCTTGGCGGTATGAACTGAGAAGAGCATACTGACATCAGCATTTTCTTTCTTCATTTAAAAGAAAATATGAGAGAGAGGCTACACGTGTTTGCATGTAAGCAGTGGTACTTTTTTCTACAACTACTTGCTAACCATTTTTGGTATATGTAGCAGGTTGCAAAATAATCCAGATTTCTTGGTACCAGTATCAGTTTTGTGGAGTCTTGACAACTATGACCCTATAGGTTTTCCTCTAGTACTGTTTGTAATACAAAATGTCTTTTTATGCTCATTTTAAATTACCTGTGTGAAACCCATGGATTTCACTTTCACAAGATGTTGCTGTGTGTGTATCCAGAGTCAACTAATATATCTGATTGGATCCCATTGGCTGTGTGGCACTTAAGATGCGAGGCCAGAATGAATATATCCACAGACTTGCTTCTGTGCAAATGGAATCCCATCATTTGGAGTAAATTGATGTTGCTAATATTTAGACAAAGAATTAAGAGGTGTCATTTGCTTTTATAATGATTTTATTTCCTTGCCTTAACTCATGAAATGAACAGTGTATGGGGGGCCCAAGAAAATGTATTAACTGTATACAGAAATATTTAAATTGTAGGCCTGGGAACTGCCACCAATTGTGTTGCTGGATTTTGTCACATGTGATGTTATGGGTTTATTAGATAATGTAGAGCAGTTTAGAAATGCCTTACTAATATGGCTATATCAATGCCTTCCCTATATCTGATGAATCATGTATCCCAGGTCCAGAGCTTCGTTAACAGAGTCCGTGCGTTTTTCTGACGCTGCCTGAGAGGGGAAAGTCCCTTTCTTGTATGAAAGATGCTCAGGTCAAGGGTTTATTTGAATGTTTGTTGAAAATTTGAGAGACATTGGAGAGAGTCACCATCATAACAGTGTTGCTTCCGGGTGAGGCATTTTATTGTTTTCAGTGTAAACTTCTATGGAAATGAATGGGAGCCACCATGTGTACTATATTAGTTCTCCCCAACCTGGTCATGCTCATGCTAGCTGGGAATTACAGAAGTTGCAGTCCAACACATCTGGGAGGTGCCTGCTTGGAGAAGGTGGTGCTACATCAAACATCCCTGCACTGCACAATGGGGATTAGCTTGTGCTCCAGATTACTCTTTATCTCCAGTTTATTTCGGAGATAGAGTTGGGACTTGGTTAGAACACAGGTTTGGGTTTATAAGAAATACTTCCAAGAATTAAGTTAGATGAGGTGATGCTGAGTTAGTTTCACTAGCTCCTCATTTGTATTAAGCTTTCAACTTATTTCCCCATGTAATGTCTGTGAAATATAAGAAAAACCTGTGCCTAATTGTTTCAAGGAAAAAACCCAAACTTGCTCATTTGTGACTTTGCATTGCTGAGATTAATTCCAATGTGTCTGAAATTGTAATCCCTTTGCTTTTTACTTTTATTTTTGTGTTTAGTTTGTTTATATGCATAGCCACTACTATATTTAACAGGTCAGATACTCAAAGTGGGATACTAGTTTAGCATGTGAACCATGTAAGCAGAGCTCTGTTAATTCCACATAGAATAAATTTAAAAATTTTTAAAGAAATGCATATTTTTTCAGCAGGAGAATCATAATTTTCTGCCTGGAATACATAGTATGAGTAACAAATTATTCAAATTTGCATAATTCTTACTACAGTGTGGATTATGGATATGTTTTTTTAAAAAAAGTTATTAGTAATGGTGGAGTTCATAGCAGAATGGAAGTAATTGTCGAGGTGTGAACAGGATCTTGATAACCCTGCAGCACCTTCCAGATTCTTCAAAAAAAAAAAAAATGCTCATACATTTGTGGAACCCACAGGGCTCTGCATATAAGTGCTGAAAAAGTTATGTGAAGTTTAGATTTTATGTATTACACTATGGCTGCACTCAGATGCCATGTTCTTCAATGCTCTATGGTTTCAAGGATTGACCTATATGTGCTTCAGTGTTTTTTATTTTAATTTTTATAACAACTATTGTGACCACCTCAAAAATCCTGTATCAGCTAAGTGTAGTTGATCCTATTGTGTTAAAAACATCCTTAAATCAATTTAATGTCTGTTCTAGGGCCTTGGTCCAGATGCACTTGTGGGCAAATAGTAGTGCGTGATGACTAGTGACCCCCATCCATATCAAAAGATACACCCAGCCATAACATCGGGGCCTTGATAAATATTGTGGATGGGGATACACATCCAGAAATGCATCTGCACAAGCTATGCATGTGAAGACCTGATAATGCTCACTGATATCTCTTGCTTGATTAAAACTCTGAATGTGTGCGAAGGTTTATTTCATGATAGAAGTATACAAAACTAGGCATGCTATGAAGAAAATGGATGGAGAGAAGTTTTTCTTCCTCTCACCTAGAACCTGGGGTCACCCAATGGAAAAGAGTGGCTGGAAATTCAGGATTTAGAAAAGGGAGTGCTTCTTGATACAGTGTATTGGTTATCAAGTTTGCTGTTGAAAGTTGTGATGGCCAGTACTTCATATGTATTTAAAAGAGAACTGGGGTGAAGAATCTCTTTGGGGTTCATAACCATGACGGCTGTATAGGTATCTCCACCTGCAGGGGCAGCAGGCTACTGAATTCCAGGTGCTATGTAAGCAACAAGAGAACTGTTGTTTTCATATCTTGCTTGTAGGTTTCCCAGAGGCATCTGGTTGACCACTGGGAAAGAAGTGAATGGACCTTTGTTCTGATCTGGCAGGGCTCTTCCTAGATTCTTAATTTTGGGTTTTGCTTTTTGTCCTTTCCCCTCTGACTTAGTCTAACTGCAGGACATCTAATCTATTTTAAGTCAGGCCCACACTAGGGTAGAGTAGGCTTGCCCAGAGCAATCAGCAAGAGATCTGGGAGAGTGCTGAAGCTTAGGCTGTCTTGTCTTAACTGCTGCACAGTGGCTTCTGAATGATCCATGTGGTCTTCTATATACTGAATTTTAGGTTGGCCTACATTATATGGTGCGTTTTGTTGCCTCAAACCTTATGTGCCAAAGGCATGTGAACAAACCCATATGGACTAATCAATACTCAAGAAAAAGTATGGCGCACAGGGCAGCTATCATGTGATATGGTTACTCACATATGGGGGGAATAGTCTCAGAAGTTCTCCTTCATGTCCCTTGAACTCAAAGATACAGCCTGGCATTGCAGATCTAGGGGTCAGAAACCTACCTAGAAGCATAGGTTGCGTCCCATTGTGACAACCTGTATCCTTGTTTTGACACTTTGTCACTAACTTAGAAGTGTAAGAAATGGATTAAGGTAGTCTTAGTCCTGTAATAGCACATGGAATGTTCTTGTCCACCCCATCCAGGTTGAGGAAAGCTGTTCTCTAGAGCATGAAGACTGGATGCACAAAATTGTTCTGCGGGCTCTGACAAGCTCAGTGTAGATCTATTCAGCTATGCTGCCAGTCCTAGCCCCACTGTTCTGCATATGCAAAATTGCCAAGCATTTTATAAATAGTAGCATCCTGCCTCAGAGAGACAACCCGTCTGCAACTTTTTACTGCAAAAATTCATGAACTTGATACCTTTTTAACAGTGGAGGACAAGATTTTGTGTGTGTGTGTGTGACCTGGCTTTTCAGCAAAATGTAAAAAAAAAAAAAATACCTTCATTTCTGAAATTGGGTCAGGGTGCCAAAATGCCCTTCTTTACCAAAACTCTTTCTTGCAAGAATTTGTGCACTAATGTTTAGTTTATATGCAGTGCCTCAATAGTCATATCGGTGCTGGAGATAGGAAACTGTCAGGCAGCTCTTCTGATTTCAGAGTGCTTGGATTATACCTTCTCACAGAGGTCAGCTTCTCAAGGAGGTGGTAAACATGTGTTCGAACTGCAGTTGGAGGCTGACCGGATTGAATGCGTCCCCATAGAAAAACAGCACCCTTCCATGACAGAAGATTAGCAAGGCTAGGGGCAAGACCAGGCCAGCCTCCACACAGCCTCCTTTCTGTGTGAGGTGGATTCATTCATTCAGTGCACTGGAGAAGTGAACCACAGAAATAAATGTAACTCTTTGCTGGAAACCAGGCTCTATGGAAGGACCTGTGAAATTAGTGGAGCTGCTTGTTTGAATAACTCATGTAAAAGTTTACCAAGTGGCAACTGTTCAACACTTGTTGAATGACTGGGCTTCCTTGTGCCAGTTTGGTCTGCCAGTTTTCCCTAGCCAGGTGCCTTCAAGATGTGTTAGACTATTAAATCTTGCTACTCTCAGCCAACACTGCCTTTGGGCATGCTAGCTGAGGATGATGGGTTTGTAGTACAAACAGCCAGAGGGCATTGAGTTGGGGAAGGTTGCTGTAGGCACTTCCCTTTCATAGGCGTTTAACAGTGCAAGGTCTCTTCCTACCTTTACACAAAAGTCACTTGGGAATCAAACTTTTCCAGCAGGCCTTGGACTCTTGGGGCCTTTGCCAGTTGCTTTTGGGGCAAGCAATATATACAGTGATGTGATTCTGGAATTTTATTTCTGAAGCATAACCTTTTAGATAACAGCTTGCTTTGTATGTTAAATAAAGGTTTCCTGTTACCTGTGACATGGACTTATTTCTGCAAGCAGCTCTCTCCATCCCACTTAAAGCAGCTGTAGGGGTATATCTGAGCAGGCTGGAATATCTTTTTGTCAATGAGACATAACGCAGGTAGTTGTCTCACCAAGTAGCTGGTGTGTACTAGCAGCGGTCAGCACAAGAATTAGCATAATCAGTATCCTAGATTTTGGTCACACACTGTCTGCATGGCTGTTCTGATGCAAAGCTTTCCATCTGGCTATGAAACAGTAATCTATGTTCTGGGTGTTAATTCAGATTATTTCTCTGCTGTCCTCACAAAAAGGCTATTTAGTAAGTTAATGGCCAACAGAATGCTTAGCATGCAAGTCAGGAGCCAGCACACTCAAACCTGTAAATGTTTTTGTGGTCTTTGTGCTTCACATATATCAGCTCTGTGTGTTCATGGAGCTCCATTTAAGAAAAATCTGGCTGGGGATGATGGGTACTAATCTGGAGGGCACCCAGTTGGGCTAATGTAATATACACAGCCTGCAATACTGGTTAAAAAAAACAAGTGGGTCTTACCCTGGAACAAATCTTAATAAAAGCTTCACAAATGAAAAATGCAGCACTGAGCAAGAAAAATGCTGCCTTGTACATATGATGTAAAATTATTTTTAACATTCAACATTCTACCTGCCACTGCTAGGAACTAAGAAGGGGTGACTCAAAGGTGAAAGGTATTGTGCCCCATGGTGGTGAATAATTTTGAGGATGGAATTCAATATCATGGATCGCTCCCACAAAACACAAAGTAAAAGCTGCAATGGATAAGGAGGTCCACTGACATGCTAGGCATCTCCTCCCCTGCTGAGAAAAGTAGGTGGGTTCTGGGCACCGCTGAATTAGCTTTCATCTTGGAAGAGTCATCCACTGTCCGAGCTCTGTCCATGGTTCTGAAATACGCAGCAACCTCTCGTTTTTAGGAATTCCAAACTTAATGGAGCTTTGCCTGTTCATTTCCTGCCGGTTTCTCCTTCTGCCCTGGACTGGTCACAGGGTTGCTGACCTGTCCATGGGTTTAGCTTTATCAGGGCAGGACGTCACCTCCTGGCAGCTGCTGGTGCAGGCTTTCTACCCAGAGACTGTCAGCCTTGTGGTAAAGTCCAGTTGCTTTGGGTAGCCTTCCTGTGGCAGCTGCTATCATGCACACCAACCCTGAATTCCTTGTGGCAACAAAGGGTTGTCAGAAGTTGCTTCTTCCAGAGCTAGCTATCACCTGCCTGGTGTGAATCTATGCAGTAATGATGCGTGAGCACCGATTATCAGAAACAAGCTAAACTAAATTCCCACCCATTTACATTAGTCAGTTCTGTAGGCGAGCAATTCCCTGTGTGGAGTGTTGTATTCACCTGTGATGCAAATGTCAAAAATTGGGAGCCTGTCAGGAAAAGGAAGTGGCTACCTCAAGTCAGCACTACAAAAATGGGCAAATACACCGGGACCAAAATGGAGCCCTAACAGCCCTTTACTGGAAAAGTTGAAATGGTCAGTTTTGATTTTCCCACATCCACATTTTTTTAAATCTCAAATTTCTGCCCTGTTTATAAAAAGGTGTGCACAGTTTGGTAAGTTCTTGTAAAAAAATGAATGACATTCTCATCTATCCTTACTGTCTACTTAGACCTCAAACTGAAAACTAGCACAAGTTGGTGGATTACAATTTTGTTTGGGGAGGTCTTACTCGAAGAAGTGATGCAAGAAGAAAAAAGAACTTCACGAGCAAATGGATTTCTCTCCTTCGGTGCCGGATACCATCTCTTGCCATATTCCCTTTCCCCATTTTCCTGTTACAAATTGGAGAAGCATTAACTTGGAATAATCAATGTCACTTCCTGAAGAGCCCTTTGAGTAAAAAGCTTGTCATGTTTCTTCATTTAGTGGAACAGACAGGGGCTTAGTGTCAGGGGGCCAGGGTTGTTCCTCCTGCAGGTAGATGTTCCAACTCACAAAAGAGGTTCCACAGGCTGATTGCAAGCACAAGCTTGCTGCAGGCCAGCATGCAGAAAGCTGTGGGAACTGAGCCTCTCTGAACAGTGAGTACTGCTGAGAACCCTGGGATTCTAAGGCAGGGTGTCCTGACCATTTGTCCTAGTGAATATTCCCACTCAGGGGAGACTGCTTCAGTCTTTCTCAAGACAAAGAGACTTATTCTTCTGTAACTTGGCAAAGGCCCTTCCAAGTTCTTTTAAATAAGAGCAATATAGTGCTAAATTTTATCAAATTTTCATATAAAATCTTGGAGTCCACAACTCAGAATGTAGTTAATGTGAGCCCAACTTAGAGCAGAAACATCAAAATGAATAGGATTTTAGTTTGACTGGTGGATGCAAATCCTGATGTGTTTCCCTGTTTAAGAGTATTGCTCATAGAAAGTGTTGTAAGAAGTGATATTTTGAGTTAAGTACATTTTATTTATTTTTATTTATTTATTTAGAAGACTTCTATGCCGCCCCATTCACCGAAGCCTCGGGGCGGCTCACATAAGAAAAACCATGGTGGATCAAACCAAGGGTTGATCTAGTCCAACATCCTCTTCTCACAATGGCCAACTGGCAGTCCGAGGGAACCCATAAGCAGGACATATTCCCCAGCAAATGGTCCACATGAGCATACTGCCTCTGCTACATAGATCCATCAGGAGCTGTAGCCATTTTTAGCTTTTTCTACCATGGATTTAGCTTTTTTAGCTTTTTCCACCAAGGGATTTCAATCCCTTTAAAAGCCCTCCAAATTGCTACCTCTTGTGGAAACGGATTTCAGTGTTTTAATTAGGTGCTTGGTGATAAAATCTTTCCTTTTTATCTACCCTGAATCTTCTGCCAATCAGATTCATGGGATGACCCCAATTTCTAGTATTATGGGAGAGCAAGTAAGCTATCTTCCTCTCTACTTTCTCCACACTGTGCATAATTTCTGAGCACCTCTATCATGCCTCCCATTACTTGCCCTTTCTCTAAACAAAGTTGACCCAGATATTTAAATTTTCCTCATAAAGTCCCTTGATCATTTTAGTTGCTCTTTTTCCTCAACTCTACAATGTCCTTTCTTTAGGTATGCACAGTATTCTAAGTGTGGTCATACCATAGATTTGTATAGGGACAGTATGATATTGACAGACTCCTTTTCAGTTCCTTTCCTAATTTTGCCTTAGGTGAAGTTACTTTTTTTCAAGCAGTTGCACATTGGGTTAGCATTTTCATAAGCTGTCCACCACAAGCCCAAAATTGCTTTCCTGGTCAGTCAACGCTAGCTCAGATCCTATTGGTTATCACCTATAAAGCCCTTAACGGCTTGGGACCTGGTTATCTAAAGGAGCACTTGCGTCCATACGTGCCCTCCCTCCCCTTGAGATCGGCGGCAGAGGCCCTTCTCCGGGAGCCCTCCATGAAGGACATCAGGAGGGTGAGTACCCGGAGCAGGTCCTTCTCTGCGGTGGCGCCCCACCTATGGAATGCGCTCCCCAGAGAGGTCCGCCTGGCGCCATTGTTATTTGTTTTTCGGTGCCAGGCCAAGAACTTTTTATTTAAACAATATTTTAACTGTTAATTGTTGTTTTTATTTATTGGGTTTTTATAGCTCTGCCGAGATGTATCCGGATTTTAAAACTTTATTCAATATTTGTTTATTTGCTTTGTAAGCCACCCCAAGGCTTTTTGCAAAGGGAGCGGCATAAAAATGCTTTAAATAAATAAATAGCTTCTGCGTGAAGTTGAGATATTTTGCTCCAACATGCATCACTTTGCACTTACATACACTGGACCACATTTTCCATGCTGATGCCTATTCTCCAGTTTGTGCAGATCCTTCTGGAACTCTTCACAATCCCTTTTTGTTTTAACCACCCTAAACCATTTGGTGTCACCAACAAACTAGGCCACTTCACTCCTAATTTCCGTTCATTTATGACTAAGCATTGGTCATAAATGGAAAGCATTGGCCCCATACTAATGGGACTCCACTGTTTACATCACTCTGTTGGGACAATTACCATTTCTTCCATTTTCTGATTTCTATTCTTTAATTATTGATCTGTAACAGAACCCCCACTTCTTATTCCATGGCTGCTAAGTTTGCTAAGGAGTCTTTGTGAGTGACTTGGTGAGAAGCCTTTTGGAAGTCCAAGTAAGCAATGTCTATTGGATCACACTGTAGCTGCTATGGAACACCAAAAGGGTCAATTTAGCTTACTTGAAAATGAACCTTCTTATATGCAGTGCTGTTGAGTCAAGTGTTCCCCATGATCTTTTGTAGTGGTGCATTTGGATTAATAGTGGAGGCATTTGTCCCTACTGAATTCCATTCTGTTGCTGCCCAGCATTCTAACCTATCAAGATCACCCTGTATCTTATCTCTGTCTTCCAGAATAATTCCTATTCCACCCAGCTTTGTGTCATCTGCAAATTTAATTATCTTTCCTTGTACTTCCTCATCTAAAGCATTAAGAGAAACATTATTATTATTTATTATTATTTAGAATTTTTGTATGCTGTGCCATCGCATAGCCTCGGGACGGCTTACATAAAAAGCCGTAAATAATATAAAATTTAGGGTACATTTTTGAGTTTTGAAAGACTTTGAAAGACTACTGGTCCCACGAAAGAACTCTGCAGTACCCTGCAGCAGCCATCCCCAGTTTGAGAATGTGCCATTGATGAGTACTTTTTGAGTCTGGTTTTGTGGCCAATTGTGGATCTACCTAATGGTTGCTCTATCTAGCCCGCCTTTTGCTGGTTTGGTAATCAGGATGTTGTGTGGCACTTTCTCAAAGGCTCTGCTAAAGTCTAGAGAGATCATGTCCACAGCATTCCCACAGCCCATTTGAGAGGTTGCCCGTCAAAAAATGAAATCAGATTAGTCTGGCAGGATTTGTCCATGTTGGCTTCTGGCAATTACTGCATTGTCTTCAAGGTGTTTGCAGACTGTTTGTGTTATAATTTGCTCTAGAATTTTTCTGGGGATTGATGCCAGACTAACTGGTCTATTGTTCCCAGGTTCATCTTTTTCCCCCTTTCTTGCAGATAGGAACAACATTAGCCCTTCTCCAGTCATCTGGCACTTTTCCTGTCTTCTATGAATTTGTAAAGATGATAGAGAGTGGTTCTGAGTGTTTTTCTACTTGCACTGTTATGACTCTGGGAAGAAGTTCATTGGACCCTGGAAATTTGAACTCAGCCCAATTAGAAGATCCCTGGCTATTTGCCCATCTGGGACTACCATCCTATCCCTTCAGCTTGTTCCACACCTTCGTCAGGGAAGGTTGTTTTATTTCTGGGAGGAGTTGAGCATTTCTGCCTTTTCTCTTATCATTGTTCCATCCATGGTGAGTAGCTGAAGAGCCTTCTCTTTTGTCTGTCTTTTGCTTAGGATGTATTTGAAAAGGCTTTATTGATGTTTTTAACTCCCCTTGCTAGCCTCAGTTCATTCATTGTTTTAGCCCTCCTGATATCATCCCTGCAGTTCCTTGCTACTTGCTTATATTCTTCCTTTGCAGCCTGGACTTCCTTCCACCTCCCATACATGTATGGAAAGTTTTGAAGATAAAGACAAAAACCTGCTGGAGTAAGCAAGAAGGTAATAATGTGGTGGTGAGGAAGGAGTGTTGGGGAGATGGCAACAAGAAATCAGGAGGACATAGGATCAAGGAAGTGAATCAGTTTGACAGGGTTGTCAAATTCCCCAAAATAAATTGAGCCAGTATCACTTTAAAGTGCAGGGAGAAAGGAGGAGATGATCTTGAATTCTGCCTCCAGACCCAGTCAAGCCACATATGAAAGCTAGTGTGGATTGTCACAATATGGTTTGGTTTGAACCCAAAGTCACTTGCCAGCTGAAAATAAAGTGACAACTGTTCTAACCAATTCCCACTGGTAAGCCTCCATACTCTTAAATTAAGGGTGGGAAACTCACAGACCCCCAGATATTGTTGGAACATAAAACCATAGACATGTTGATGCTCAAGACTGAAGGACGACAGCTTTTGGAGGGCCTCAGATTTCTAGCTCTGTCCTAAGTATATGTCTCTTCAAACTATACTTTCTCATTCCAAGAAAGCTCCTTGTTTTAGCTTCTATAGGTAAGGCATAAAAAACAGGGTGGTGAAAGCAGTCCCTATAAGGAGGAGTTGAAAGAGCTGGGCAAGTTTAGCCTAGAGAAGCGAAGATTAATCAAAGACACAATAGTGTCTAAATGGCTGAGATGGAACAGAGTTATTCTTGGCTGCTCCAGAGACGGGACTACAACCACTGGGTGGAATTAGCAGAAGAGCAGATTCCAGCTGTACATTGAGAGAAGCATCCAAATGGTGAGAACTGTTTGGCAGTGAGGGAGGCTGTCTCAAGACATGGTGATTTCTAGTGGTGTTTAAGCAGAGGTTTGATGGATGCCATATCTGCATCCTGCATTGAAAAGATTGTACTGAGCTAGAGACTGCATCCTCCAAAGTCCCTTCCAAATCTATGATTCTCTGAAAACAAGAAGTAAACGAGCAAAAATATGTACTTCATCACTGTAGCTGCCAAGTCTGGGTTACACCACATGCCATCATCCTTTCTGAGGGCAAAGGATACTGCCCAGATAGTCTGGCTTATTCTGCACGGATGTTTCCTTTATCTTGCACTGGTATTAAGACTATCACACCAGGCATCCTGCATATATTTGTATTCCTGCTCAATATCTGGGATGCTTCTCATCCTTAGAGAAATGGGGCCCTTACTTGTGTTAATCACTGGATGGAGGGTGTAATCGCTCCCCACTTCTATTTAAATACCAAGCTGGAGCAGGCAGACTTGTTCGAGTGCATCAGACTTTGAAAGGAAATCCACCACTGATTAGTGAGCTAAATCCTGCTTCCGTGATAAATGTCCTGTGCCTCTGCCTCCCCCCGCCCCCCGCCGTAACTAGCGAGGGATCAAGTTTCTTCTTTCACCACTTTGGTTTTTCTTTTTCTCATCCTTCCTGCCTGTGCTTCCATCCCCTCCCACAATCTCTCTTCTCCCTACATTCTGGTCGGGTTCTTTAAAGGCAATCATTGTCAGCATTTGTCATTAACCTTTTTTCCCCATTTTTATTTATATAAAAAAGAGAATGGCAGAGAAAGCAGGAAGCGATGGTAACAGCGGGGCAATTGCAGATGAATAATGAAAAGATTCATCACAGCGGTACCAGGATATATATATTTTTTGCAGCCAAGCGAGACGGATTCCCATCACAGCTCGAAGACTCGTTCCATGCAGCCACTCATCTTTCATGCTGAAGGGGAAGGGAAAGGTGGAGACAGTATCATTATGGATATAACTGGGCTTTGAAGTGACTGGTCAAGGTTGCTGCTTCACTCACGACAAAGCTGCAGATGGGACTGGAATTCTATATGTGCACCTACCTGTTATCTGGCAAAGTGTCTGTCATTTCTGCTTGGAATTCTTTGGAGTTTATTTGTGGGCAACAGTCAGTGTATATAGAAAGGTCTTCACTGAAGTTTGAGCTTGGAGCAACATTTTGGATGGCTAAGTGAACTCACCCCACCCCCGGTCTTTTGGTCCACTACCTGCTGTCATTCTGGAGTCCGCTTCTGTTGTCTTGCCTAGAGCTCTACCAATTCAATTTCCAGGGCCAGCATCAAGGGTAGGTATGGTTGGTTACTTGTCAAGGGCCCACACCCAGCAGGGGCCCACAGACAAGGCTTACCTATTTTTCACTTTGGCCCTAACAGTGGAGGAGATGAGAAGCAGCAGCTGCAGATGCCACCTGCCCACTGGCTCTCTCCCTGTCAAGGAAAAAATGGCAGCAATAATGAGGGAGAGGAGAAGGAGCACTAGCAGCTGGTATCTATGGTGGTGAGAAGTCAGATGCACTGAGGAAGGGTCCTGCAAAGTCGATAGGTGCCACTTTCAATTTCCCAGTCCTACATCTGATGTTTCTCCAATATGCAGATACTTCCCTTTGAATCACTCCCAGTACAAAGTCTTTGCCAATCAGTTCCATCACAGCTTTCAAATTGCTGCTTGCAGGTCATTTCCTTACATTATTTCTCCAGGTGTTCTTGAAACTGAGAACCTGTTAAGTCAAAGATCTGTCCATCTGCCTGTGTTGGAGAACCAAGACAAGTTCTCTTAGGAACAGTGCAACTCTATGCACATTTAATGGGGCTCACTCTCAGGTCAGCCTGTGCAGAGTAGGGCAGAGCCCTAGGAGGTTACTTCTATTTTTAGCTTGGCCAATTGGTCGAAAGTTGTTTTCTTTAGCTCAGTTCCCATGTGCACTTTCCCAGGCAAGAGTCCCTTTGAACGCAGTGCAGCTTACTTCTGAGTTGGCATGTCTAGGATGGCAGCGACTGGGCTGGTGGGTATGCCACCACACTCAAAACCCTGCTGCCAGCCTGGACAGTGGGGCTGCTGTTTCCCCCCTTTCCTCCAGGTGGTGCTGGTGTTCTCTACATTTCTTTCCCACCTGTTGTGAGGGGGAAGTCAGGTATTCCACCTCCAGGTGAACACAGCTGAGTGGCCTGTGGGGAATCTGTGTGGTTGGGCTCTGGTGGATCCCCAGCTGTTTGTAGTGCAACCCCATTCCCCATTTCAGGGTCTGCCAGTGGTAGTCTCATGCCAACAGAACTCTTTGGGGGTATAGTGTGAGAAGATTCATATTTCCAATTCATTGTATTTAGATTCTTCTTTAATAGTCCAGAACATTTTACATTTATTCTTCTGCATACGCCTTTCAAGGGAACAGCAGGAAGAACGCCAAGAGAAGGAAAGCTAAGGCCTCCAATCCAAGTTTGGGATCCCTTATTTGCTAATTCTACCAAATGAAGAAGAGCTACATTTTCTATGCATATATATTCATGAACAAAATTATTATATTTTATGATAATCAGTGTGGGTTATATGGAACAATCTAACATTCCTGGACATCAACATGCTTCAGAAATTCCTCTTTTGCCTGCAAATGTGCTTGGAGGAATCCTTTTTACAATATTCACATTTTGGTTTAGTCTCTAATTACCTTATCTAAGGCATATTCTAGTTTCTGATGAAACCAACTATTTCAAGAGAGGATATAAAAATGAGCTGTGCTTCCAATTACATATTGGCAAGCTGAAATTAAGGGATGTGCGTACAAGTAAAATGTGAGCTTGTTGAAGGTCTTCAGATTCAACATTTGTTCCATCTTGCATCTGTCCCAAATTGCAATCTTCTCTTTTTTTTTCCTTTTCCCAAGAGTATTTTTGTATACTTTTTTTTAAAAATGGGCACACTAATTGTGCACATCTTTGAAATGCATTCCTCACCTGTTGATCAAAGTGTGTTTGTGAGTGCTTTCCAAAGCACATATATTCTCATGTGCATTTGTTAAATCTATGCATGGTACTGAGCACTTTTTTGGGGGGAAAGGAATTTGGGGTTCTGCAACTTATACTGCAAGCTCCACATTTGCCACAGGTTGCATGTGAGTCCATATTTGGTCTGCAAGGTGTGCACTAGGTAAAATCTTGATCAGAAACAAACTTAATTGATATTCCTACACCCCTATAACTAAATGATTATAGCCTGACTGTAATCTTGGTTGCTCTGGTTCCAGTCTTGACCTCACACAGGAAATCTAGCCTTCAGTTTACTGAGCTGTGAATAGAAATCTGGTTGTCTGGCTCTAAGGCCACCATGGATTTGGGGCCAGATATCAGAGCATCACTCAAGCTGGTGCCTTCCAGGTGGCTTGCACAGTAACTCCCATCACCCTCATAGTTGGGCAGGGAGAATTATCCCCCCCCCCCACACACACACAGCAGTGTGCCAAGTCTTGAAAAAGGATCCCACTGGTTTTTGTGTATTCATGAATGGGGAGGGGAGTGTATGGCTTTGGCTCTTCCCAACTCTGGCACAAAGTCCCCTGGGCTGGAAAAGATGGTTGTTGATTGTTGTTAGGTCTACAGCTTTCTTTTTAACGTGTGTTGGATCTTGTTGAGGTTGTGTGAGGAATTACAGGGAGTGGGAGCGGCAAAGTCTCCACTGAGGTTGTTTCTCACAAATGTGAGACTGCTCATCACCAAATCCTTGTTCTGAATGTGACGTTGGTTGCTCTTGCCAGTTGTTAGGAGGAGGGAAGAGCAGAAGAATGCAGTGGATACTGGAGAGAAGGGTATTTATCCCCCCCCCCCCCACACACACAGCAGTGTGCCAAGTCTTGAAAAAGGATCCCACTGGTTTTTGTGTATTCATGAATGGGGAGGGGAGTGTATGGCTTTGGCTCTTCCCAACTCTGGCACAAAGTCCCCTGGGCTGGAAAAGATGGTTGTTGATTGTTGTTAGGTCTACAGCTTTCTTTTTAACGTGTGTTGGATCTTGTTGAGGTTGTGTGAGGAATTACAGGGAGTGGGAGCGGCAAAGTCTCCACTGAGGTTGTTTCTCACAAATGTGAGACTGCTCATCACCAAATCCTTGTTCTGAATGTGACGTTGGTTGCTCTTGCCAGTTGTTAGGAGGAGGGAAGAGCAGAAGAATGCAGTGGATACTGGAGAGAAGGGTATAGGCAGACAGCCAAACAGTGACTTCATCCTTCCCTGCACAAGCTCAAAACAAGGCTATTGCTGCAACCCTGCTGGGAAGGTGGCAGTGAAGTGGCCAGAGTCCTAGTTTGTGGAAGACAGTTCTCGGTTTGAAGATGTCATCCGTCTGAAGGGCTGTCCAGTCCGTGCCAGTTTCAGAAATAAAGAGTCATCCTAAGTGAGAGCAGGACAGGCAGGACAGGCTCCTGCACTGAGTTCTGCAGCTGAACGGCTCTGCACAAAGCTGATCCAGTAGCTTCACTGACTGTGGTGAGATGTGATGTAAGAACATAAGAAGAGCCCTGCAGGATCAGAGCGAGGCTCCATCTGCTCCAGTGTTCTGTTCACACAGTGGCCCACCAGCTGCTCATGGAAACCCACAGGCAAGACAGGAGTGCAACAGCACCCTCCTTCCCATGTTCCCCAGCAGCTGGTGTGCATGGAGGTAGCATCGGGGCCAGTAGCCATGGACAGCCTTCTTCTCTATGGATTTGCTCCAACTCTCTTTAAAGCTGTCCAAATCAGGGGCCATCACTACATCATGTGGAAGTGAATTCTGTAATGTAACGATGTGCTTTGCAAGGAAGTGCTTCCTTTCAATCAGCTTCATGGGATGATTATGGCCTGGTTCTAGCATGATGAGAGCGGGAGAAAAATGTCTCCCTATCCACTTTCTCTGCGCCATGCATCATCCTGTACACCTCTATCATGTCTCCCCATTCTTGTCTTTTCCCTAAAATGAACAATCCCAAATGTTGTAACCTTTCTTGATAGATAAATTGCTGCTGCCCCTTGAACATTTCAGTTTCTATCTCCTGTCTTATTTCCAGCTGTACAAAACCCTTGTTTAGAGAGGATGACCAGAACAGTACATGGCATTCCGGGTGTGCTTGTACTGTAGATTTGTATAAGGGCAGTATGAATATGGTGGTGTTGTTTTCAATTCCTTTCCTAATTTTGCCTAACTTGGAATTTGCCAGTTTCATGGCCACATGCATTGCTGGTGCTGTCCCACGGGCCCCATGGATTGTGGAGCTCTGGGGGATGTCTATGTTGGCCCACTGCTGGAGATGAGGCTGCAGTTGCTGGTCCAGGGTTGACCAGCTCCAGCTCAGGGTCTCCAGCGTCTCAGGTGAGGGGCCTCCATTCCACAGTGGTGCTTGTGCCTTGTGCCTCCTCTGCCGGCACTGCTGGTTATTCAGCCATGTTCCAGTAGCTGCTGGGTTATGACACTTGCCACCTCTCCTCCTCAGCATGTTTTCTGAATGAGCTAATTCATGCCCTCTCATCTGAAGGCACTCTACCTCCCTGAGCAGGGCCAGCTTGAGACTTTCGCTCTCTGCAGATGCTGATGGGGCTGGCAGTTGAATCTTATTTCAGCACTGCTGATAGGACAGCCTTTTCTATTGTACCCAAGGACCTCCACTACCTTGGGGTGCACCTGTGTGTGGGACAGGCATACCGCTGTGTAGCCAGTGCAGTGCAGTGTAGTGGTCACAGTGTTGGACTGGGATTCAGGGGATCTGGACTCTAGCCCCCACTCAGCATATGAAGGCCCCTGGAGTTCTTGGGACCCATCATGGACTTTCAGCCTAACCTACCCCACAGTGTTGTTGTGAGGATAAAATGGAGAGGAGGGAGAGAAGGACTATATAAACTGCCTTGGCTTTCCCTATCCTGGAAAAGGTATAACAATACTACAGCTTTGTGCCCCCATCATCTTACTGCTGTTCTCTGCCCGTGGCCTGCATTTGCTGTCCGAGGCAGCTACCTGCTCTTCCTCATGACAGGGCCAGCCCCGTATCTGTATGGCCCTTTTAGAAGGGGAGGAAACCCTGAGAGACTACAGATTGGCAGCCCAGGCCGGGGCGGGGGAACTGGCTTAATGTAGGGGGTTTAGTGTCTCTCACCAGGCCCTTCCTGCCCTGGATGATGTAAGCTGTTGCTGCTCCGATAACCCCTGTCCATTTACCTGTCCCGGTGCTGGGGGTCCCAGCCTTCGCTTAGCATGGAGAAAGGGACTTGGCCAGCCCTGGAAGGAGAGACCCTGGAAGGAGAGCACCGGCTGAGTTGGGCACCTCCCTTGTGGGCCATGGGCATTCCAGCACCACCTTTCTTTCCCAGGAGCAGTTGAGTCCCCAGCATCTAGTTTGCACCTCTGAAGTGTAATGAGGAAATAGTAGAAAATCCCCCAACGCACTGCTTCTCCTCCCAACTGGAGAAGCAAAGGGCACTCTAGTGAATGTCCATAAGAAATAACAGTAGCTATTTCTTTAAGGTGTGGGGCCTGGGGGAAGATCTCTGAAGTTTGGATGGAGCCCATAAGCTGCAGGCTCCCCATTCCTGCCTTAAACTGAGAGGGGAAGCCCAAATGTTTTATCTGGAAACTGTCTATGCAGCTTATTCCTTTAAAAATTAAAAAAGTTACCATTGCCACCATAGGAAGACTATATTCCACGTACATAGGTACAAGCCTCCCTGGGAAGCAGGGATTTTACATAACTCAGGACTACTGAGGAATTTAAAAAAGTATCTTATGGAGTGAGGAACATGATATTAGGTTTTTTTGGCATGTTCATTTTTGCAATGTTGGTGTTCCCCCCTTTTCTCTACACACTACATACAAATCCCATACCAATCAGATTGCATCCTAAAAGGGAGAGGGCACTATAGACTTTCCCTCAGTGTGAATCTTGAAAATATTTACAATGAAATAATAAAACTTTGATTATTCTGTTTCTCTTTCTTCCCACTACTTCCCCAATCCTGCAGCAGTTTGTCATATATTACCAGAAAGAAGATCGTTGTTCTTGCTGAAGGCTTGTGGAAAGCCATATTATCTTCTGTTCTCAGTCCTGCTTTACTACTGGAGATACTTACCGTTTATTTCTGATTTCTTTCTGACTCTATTGGTGATCATAATGTTCCCTGAAGGGCCTCAAATGGCTAGGACTTAGTTGGTGCAAGTTGGCACAACTGATCCTGATATATCCCAAGTCATACGTATATGAAGCACGTATGAATTGAGTTAGAACCAACATAACATGTTTATCATTAGTAACACAGAAAAGTTACTTTGGTGTATACGCAAAGGCTAACACTGGGACAACTAGAAACCTTCATGGACTGGACTTAAATTCCAATTCCTTAAATAGCTCTGGACTGGGGTGTCCCAGACTCAAACCCGGGAGGCTAACAGGGCGACCTTGAGCTGGTTGTTATATTCCTGATCCAAACTAGATGTAATCTTTTGTTGTCTGTCATTGCTGTCTTTGTTCTGCTATAGTTATACTTTACTACTTTTTGATGGCTTTTATATTTTTACTGTAAAGTGCCTGGACAAAGCCTTGGTTATTGAATAGTATATACACATTCCAAGTCAATAAATAGATGTTCAAAGGAATTAATTTTCACATTAAAAAAGGACTGCCCCTTGTCATCCCTCAGCACTTCAACTATGAGACACAGCTGAACCTGTCTGTATTTCCTCTTCTACACAACAAAGCTTCAGGAGCCCATCACGTTTGCATCTGGTCGCGGGGGTTATCTTCGCTTGCTTTTTGCCATGGTATTTCTCGAGCATTCCTTCTGCTGCAGGTGTCCAGTGCCAACAGCTAGCCGGGTGCCGGTGTGCCGGATTTCCTCATTTTGCCTCCGAGTGTTGTACTGTCATGGGGGGAAGGGGGCACCTCAGCCGCTGATTTGACCTTGCGCTTTGTTTTTGTTTGATTCTCTTTGCACATGTCTCTAATTGATCTTGAAAAGAAGGGACAGTTAAAGAAGACGTTAAGGTGAAATGAAGCCATAACTGTGACTGGAGACTTTTATTAAGTGTGGCAAAGTTCCCTGGGCTGCGTTGAAATTGTTTATTGATTTTGGTACGGCTGGGTGCTTTGGAGTAATCGCCCGCAGAACCGCTGGAGAAGCAGGGAGGAGGGGGAAGGAGCGCGGAGGGAAAGCTCAGAACCGCGGCTGCGATTGGCCACGCTGCCTTCTACACAGAGCTACTCTTTTCCTTTTGTATTTTTGGGATTTTCTCGCAAACGTGTAAATAAGCAGCCAGGCCTGACGTGAGTTAACTCTTGTGGCACCTCATGTCCTGAGCTTGCTTCTTAGCCATCTTCAGTCGACCAAGTGTCAGTCCGAAGAGGCCAGGGGTAGGGATTGTCCGGAATAATTTAATCCTTTGAAATATAGCCCTGCCTAGAGTCATAATATCACACCCTAACAAGGATTTTGTAGGGCCAGGAAGGTGTGGGGACAAGCAAACTCAAGGATCAGTGGGTTGGAGAAACTCCCCACAAGGAAGGTTGTAATGTTTAGGGCTATTTATTTTAGAAAAGGGATAAGTGAAGTATACATGGAGTGGAGAAGGTGAATAGAGGGCTCTCTCTCGCTCTCTCTTCATACCAGAACATTTTACTTAAGCATATGAGTAGCACAACAAAAGAAACTGAATAGTAGGAGATTTTAGGCGTTTGTCACCCAGCAGATAGTTGAACCATAAAAATATGTTTTCTTAGGGTGTGCAAGTAGCCAGCAATTTAGATGGCTTGAAAAGGACATGGACAAATTAACAGCTCAGTGTCATATCAATGAGTCCCCAACAAGCTGTTTGACATCAGGATCCCTGGCGTCATTTGGTTTTGGTTCCTGGTGACTGTCCTGGGAAGTCCCCCCACACCCATGTGTTGGGAACCAGCTTCTTGTGCCTTGGGTATTCTCTCTCTGGAGAGGGATGCAAGTCAAGCAAAGCCTTTGGTGCCCAGGGGCCGTGTGGAAGGCACTGATCAGGAGAAGCAAGGCCATCTTCCTCCTGACATGGCTGCTGAAAATAGGATTTTCCTGGAGAGGTGATGAAGCTTTTGGCTGAAAGGTAAAGAGCCTTAAGAAGGGACAATTGCATGAATTGGGCCTGGAAATGGTCTAATAACCAGTATTGTCATTTCAGGGGAATTTACATGTATTTCTTGCTAAACTGTCCTCTGTATATGAGTGTCAGCTGCAGTTTCTGAGCAGTCCTCAAAGACAGTCCTGGGAAGACTCGGAAGTTTGGTGCAAACCCTCCTGCTGTTTTTATAATGATATTTATAGTTACATTATATTTATCCTGCACCAGTTTTCCTCTTGTAAGGAATTCAAGTTGGCTTACAAGGTTCTCTTCCTCTCAAGAACAATGGTGTGAGGCGGCCACTGGCCCAAAGGCACCCAGTGAACCTCATGGCTGAGTGTGGAGTTGAACCCAGAGTTCAAGCCAACACTCGTAACCACATTACCACTCTGGCTACCATTGCTGTGGGCCCCTGTCCTCCTGCCTCCATGCCCCTGCCCAGCTGGCTTGCTACCCCTGGTCTGGTCCTCCTCCATTCCACCACCCCAGACCCTGCCATTGCTGCTGCCTGCTCTGCAGAGGGGCCAGCTCTACGGAGGGACCCTCGAGAGGCAGATGTGTGGGCAGGGCCGCTTTTCCTCCCCGGCCAATGTGGTGCTCTGGACAGCTGGGCTATGTGGCAACTCACTCAGAGGACTGGCAGAGGAGCCGTGACAGCTGCTCACACTGGCCATGGCAACAGGATGGGAGGCACAGCCGTGGATGTGCAGGTTGTCCTAGCGAGTGCGTGAGCCCACAATTAACCCCCACCCCACTCTGCCACCTTGCCTGGGGACTTCCCTCTGCTCCAGGCTACATTGTGAGCATGAAAAAGATAGGAGTGATGTGAAATTTAGGCAATGGAAAATTGGCCTGCTATTTTAAAGTCAGGTTACATGGACAAGAAGAAACTTTCTGTGGATGGTGCTGTGTAAGAATAAAACATTATGAAAGATAGAAAAAATATTCTAGTGGACAAACACATTCATCCTGGGAATGGCAAAGCCACTGAGTTTGATTTCTGTCTGCTTAACTTTTTCCTGCGTTTTTTTTGAACACAGTGAATTTCTCATGTTTGGATTGTCATGAATGTGAATAATTTTTAAAAGTTAATTCATATGTGCTTTAGTGCACACTTCTCGTACTGCATCCATTTTTGCATGTACTTTTGTCTAAGACACACATTTTGTATGCAGTGTCAGAAAACTCCATTACAAAATATAGAGAAATGCAGCTTCAAATGAATAGCCAGATTTTGGCTTGCCTAGTGGTTTGAAAGTACAAAATTACTTGCAGGTACTTGCATCCCTAGTTCCACCACTATTTCACAGGTGGCCTGTATTAATTTATCCGAGCCATCGGCTTGACAGTGTTCTGTAGCTTTCACCCAGAGGAAGATAGTTTGGCTTTAAAATGTCTCCATCCCAACACTTCAGAGTGACATACTTGTTTGTAACCATCTTGACCTCTGGTTGAACAAGAATAAAATAGGGATTGGGTGGAATATGACACAAATCAATAGGTTATCCCAACAGATGTGATCTTTGGGACCTGTTTTCCCTCAGACACTTGCTATAGTAACAAAGATAAATGGTGATTTGTTAATATTGCGATCCAGGGACTTGGTGGCACAGTGGATCAGCCTATGGCCTTTGACCCCTTAGTCTTAGAACTGGGTGGGGGGGGGGGGGGGGGGAGAGAGAGAGAGAGAGAGAGATGAAATTGTAATCAGAGAGTAGCAGCAGACAAGTTTGGTGGGGCCAGACAATTTCCAAAAGCAGGAATCTAGGCAAGTGTGTTAATTTCAGTAGTAACCTTTCCCTGGAGGGGGTTCTGTAGGAAAAGAAACAGAAACAGCAATTGTATAAGGAAGACATGCAGATCCTCTAATGGAAGCCTAATATTCACTCCTTGATACATTGTCAAATGGCTTCATATCCAACTCTTTCCAAGCTTATTGGTTTTTCACATTGGCCTAACTCTTCCTCCACAGAATAAGACATGAATCTACCTCCTCCACCTCTCCTAATTTATGTGTTTTTCCCCTGACATTTTAGAACAGGGTTCAGTAGGTCTGCTACAGCACCCTAAACAGGCTAAATTTAGCTATGGACAAGCTAGATTTGACCTTTTATGGTAACCTGTAGTGGTCCAATTTCTATTTTGTAAATTAAATTTTTCTTAATTTGGGAGAGTGCGACCCATTGGTGAGGGTGGGCGTGTCTGGGGAGGGGAAGTGTTGCCCAGCCTTGCTTTAGAACCTGGTCCTGTCTCTTTTGTGGCAAATTTTGCCTTGGGAAAAGCTAACTTGAGTAACTTGCATAAATTGTGCCCATGAAAGCTTGTGTTAAATATGCTTAATTCTCAGAGGATAAGGATTCCATCTGCAGGCTAGTTTAGTATGTGCGGAGTTTTGCATCCTAATTGAGAAGCAAAATCTGAGTGATGTTAACTTTATTGAACATCTTCAAGCTGATATTGAGTTATGCAGTGTTGTTTTTTATTTTATATATTTTCCCTCAAAACAGCTGGTTTGAATTGGGAATTAAGAATGCAAAAATAAGATTGGGTTCTGGATGGAGTCTATTTACAAGTTATCCACAATCTTGTCTCCTTTGGCCCCACTGAAGTGAGAATCTTCCTCACTAAGTGGGAGTATTTTTAAAATTATTAGTATGTTGCCCACTTCCTTTTCCTAAGAATTAAACCGATGATGCCTGTTTTGGCCAACTTCTTTGGATGATCTAATCATCATCTTTCTTTTAAAACACCCAATGAATTAATCTGATTTGTGTGTTGCTTTTAGGGTTGCTATGTCCTGCCAAATATCCACACAAATTTGCAATGACAAACGGAACACTTTTCAGGGGAGGGCAATTCCTTAATCTGTCTCTGTGCAAGATCATTCTACACTGCTTAAGGTACGTATTTTTTTAATTGTTCCAAATTACTATATCAAAATGCAAACCCTTTCCCATCTATCAGAATTTCATCATAACTATAAAATACCACTTTTTAAACTGCTGAAAAAGCAGTTTCAAAATACATCCTGTCTATAACCTTTCCAAAATATTATAGATCTATTACAAATATTATAAACCCTAAGTCACATTGTTGTACTTTTTAACATTGTTTATTTTTTCTTGTTGTGGTTCATTTGTTTCCTTGGTCTACTGTTTGATCCTAAAAAGCCTGTGGGCTTAACTAATAATAGTATGATGTTATGGGTAGAGCACTGTACATGGATGTCGGAAATTCAGGTTCCAGTTCCCCTTTGGCCATGGCGCTTACTGGGTGATTTTGGGCCACTCACTAACTCTCAGCCTAACCTACCCCACAGGTTTGTTGTTGCAAGGATAAAATGCAGGGGAAGCAAACTTGGATTCCTTGCAAAAGGAGGAAAGACAGGATATAAAGACAGGGTGTTCAAAGATAGGCTGGGCATGTACATGGTGGGCATGTCGTGAGCAGAGCCGGCTAGTGCCAGAGTTCAGACTAGATGGCCCGGGAGACCCCTTCTGACTCGCTCTGTTTCTATGTTTCTATAAATGAAATGAAATGTAATAGCAGCAGCAGGTGATACTGAATGGTAGTGGTTATTTAGATAAATTCTAATCAAACCTAATTATGGGATGGAAACAGCCCTGGTTGCCCTGTTTGACACTTATACTGGGGAATAGATGAGGGGAGTGCAATTCTCTTTGTTATTCTGGACTTCTCAGAGGATTTTAATGCCATCAACCATGGCATCTCCTGGATGATCTATCAGAGTTGGGTTTGGGAAGTGCAGTATTAAAGTGGTTCTGGACCTTCCTGAGGAGCAGTCTTAGAAGGTCGTGCTGGGGGACTTCTGTTTCACTCCATACCTGGGTGGTGCCACAGGGACCAATCCTGTCTCCCGTGCTTTTAAACATCTATATAAAGCAACTGAGGGGAGTCACCAGGATGTATGGGCTGACGGGTTATCAGTGTGCAGATGATACACAGCTCTACCTTCTACTTTCTGCGATACATCCGGAGACGAATTAGAACTCTTGACACAAAGCCTGGAGGCTGAGTATGTGAGGGCAAACATGCTCAGACTTATTCCAAACAAAACAGAGGTACTGTGGGTTAGTGAATCAACTGCCTTAGCTGGGTTGAACTCTCTCTAAAAGAAAGAGCTGGTTGAAGTCTAGGCCCAATTCAAAGTGCTAAGTACCAACACAGAAAACCCTAAATGGTCTGGTGCCAAATTATCTGAAGGATCGCCTCCTCTGATATATATACCTGCTCAGATCCTGAGGTCATCTTTGAGGGTCCTTCTTCGGAGTCCCTTCCAAGGGAAGTGAATCATGTGGCTCTGGAGGAGGGCCTTTTCAGTTGTGGCACCCTGGTTGTGTAATGAGCTCCCCAAAGAGATGCATCTGGTAGCTATTTTATCTTGGTTTTGGCACAGGTGAAGACCTTTAATTTTTCCTAACTTTTGAATAGTTTACATTTTAACTTTGTTTTTATATATTGCATTTTATTCTGTGCCTCTACTGTGCCTCTGCTATTGCCATTGCAACAGTGTTGTTGTTGTTTTAAATTAATTTTGTGTCTATATGTGTGTTTTTAAACTTTAACTTTTGCTAACTGTCCAGAGACCCTTGGTGATTGGGCAGTATATAAGTGAAATGAAATAAGTAAGCAAGTTAAGAGAGTGTAGCCTGGGAGCGCTCTGGATGCTGCACTAACTGAGGAAACCCAGGTAACTGCAGTGTCAAGGAGTGTGTTTTACCTGTTTAGGTTGTATGCCAGGTGTTGGTGGGAATGAGAGGGGCTGTTGTTCTTGGTGCGCACTCCCAGGACATGCCAGGTCATGGACTTATCGGAGGAGAAGGAGGAGACAGAGGGAGCCTGAGAATTTGGGGTTTCAGACTTGGAGATGGGAGAAGTGGAGGAGCTTATCTGAAGGACACTCTCTTCAGATGCTGAGACAAGCTCTGTGAATAACCAAGATGTACAACTGTCAGGAGGGGGCCTGATTCTCTGGGCCAGACCAAGCCTGTACAGCTCCTAACCTCATAATGTTGCATCAGAAGAAGAGGGATAGCCAGCTAGAGGGACAGCATACAGAGAAAAGGTGTATTTGCCTCCAAAAGCAATACAGCAAATACAAACAATGAATAAATAATAGGACCTTCCCAGAGGAATGGAACTCAAAAGGAGGGTTCCTAGAAGTACTTGCCAGACTGGGTTCAACAAACCACTCTGTGCATGCTCAGAAATTCATTGGCTATGCTTTAATTCATTGGCTATGGTTTAATGGCTATGCTTTGGTGAATAAAGAATTTTTGCGAAGGAATGAGCTGTGGTCTTTGAGTGTGCAAAGAGAGAGAAACCCAGCTCACGACAGCTGTGCCCTTACTTGGAAAGGATAGACGCTCCCTACAAGTGACATCCGGGCTGGAGTACTGCAATGTGCTCTGTGTGGGGCTGCCATTGAAGACCCTCGGGAACCTTCAGCGGCTGTGGAATGCAGCTGCAACTTGGGGTGAGGCGAGGCGAGGTGATCAGATCATGTATCTGTGATAGCAAACTCAGTCTCAAGTGCTGTTTTGGACCTTTAAGGTCTTAATTGACTTGGGACGAAATTGCTTAAAGAGCCGTCTTCATTTGTAACAGTCAGCCTGCACTCTAAGATCAGTGACCGAAGCCTTTCTCCCTTGCTCAGCACTAAGGGGGGCAGTTACACAGGCAAGTTCACAAGAGACAGCTTTTTCTGTAGTGGCCCCCCACCTCTGGAATGGGCTGCCATTGAGGGTCTACCAGTTCCCATCTTTGTGGACGTAATTTAGGAAGGCCCTGGAGACTTACTTGTCTATTCTATTCTTCCTCTAATTGTGTCTTATTGGACTGGGCTGTGGCTTCAGTTTTGTGCTTCTCACTGTGTTTCCTTGGAGCATTTGCCAGTTGCTCCACCACATTGTTTTTAAATGGTTAAAAATTATATGAATTTTGTTGTTGTACACTGTCTTAGGAGGCCTCTGGCCTGAACGTTGGCCTAGAAAGAGTATAAGTACAACCAACTCTGTGCCTTTATATTTGCCGACTGACTGATGTAACTCTTTGATGTTACTTCCATCTTGCCGAGCGTTGTGGCTGCCAAGTGGCTCCATTCATCCCTCTCACAAACAGAGATAAATTTGAACTGAGACAACTGGGCCTTTCTCTCCAACTGGCTGGCCTGGGCACATCCTTGGCCAAAGAATCTTGGAGCATCCGCCCCGCATTTCCAGAGCTGTACCTGTCAGCAGTATGATTAATGACCAACAGGGTGCTTAAGCGGAACAATTGTAACCAAAGCTGCAGAGTTCCTCTGGTTGTTGAGAGCTCTCTGCAGGCACTTCCTCCTTGCAAGAAGCCTGGAGAGATAATTCCATCGTCAGCCCTGATAAAGGGTGAGACTGAGATGGAGAAAATGAGCGAGGGAAGAGCCGGCCAATGGGAGCGTCCCTTTTGTTCCGAGGCTGGCCTGAGGCAAGTGAGGCGGATCTCATGTGGGTGTCAGATGATGCTTTGTTTTGTCAGTTCGTTGTCAGCGCCCAAGTACTGTGGCCTCAGGCAAGTCCTGCTGCCCCAGTTACATTCCCGTGTGTTCTCCACAGATGAGGAGTTTTGCATTGCATATGCTCCTGAACCATAGAAGAAGCTTCTCTTAGGGCCGGTTCCTTTGTGCAGACAGTGTACTGGAAAGCAGGGTGGTTTTTGGTAGTAAATTATTTACAAATACATAGACTGAGCAGATATAGAGCATCAAGCTCAACATCACTCAATGGCAAGCTCAAACAAATGTTTTGTAAGAGCTGTTGGGGAAAGATGCTGAAATTGTGGCTGAAGCAAAAGCAGAATCTGCAAGAAACAGGGCCTTTTCAGTGGTGACACTATATGGAATGGTCTTCCAAGTTTTAATTTCTCCTACATTTGATTTTCTTTTTAATGCTCAACTGCTTTTTGTTCTGAATAGGAAGGTACTTCCAGACCTTGATAAATTATTTTAAAAACTAAACTGAAGCAAAATTCTTATCTGTCCCTAGGTTTTTCCACAATCTACCCACCCACCCCCAAAGTCCCTATGGATTCTGTATTTCCCCATTGGTGAACTGGAAAATAAAGTGTTGTGCAGCACCTTTTTATTCCTTAAAATCATGGATATGTACTTTTGTAAAATGGCCGGACTACGAGTTTGCATATTGGAGAAGAGAGCGCTTAGAGAGTTCAGAACCATTCAGAAGAAAGAAGCAGAAGGTGCATAAAGTGTTGCAGTGTTATAAAGAGCAAATCAAACTCGACAACCACTTCTGCAGTTGTTGCTTGGTGTAAGTGGAGGAAGAGAGCCCAATAAACAGTATTTGAAAACTGTGCTGTATTGGAAAGGGCGCTTTTCATAATTCATTTGAGTTAGGATGGATTTAGGAGAGAGGACTGTTGCGGAGAGAGAAACTTGTCCAAAGAAGCAATAAACGATTGTACAGATGCGAGGTGGTGGACCTTTGAGGTTGATTCGTGCTCTATCTTCTGTTGTAAGATTGTAATAGGAGTTTACTGAGACACATGGGGCGGGTGATCCAATGATGTGGGGAAGGCATCCGTGTTAGGGCTGGTGTGATTAATCCTCTTCATTAGTGTTCTGGAAGAGGAGGTAAACAGTCCATTAATTAAATCTGCAGATGATACTTAATTGGGAATGTTCCAAACAGAAGTGAGTGAGGAAATAGCAATAATGCAGAAGCTCTGAACAGATTAAAAAATGAGGAAGAAATAAAATTGCAGTCAGCCTGGACAAAACAAGAACGATCCATGTTGGGGTGTGTGAGTGTGGGATTATTCTGAAAACCACATGCTTTACAGAGAGAAGAAATGGAGAAAAGGAAAGAGTAAAAGTAACATTGGGATGAAATCAAATAGTAAATGCGTTGAGAAGCCATGGAAAAGAATCCCAAGTCAGCTATCTGAGCGGTGGTCACAAGACCTTGGAAATATTGCATGAAAATGTTAGAGATGTGCATATATATTGTTCAGACACCCAATGGGCAGCACACTCCTATGGCCATCACAGAACATCAACATGGTCGTAGGATTTTTGGGATTCCCTGTTATGAGGTCAGAAAATCTGAGCTCAGAACCTGCATTCAGACTGCTTCCCTCCCCTGCAGCCAATGTGGAAAGAATTTCTCTCACCAACTGCTTCTCTGAGGTTGAGAGAGCGACCTTGGAGAAGTGTGCGTGCGGGCATTGCAGGGGCAGGGAGGGGAGGGGCGCTGTCAAATACATGCCATCCTGGCCTCCTTCACTCTTTTTCTGAACTGCAGGACTTCAATGGACAAAACGGGACAGGAAGTGCATAGAGGTGACCTTTCTCTCCATGTTCTCCTGACCTGCATAGGAGATAATACTGCAGATTTGGAGGGCCATGGGCATCCTGATTAGATTGCGGCCTTAATGTTCTTTGAATAAATTGTATAAATAAGCATAAGCCCTGGTGAAATTTGTGTTATTTGGACAGCAGCCATTCTCTTTGGACAGCCATTGCCTCTTTCCTGTGAGAGCAAAGTTTTAGTAGAATCAGGGTGTGGAGGAAGTGGTCCTAGGGAGAAGACCCTGGGAGAAGCCACAGAGATCATTGCAGTGTGTGGAAGCATTTCTTTCGGGTGTACACAAGCTCTATTCAGACCTCTTATGGACTTGTACTTCTAAGAAATACTGTGTGAATATTTTTCATGCAATATTTCAGAGAAGTCACAAGGATCGAATGATAAAACATTGAGGTGTTGAACTCATTTGAGCCATAGGGCCAAAATCAATTTCAGGTGAAGGTTTTGGGGAGCACATTCCCAATGCGACTGAGGCCCAGTGTGAAAGGGGCAGGGCCAAAATATGAGAAGTGCCAGCATGGGTTAGTTGAAGCTTCTACAGTCAGTAACAAAGCCTCAGGTGGGACATTTCAGCCTTGTGAAATGGGGAGAAAACTTGCCAAAGCCTGGAAACCAATAAACAGTTCGTGGTCAAGGGAAACGGCTTGGGGTCAGCAGAAGGGGCCATGGCCAACTAACCATGTATTATAAACAGATTTTGCAGCTGCAAAATTTACTCATCGGACACCCCACACTAAAAAAGAAAAAGCAACAAACAGACACAAAGAGAGCTTCTCTTCTTGCCTATATGTTGCATCAGCTGCGGGAGTCAGTAGTTCTCATCTATTGTACGACAACAATTCATTTATGCATCTGGCTTTGTTCAGTAACCAAATTATCTATTGATTCTCATGGCCTCGTCAAAGTTATGCTGCCAAAAGTAGTACCTCTCAAACATTGATAGGGTGATCTGGTGCCCTACTTGAAAGAGAACAGTCCTTTATTGGAAGGCATCCTTTGTTTAATGTCTTGTCCACTCTAAGTCCACTTTAAAGTAAAAAACAAAATAATGCCTAAAAGAACAACACAAGGGGGAAGCCTGGGGATTGGTACCTCAACAGCTGTCTGTATTTCTATGTAAATTATAGTGAACATTTGAAATTGTGCATCTATAGATGTCAATTACATAAGTTATCCTTTTCGTCCTCTTTTTTGTGATGCATGTTTTCTTTTGTACAAGTGACTGTCTGATCCATCAATGTTTGGAAGTTTTTTCAGGGTTTTAGCATGCCCATGATGTCATAATTTTCATTTTAGTGCCCTATCCCCACTTCAATGAAATTTTGCATTCATTGCACTGGGGATGCAATTTTAAAATCTTCAGGCTGACTGGTTATGCTGCTGACTCTTAAGCTGTGCAGAACATTCACCTGCCATCTTCTCCAGTTTTCACCAAGGCTGTCTGGTTAAGCACAACTCAGCTGGAAGCATTGCAGGTAAGCACAGTTGGGTACCTGGCCAGGACCCACACCCACTGATGGGAGTTCCATTGAGTTCCTTCTCTTCATCATTGCAACTTACAGGTTCATTGGCCTTTCAGTCTGCTCCAAACCACAGTGGAGGAGTGAAAGAGGAGCAGCCAATGACAATGCTTACTTGCACACCAGCTCTCTGTAGGTCAAAGAAGCAAATGATGACAATGAGAAGAAAGGCACATAGAGTGATATCAGCTGGTGACTGCAGTTCTGAGCAGATGGATTCAGGAGGAGTGAGGCTGGCTTGCCCAAGGGTACGCAAAGACCAGGAGCTGCACTGGGCAATAGAAACAGCCCCATTTTATCCTGCAGACAGTGTGACCTACAAGCTTTCCCTGAAGGGCACTGTTAAGTCACACAGGAAACAGGCTGACTCCTGAGACCATACTGGACTCTTGTTTGGGTGTTTGTAGTTTCAGAGGTGAAAGGCATACATTTGAATGGTAAGAACTGTAAGAAAGCAGGATAATCCTGTGGGGATAAGATAGGGAGTGGGAAGAGCGGAATGATCCTTTGAGTTCATAAGAAAAAAGTGGGATAGAAATAAAATAATAAATAAATCCCCCTCCTCCCAATTCTGTATTTGTCTGAAAGCATCATTTTGCATAGTCACGCACACCCCATGACCCAGGCTTGTCCTAGCCAGCAAAGAACTGCAAAAGTTGCCTTCTTTCGCCACTGCTTTCCTTAGCCCTTGAGTGATCAGCGCTTCATCAGTCTGTTCTCTGTCCTTCACCAGGCAGCTTGGGACCGCCCCCCCCCCCGCCCGCACCACCACTCCGCACAAACACACAGGATAGGCCCCCAATTTATGCCGTTGCGAGGAACACAGACACGAAGTTGCGTGCACATCTTGCTCAGCATGTGCTTGGGTAATGTACAGAATGTGGTGTTGGGTGTGCACAACCCCAACCCAGGCTCAATCCCCTTCCACCTATAGGTGAGCAACAGCCTGGACTTGTTGAACTCAGCCTTAGTTCCACACTCTTTTGTATCTTTTCAAATTCCCAGCCCTTTTCACTTCCACTCACCGTGTACTAAACTGAAGTGTGGTTCAAACATTATTCAGCAGGTTGCAACAGAGTGTGGGATCCCAAGGGGGTTCTCTGTCATGTCCCACCATCTTAAATTGCACCTAAGGGGACACCATGACTCCAACTCTACTCCCTTTGCTTCTATTCTACTCTGAGTTGGTTGCTTGTTTAGTTTATTTCAAGCCACTAACAACACTGAGATACACTATTAGGAGTAGTTGCTTTGTTTGAAGAAATCCATGGTAGCTTTACCCAGGGCTTTGTTTTTCTTTCAGGCCCACAGTCAGATGGGGAGGGCTGGCTGCCTGGGACCAGCAAAGATGCCACTTGTCCTGATCCTGTGTTGCTTTATGAAACATCCGAACCCCGCTGGCTTGCTGGAGGAATCCTTCTGTGAGTTAGCCAGGCCATTTTGTTGCTATGGGTTAAACAGTGAGCAGAATCCTGCTTTGAGTGGCAAGGCTGGATGCTTCATAAGGCAATACGAAGCCAAGGCCATATCGGGCTGACCCAGGAGAACAGTGGGCACATTGAGGGTAACCTTAACCCTAAGCAAACACTACTTCGGACATTCACGATATCATGACTGATTGTGAGGCACTGCACTTAGGGCAGGAGTTTTAGCCTGCAGTTTTCTGGCTTTGCAGAAGTTGAACCAACACGAGATTGCCTTAAATCTGGATTTAAACTGGCAGAGTTTTGATCAATGAAATTATGTATCTTTGAAAATGGAAATATATGATTACATTATTGGCGTTCCTATTGTTGTTACATGCCATCAAGTCACCTCCAATTTATGGTGACCCTGTGAATGAATGCCCTCCAGAAAGTCCTATCTTTGATAGCCCTGCTCAGTTCTTGCAAACTCAAGGCTGTGGCTTCCTTTACGACAGCAATCCATCTCATGTTTGCTCTTCCTCCTCTTCTCCCGCTTTTGACTTTCCCTAGCAGGATTGTCTTCTCCAGTGAGTCTTGCCTTTTCATGATGTCCCTGAAGTACGACAGCTTCAGTTTTATCCCGTTTGCTTCCGGGGAAAGTTGTGGCTTGATTTGATCTAGGACTCACGTATTCACATCTATAGTCCAGGCTATTTGCAGAGCTCTCCTGTTTTGACTTCATCAATTTTCTTTGCATCAGCTTTCTTCACTGTCTAAATTTCATACCCATATATACTGATCAGGAATACAATAGTGTGGATTATCTTGGCCTTGGGTAAAACATCTTTAGACATTTTTTCTAGTTCCTTCATAGCTGCCCTTCCAAGTCTCACTCTTCTAATTTCTTGGCTGCAGTCTCCCTTTGAATTGATGATTGAACCAAAGTATGCAAACATGTCAGTTTCTTAATTGTTGACATTATAGCTGTGTAATTCATTTTAGCCACAATTTTTATTAATGTTCAGTTACAGTTCTGCTTTTACACTTTCTTCTTTCACTATTTGCTTTTTGAAAGTTTACTAAATGGGTCTATACATACTTAACTGCAGTTATGATTTCCTTTCAGTACTCAGGATTCTAAAATCTTGGGGAGAACTTTGACCAAACTACAGCTCTCATCAGCCCTGGACAGTATAGCGGATGGGGATGTTGCAATCATGCAACATCTGGAGGGCCACATGTTTGTTAGTCAAAGGATTGCTCATCAGAGATGGGATCTCCTGGAGCAGCTGCCTATCTAAGTAAGAAACACTGGGCTAGAAGTACCAATGTTTTGTTGGGTTTAAAGGTTCAGTCTGATTTATACTTCTATATAGCTGGCCAGCTTTTGATTTGTACTATTCTGTTTTTTTAATTGTGATTTGTTATTTATTTTTCTTTACAGGATTTATATACAGTTCTATATCTAACAAGATTTCTGGGTGGTGAGCAATAAAAGAAAGAAAATCAAATCAAGGTACAGAATTAAAATATTTAAATCAGACTATGTCAATAAAACAGTGAATGGTCAGTTTGCTTCAATACTGACATCTTCAGTGGGCACCACAAATACCTCCCTGCCATTGACAGGCTGGAATTCTATGGAGGGGAAGAGAATAGCCTGAAGTCTCTACTCTGAATGGTCTCCAAGTGAACCTCAGGTCCATATAGGACCACCCAATGACCTGAAATACCTGGGAAGTGTGGTATTTATTTTATGATTATCTAGACTGTATTTTTTGCTTTCTATAAACTGCCTTGAGAAGGCGTTTGGGCTTCAATCTAAAAGGCAACCCAAAAATGAATAGACAAAAAAATATTGATAGGAAATTTGTTTCAGAATTAGCAATAGTTGCAGCAGCCATTTGAATGATCTCAGTGTTACAGAACAGAATGCTCTGCGTGTAGATATTCTAAGTATCAAAGGGTGGAACTACTGGGGAGGAGCTTTGATAGTGAATTTGAGGCGCTCCGAGTTTTCCTGCGAGGCGGCTTACATCTCCAGCCTGGCAAGACCCACTACAGACTGAGCTGATCAGAGGCAAAGGAAGTGTTAGCACTTCTCCCTCTTCCATTGTCTGTGCACCCTGCAGTGCTTTCCTATCTAGCCTCTACAAGCTGCAGAACAACACCAACCACTCCACCACAAGCAATAAAACCTCTGGTAGTTGCTGTAATTCTGACAGATGTATTGTGGCAGAAACTTTTCTGGGCTAGAGTCCACTTAGTTAAGTGCACAAAAGAATTATTTTGAACTGGCAGTGATATATACAAACCACAGTCTGTGCTT
The DNA here is from genome assembly GCF_004798865.1 of Varanus komodoensis. Taxonomy (NCBI): domain Eukaryota; kingdom Metazoa; phylum Chordata; class Lepidosauria; order Squamata; family Varanidae; genus Varanus; species Varanus komodoensis. Next base: position 36,194,155 of record NW_025335761.1, read on the forward strand.
TTTGCTTTTCCTTTTTGTCTAATGTCACTACTTAGGATTCTCTCCCTCACCATGCTAACAACCCCCATGTGCAGTGAATGAAGTGGGCTCTAGCGATGCAAGCTTTTGCCACAACAAAGCCTTCCAGGTTCCACAGGACTTCTTGTTGTTGCAGCAACAGTGGAAGCAGGAGTGGGAGATGATGTCGTCTGCACCTCCAGCAAAATTCGTGAAGAAGGCAGTGTGATGGCTCCGTGAAAGCACCCTGCTGCTCTGGGGATTTCAGGAAGCTGGCTGCACTGGAACAGAGTTTTGGGAGCTGCACAATTCTCCTTATTCTACAAGCAAAGGTAAATGACTGCTGGCAGTTTAGACTCTCAGTAGGGTTTAACACATGAGAGTCCTTTGAATACACATTTTGTTTTTAATCTGCTGTAATTTGGAAGAAGAAGGTGTAATGGAGGTTCTTCACAGAGGGTAGGGACTGCACCCTGGGCTTCTTTTCTCAGTCAGACCCAAGATCCCATCCTGTGCACCACTGACTGTATATTGCTGCAGCTATATTACGGACCCCCCGCCCCATCCCTCACACTGCTTTGCTGTTGTTTGGCAACGGAGAAAGCTGGTGTGGCATGACAGCCCCACTGTGGTGTCTTGACTGTTGTTGTTAACACTGCATTTCTATCCCACCTTTTTCCGCTTGTGAGGAGCCCAAGGTGGCTTACATAGCTTCATTTGATCCTCACAACAACCCTTTGAGGTAGGGTGGACTGAGCATGAGTAACTGGCCCAAATGCACCCAGTGAGCTTTAGGGCTGAGGGGAACAGGAACTGGGATCTCCTGGTCCCCCAGTCCAATGCTCTAACCACCGCGCCACATGGGCTCTCCACACCGTGCTGAACTGAGACTGGGTTTTCTTCCAGACTCTTCCATGAACCCCACTGGTGACTTTGGGTCAGCCATTGACTTCCAGCCTAACCTACCTCACAGGGTCATTGTCAGGATAACAGATCACACACCCCATACTGAGCTCCTTGGAGGTAAAGTAGAATAGAAATGTATGGAACTGCTGGGTCTTGGAGATTTTTCATGCTTTTCTTTAGTGGTTGTCCATGGGTTTGCTTCTTTTACCCTTTTATATAGAATTTGGGTAAATGGGGGAAGGAATAGTTCTCCTCCCTGCCCCCGGTTATCAGCACAAGCATTCGGTTCCCCCTTTTGGTGTGGGGAAGGGGGTCTTGTGCAGCATTTAGCCTCACAATGCTACTGCTATTCGCTCCTGCTTGGCACATGCTTCCCAGGTGTTTATACCTACAGAGTTTAGCCTCGGAGGCCAACCCCTCGATGACAGCTCCCTGGCTGCCCCATCAAAGGCTCCATTTAAAGCTGGCCATGAAGCAGACAGAAAGCTGCAGTGTTAGCCCCGAAATCTGACACAGGGGCAGCCTCATAATTTTTCAGAGGGTCCTTGACAGCCCTTCAGCTCATGTCTGTCAGCCCCTGTGCCAGGCACACAAGTTCCCTTCCATCTTTGGAAGAAAAGGGAGAAAGAAATGACATTTCACCGGACAGTGGGCATACTAGGAGCTGGAGAGATAAGACTGAGGCAGAATGACAGCTGAAATCCCCCAGCGGATATTGCATTGCTCGCAGGATTGATAGGCTGGAAATACACCTGGGACAGGTTTCCTTCCTTCCAGGGGGTTTACAAGGAAAATTAGTGATAGAAGCCCATGGGGAAAGGGGGCTTTGCCTCCAGCGCGGCTGTTGAATCTACCTCAGCTAGGTTGATGTGGGAATAGGGTTGGAATCCCTGGGTGCCTGGGAGGGATTTCCAGTGAACTCCCCAACTCCCCCAAAATCTTGGCAAGCAAGCACTAGTGAAAGACTGGGAAAGGAGAGCCAGTGTGGTGTCGTGGTTAAGAGCATGGGACTGGGACTCAGGTGATCTGGGTTCTAGTCCCGGCTCAGCCATGCGAGCCAACTGGGTGACTTTGGGCCAGTCACAGACTCTCAGCCCAACCTACCTCACAGGGTTGTTGTTGTGGGGATAAGATGGAGGAGGAGAATGATGTAAGCTGCCTTGAGCCCTTTGTAGGAAAAAGGCAGGATATAAATCGAAGGAAAAAAAAGTGGGGGTGGGGGGGAACCAGTAGTGAGATGTTCCCATTTCCCCCTCTTTTATGCAGAACAAGAATCTGGTGGGCTGCTGCTCTTCAGGTTGCTGCTCATCTGCAGTCTGGTCCCAGAACTCAAGTAGCCCCTCTCCTCTTAAGCAAACAGCTGGCAAATGCATTAAAATACCATCCTGCATTTTCTACTTCATGCATCCCAAAGCACTTTTGAAACTGAAAATGAGGTTTAGGCAAGGGGGTGATGTCAACTTTTGTTGACCTGCAGCCACTCTGCATGTGATGAATCGACAGGTTTTTAACCCCTGCTGAGAAATGAATAGATAAAGTCCCTCTTGAAGATGCCAGTAAAGCTGAAATGGATTATGTGAAACTGGGGGTGGTGTCCTTGTTCCAGACCTTGGCACCTACCACCGAATGGGGATGATCAGCTCCTCCTCAAGCAAAGCGCATGGGTTCCCCAGGGGAAACCCCCACCAGTAGCAGGTGGCTGCCCCGTCCTCAGACTAGGGATGGAAGCCTTCTGGTGGCCTGTGGCCCACGGCTGTTCTCAACGTGGTGTGCCAGTTTCCATGGAAAAGACCATGAATGGTGGTGCCAGTTGGGATGGCAGGGGACTTTAGTGTACCCCTTTCCCCAGCCACTGTGGTGTCCTGGATCACCTTTCCCACTAAGTGTGATGGAAAGCAACAATCCTAGTTCAGGTCTTGGAGGGAATGAGGAGACTCTCGCGTTCTCTGTCTCCTAGTGAAGGCAGCACAGCTCATCCCACATGTGCGTGTGTGTGCATGCGCACACGTGCAAATACCCAGCTGGCACCTCAGGACCAAGAAATGGTGCACCTCTGATGTAAATCTTCTGTTTTCTAGGCAAAGATTCGCTGATAGCCTGCCACGCAGCAGGATCGTATGCATATTTACTTGTAAGCAATTCCCACTGTCTTCAGTGGGATTTACTCTCCAGTAAATCCATATCAGATTGCAGTTTTAAGCCCTTTGAAGTTACTTTTGAATAATGTTGCAAGTATGTTTATTGCTTCCATTCTGTGAATGATCAAAGAGGTTTTTTTTAATTGTGTTATTCCTTAGAGAAGGAAGATGGGATGAGTTCAGGCTCCTTGGACAGTTTGCAATGGTTACATCATTATTTAAATTGGGTAATGCATTTGTACATTGGGTAATGTGATGTGATATATTATTTAAGGCATTCAGTGGTGGTTCCTGATGAAGCAGCCAGATAAATGGAATAACTCTGTGCTTTCCCAGCTTAGCTATGGATCTTTTCTGCACTTTTTCAGTGAAGATGCTATGCATGCAAGTTAAAAACTATAGCTTAAATCCAGGTAGTGGCAGGAAGCCTCGATGGCAGCCATGAGACAGGGTATTCTGGTCCAGTCAGGAAAGACCCCTTTTGTCTTGAACCTCAGCAGTTTATTGAAAGATCACTCAGGCCCCCTGCAGTTACTTACAACAGCATGCTGCCAGGTAGTGGTTCTCACTGCCAACTACAAGCTTTTCGAACATATACAGAGTGTTTTATAGGTTCTCAGACACATGGTCCCAGCAGCTGGGCAGTTGATGACAAAATAAGGGGAGCACAGTCAGAAGAAGGTGAGAGGTCTTCAGAGGGGGCTCAATGCAATGGCATTTGATTGCAGGTTATTAACATAAGGATCACTGAGGCACAGGGATTATTGTGGGTCTTGACATGCAAATGAGGGTGATTGCAATGCTGTTAATCTGGTAGCCTTATCAGCTCTTACTGATCAGCAAAAACAAAAAGTCCTGGCAGCTTCTCAGAGAAGCTATCAGTTCCCACTTCTTAAAGTAACAGCAAATGCTAAACAGTAACCTGGCTTGGAATTCGGGCGCTTTCTGCGAAAGGTGTGCAGGTATTTTTATAACACAAAGGCACACATAAGCAACCCTTTTCTGACAGTATTTATCTGAATTTTCCCAACAGTAGCAACTATGGTGGCCAATTGCATATGGGAAATGGTTGAAAGTTACCTGAATTCATCAATGGACACTTCTTTATAAGTCCTTAATACTAAGAGCAAGAGCTAGCGATAGCTTTTATGGGATGCTTCCTATTTTTGTTGGGCATGTATTCTTCATTTCATGTCCTCTTCAGTGCCTGCCCTCAAAATAACACACATTCGTGCTTTGGATATGGACTGATTTCATTAACAACACAGCCATGGGAGCCAGAGGCAAGAAAATGGCAAACCCTTTAGGGATATGTGAAAATTGCTTCATTGTATATTGTGTGAGGCTGGCCCTGCCCTGCTCTCCCGGTTTTCTTTCTCCAAAAAATCCTTTCCCACATTTCCCCGTTTTCTACTCCAGTATTGCTCCTGCAGATGCACCTCTCCCGAGGTCCCAAAAAGCTCCTTATCCAGACTGCGGGGCACTTCTATACAAGTGAAATGCCAGGAGAGCTGGCAGCAGTTGGTTCTTCCCCCACCTTCTCCCTGGTCCTGCGATGCCATGGCTTGTACCTGCATTCTGGATGGAGCAGCGGCTGCTTCTCTTCCAACAGGAAGGTTAATAAAGACCTACAGCCTTGGTTATCTCAGGCTTTTCTAAAATAAAAAATACAAATAGCATGTAAGCAACATTCATTACTGTGAGCACTAGGTCCTCTCTGCTGGTTGGATACACATCCCCCCCTCCTTGCTCCTGGTATCTCTCTCTTTTTAATATGTTTTTTTTAATTTGTTTTGATGAATGAGTGACAACTCTGACACCCGATTCGCTGAGATTAATAGAAACGACACAATATTTACGTCGCGCCGACGAGCAATTATCCTGCCATCTATCTTTGAGATTATCTTTCTGATTGAAAACTACTCATCCGTGTAATCGGAATTATTTGGAATTAGAAGGGAATTTATGGCCCCTCTCTCTCCCCTTCCTATACCTACCCTTCTGTCTCCATCTTTCTCTCTTACCTTCCTTTAAATTCTCCCTTAATTCCTTTCCTTGGCCTTTTCTCCATTCATTGTGGACAGAGCCTTATGTGGTAGATGAAAGACTTCATCATGTGATAAATACATTGTGTATTGAGATGAGGTACAAGCATGACTGGGGGTGGGAGGGTGGCAGGAAGGAGAGCGGAGATGGGGTCAGTGGGGGAAGGTAACCAAGGAAGCAAGAGCACAGGAAAAACAAGGCAAGGAGCTGCTGAAATGGGCCAAGTCTGATATGCCCAGGGTGTGCCCACTGCTTGTTAACTAGTGCCTTAAGGCATGATCCTGTCCATGTTTGGAGAGAAAAAAGCCTTTTGTGAATGTGTCCAAATATGCATAGGATTGGATCCTGAGGGCAAAAAGGTTCTAAAGGGCCCCGAATCCCTAGCCGTTTCCAGAAACGTTTACACGGCAGGTAGGAAATTGGTTTGCTAGAACACATTACTTGTTTGTTCTGTCCTGCACCCTGCACTGTTGGCGCTTAATATGATGGGAGATGTGTTGCAGGCATCAAGGACAGTAGAAAAGCACACCTTCCAAGCAATGTCCTACTACTGATTGAACATCTCTGGGCTTCGCTATGTGAGAGGTTTCACCCTCTGTTATAATTACTCATGTATCTATGCACTTACTTATTTCCTATACCACCCATTGTATTGGATGAAGAAACCACACGGTGACAATGTGGTTTAGGTGCAGTAAAGCAGATTTTCAACTTTTCAGGAGGCTTTTCTTCCTGTTTGTCATGATTTAAAATTTAATACCAGATTTTCCTCGTTCTAAATAAAACCTGTGAAAAAGGCTGGTAAGCACGAGAGGGGCCTTGGAGGACAAAGAATTCTGCAAGATCCTGCACTGTCCCATGAGTGAAGGATCACAGGGGCACCATAAATGCCTCAGGTAGAAAAGGAGTCCCTGCAGTGATGGCTGGTCCTATAAAGGTACTTTTTTAATGCTCTCAATAGTCCTACCATCTGCTAATTTTTCTGGTAGATATGTGTGTAAGGAATGCTTTGGACTAGAGTAATTATTTCAGTGCCTTTGTCAGATGAGCTGTTGACATTTTTGTTGTCATTGTAACATAAATCTTTCAGTTGTTACCTTCTAGTGGGAGGCATAACCTTACAGTGCAATCCAGAGCATGTTTAATATACAGGTGGAAGCATCGTTTAGTTCAGTGAAATTTACTTCCAGCTAAATGTGTGTAGGTTGTTGTTGTTGTTTAGTCGCAAAGTCATGCCTGATCCACCACGACCCCATGGACTGCACTCTAAATCTTGACTACCGCTAAAGCATAACCACCATCAAAGCCTGGCATCTAACTGTGGCTAAGCAACTTTTCCAGATTTCAGCCTCATTCTTTCTCTGTTCAAATGAAAAAGTCTCTGCTAGGCATCTCCATTTTTGTCTGTTTTGGGAAAAGGGCATGTATAAAGAAAGAATGAGTCTGTTTATTCTACATAATTTGCTTTCAGAGCACATATGTTCTTGACGATGGGGTTAGAAAACACAAGTCAGGTGCAAAAGAAGACGGGACTCCCACCTCTCAGCATTTGGAAGAAAGGGTATTTCAGCAGGTGCAGCTTATATTCCCTTTGCTGCTAAACTTAGTAAAGGTTCAGCAATCCTGCCTGCTTTTGCATTTGGCCATTCCTGTTGGTCATTCAGAAACGCTTTACTATGGTGAAAACAAACAGGAGGCTTTCACCAACTGGCAATTAAGCCTTCACTAATTGCTGTGGATTTTTTGTCTTATTTTTGGTTTAGCTGTGTGTGTGTGTGTGTGTGTGTGGTGCAGGAAGGGGAGTGTTAATGCTCCTTTTCCTCAGCTATGACTCCCTCCCCTCCAAATAATGACCCTCCCATATGGCAACTGGCTTTTAAACTGTTGAAACTAAGATAACTTGACACTGAGACACACACACACACACACACACTCTTTTGCACAGACAGCCCAACGGCTGCTGCACAGAGGCTGTGGGCTGGTTGGGGGCTTCTGTTGCCACATCTGCCCCACTGGCTGGGTTCTCTGCTCCTGTGTTAAAGAAACACAAAGCGCGAGAGAAGTCCAGCTCAGCTGGCTCTGTGGTGACTGATGATAGTGCCACCAGGTGACTAAACCATGGAATTATTCCCCCCCCTCCCCACACACATAGCAATCAGTCAAGTGACTATTTACAAACCTGAGCTAAGCCATGATCATTTCGAGGAGAGCCTTGGGACACAATGGGGGAATCAGGGCATTCGGTTCACTCCCAGCATTTTCCTCCCCCGTGGGCTGGATGAGGGCCAATACTCTGCGGCTGAACCCTGGCAAGGCAGAAGCCCCCTGGGTGCCTGGTTCCTGAACCTGGCAATTGGCGCATTGCCCGTTCTCGATGGGGTGGCACCGTCTCTGAATGATCAGGCTCGTAGCCCAGGGATCCTCCTAGATCCATCACTGTTGCTGGAACCCCAATTTAACGCTGGTGGCTCAGAGTGCCCTTTACCATCTTTGATGCGTTTGCCAGCTACGGCCTCTCCTGGACAGGGATAAGTTAGGCACAGCAGTTGCAGGCACTGGTCAAGGGTGGATTACTGCAAGGTGCTCTATGCGGGCTGCCCTTAAGGCTGCTCCAGAGGCTGGTGCTAGTCTCAAATGCAGAAACTCTGTCGTTGTTTGGAGCTGTCCCTTTCCAGCAAGAAACTCTGTCACTGAAGGAACAACATTGCCTACCTATTTGTTACCTGGCCAGGTTTAAGGTTCTAACGATACCCAAAACAGTGCCTTCCTCCTTACTAATCTCAGTCACCGAAATCATTGGGGGATATTTTCCTGGTGCTGCTACACAGACTTACGGCCTGCCTGGAATCTATCAGAAGTGCCTTCAACGTGGTGGCCCCATTTCTATGGAATTCCCTGCTTCTGCATGATCTTTTGTTGCATGCTGAAGACATCTGCTTTCTGGGAAAACTTTCTTGTTTCTTGGTTTTAATATTTCCCTGGTTTTCATGTATTGTTTTTATTCTTCTATCAGTTTTATCTTTTCACTGTTCATTACTCTGGAATCTGCCTAGATGTGAATTGTAGATCAGTTTTTTAAAATGTGTGACCAATTCTGGGTTTTGCTGTGGACATCAATGTGCTCACACGTGACAAATGAAGGGAATGAGTGTGAAGGCCGTGTGTGGATACAACGGGTGTCGAATTCTGCCATTGCAGCAACGGCCCTTACACTCCTTGTGTGTGTGAGAACATTTGGGATTGTTGGTATGAAGCAGAAAAGCCCCAAAGTGTATCACCTGCCTGTTAGCTGTTTCCCCCCACCAGTCAGATCAATTTTTAAGTTCGGTTTGTAGAATAGCCAAGTTTGAAGAATTAGGCATGGAAGCCAAGATAAACAGCTGTATTTGTGAAGTAAGCTGCAAAAGCAGAAGTGGGGGGGCACTGTGGGGGGTGCCAGCAATAGCTCTGCATGAAAAACATGCACCTAGATGGGAGTCCCAGCTTCTTTCACCCTCAAATTCCCTGAGTTCTTATTAACAAGCATGGATATATTTCCCTGACTGCATGGCAGATTGTTGAGTTGCCGGTGGGACAACAGGGGTGCTTAGTCTATCAAATGACTATTAATTAGGTTACTTCCCACTGCCTTTGGCATGAGAGCAGATTTGCTGGTGGATGAAAATAAAGGGAGGTGGAAGAGCATCAGAAACAGAGCGCAGGTGGAGGGATGCACTGGGGGAAGGAAAGAGAAGCCGTGGGAGTGGATCTAGGAAAGCCAGTTTGCGGGAGAAAGGAGAAGAGCAGGAGCAGGCACGGCTTCTCACTGTGGTCTTTAGAGAGCTATTTTTCACTGCACAGCTACATACTTGCACAACAGTGAATTACCACACTTTATTTTTAAACCTCCATTCCTGTGCAGCAGTTAAAACGCACATACTTCAAAAAAGAAAAAAAAAGGGGGGGGGGCAAAAGGAGACCGAAACAGCCGCAAGGCCTCCTGCAACTGCAGCACGGTTGCTTGTGGCCCATTCATGCACAGCAAATGCAAACAATGCCATTCATGTGACAGTTCAAACTCCTCCCACAATTAAAACTCTATGCCTTTTGATTGTGTTATCAGCATGATTGATATATTCTGCTGCATTCATTATTTTAGGCAGTTGCATTTGGAAAAAGGAGTGGCACAAAGGTGCTTTGCAAATGAAATGGGCTCCAGTGTTGAAACTCTCAGAGGGGAAAAGCAGTTTTCTTTTTTCAAATGAAGATGAATGAATGAATGGAAGATGAATGAATCAGAAATCATTTAACACAAGGGGTAGCAATTGCACAAGTGACTCTCCTAAAATAAGCACAGACTCTTTTTACCTAATTGTGGAAAATAGTTTTGATTTGTTGAAATATTTCCCAGAATTTACAACTTTGGAACAAACATGTTGCAACACTAATGTTATTTTGAAGAAAAAACTGATATTTCTGCTTTTTGAGAAATGGTCTTTAGCTATACTTCTCAAGTATAGTTACTGCACTGGGATGAAATTGCCAACTGAAATTCCAAGTTAGATACATAGAAACAGAATGAGTCAGAAGGGGTCTCCCAGGCCATCTAGTCTGACCCCTGGCTCTGCTCATGACATGCCATGTGCATGTCCAGCCTGTCCTTAAACACCCTCACTGATGGGGATTCAACCACCTCTCGTGGAAGCCCATTCCATGCCCTCGGGGTCCTAGCTGTCAGGAAGTACTTCCTGGCATCCAAATTGAACCTTGGTTCCCTGAGCATTGCTCCACTGGAACAAGTCCTGCCCTTCTCCACAGGGGAAAGCAGGTCTCTACCCACTTCCATGTGGCACCCCCTCACATACCTATACATTACCAACAGATCCCCTCAGAGTTTCCTCTTCTCCAGGCTGAAAAGACCCAATTCTCTCGGTCTTGCCTCATATGGCTTCCCCTGCACTCCAACCACCATCCTTGTGGCCTGTGCTGCACTGATTCCGACCTGGCTACGTGTATATCCTTCCTGTAATGTAGCAGAAAGAAGTGGACAGCCATCTGAGTGGGATGGTGTAATATGGTGTCCTGCAACAGCGGGGGTTTGGATTCGATGGCCTTCATGGCCACTTCGAACTCTACTATTCTATGATTCTATGAATGTGCAGCCCAGAACTGAACACAATACTCCAGTTGCGGGCGCACCAGAGTCATATAGAATGGCAGTAGTACCTCTCTCAATCTAGAAGCCACGCTTCTGGCTATGCAACCAAGGGTGGCATTTGCCCACTGCTGCATCATACTGCTGACTCATGTTTAGCCTGCAGTCAACCAGTACCCTGAGATCCCTTTCACAAGTGCTGCTTTCCAGCCACTTGTCCCCTAACCTGCTTATGACACCCATTCCTATGCCCCAAGTGCAAGACCTTGTACTTATCTGCGTTGAACACCATCCTGTTGTCCCCTGCCCACTTCCATAGTCTGTCCAGATCCTTCTGGATCCAGAGTACCTGTTCCTCAGTTGTGGCCACTGCCCCCATTTTAGTATCGTCTGTGAATTTGATCAGCAGACTGGTTACCCCCCATTTCCAGGTCACTGAGGAAAAGATTGAACAGAATCAGTCCCAGGACAGAGCCCGGGGGGACCCCACTTGTCACTGGCCACAATCCAATGATTCCCCACTAATTCCCTCTGCTTTCGGTCCATCAACCATGCCCTAATCCATTAGACAGTACATTGGTCTATCCTAAAACTCCTCAATTTATCAACCAGGATATCATGTGGCACTTTGTCAAAGGCCTTGCTGAAATCCAGGTAAACCACATCAATCACATCCCCTCCGTCTAGTCACCTCAAAACCTTGAATTCCACAAGGTTTGTCTAGCAGGACCTGTTTTTGTGGAAGCCATGTTGTGTGGCCACCAACCCTCCTTATGTAGGATTACTAGATCTCTCACTATTATGAGCCTTTCCATTGTCTTTCCTAGAATGGGAAGTTATTGGTAAATAACTGTTGGCTGCAGCCGGATGGCGCTTAGCTAGTACAGGCCTAGGGAGGAGGTGGCTGTGGTACTCTTGAAAGGACTTGCTGGTGTGATTCCAAGGCAGCCTGTCATCCAAACAGCCTACAGAGTTAGTCAGGCCTGTGTAGCTTCAGCAGCAGAAGTATGTGCATTATCTGGGTGTTTCCAGGTTTCTAGAGGAGAAAAGAAAAAGAAAATTATTCTATTCTACCAACAGCTGGGAAAGCCAACTTGGCTGCTAAGGTGAATGAGTTGATGCTGAGTGATGCCAAGGGTTGGTACCCCCAACCTGACTTCACTGGGTCCCTTGCTGGCATGTGATTCTATCCTGCGCATCATTTCAGAACCAGCTTGTCTGGTTGTGGGGTTTCTGCCATTGGGGAGGGCCTACCTGCAGGGAAGGCACTTCACCAAAACTGTTCCTTCTCCTATCTGGGAGGGGATGCAGGGCGGGCTGAGCTGTCCATCCCAGCTTTGCTCATCCCTTGCCCTGCCCTCACTGTAGAGCTGCAGTTTAAGCCCACTCCTCTGGCACTTGGATTTAATCACAGTGCATTTAAGGTTGGGGTGGGAGTGCTGCAAGGGGAAGGGAAATCCATTCCATCAGTGGTTTCTGTTTCAGTGGTGGATAGCTGGTATTAGAGACAACCTGTGCTTTGTAACAAAAGTTTTGTTGCATAATGCTTTGATGTTTTCCCATGATATGCCCTTCTTCCAGAATGGAAGTCCAAATAATTCACTGCAGTCTCTCTCCTAACCTGCCAGTTTAAGCCCTGCAGTAAGATTGAACATGCCTCCCTGTTCCAAGACAGCTTCCGCAATACAAAGAACCCCCTTTTGATGTCCTTTAATCCATTTCTTCTCTGTGATCTAGATACTCTTCTCTAGGCCAGCTGACTGGGTCACCAGAAGCATCTGTATGGTTGTAATCCTACAGCTGACACCCTCAATGCATGTAAGCTTCTGAGCTTGGAGGTTTGCAGGCATCCTGTGCCTGGCATGAGATGCAGCAGGAACAGTCTTTGCCGTGGCTGCATTTCATGCTGGGCATTTACTCCAGACAACTGCATTCAGCCATCCAGATTTAATGCCAGGGAAAAGGAAGGACAGAGATTGGGATGCCAACTGGAAATGGCATAAGGCCTCCCCCTCAGCCTCCTACCCTCCCTGCCCCCACTCTGTATGACCCACATTTCCCCCTGCAAGGCCCAGTTGCAACCTGGCGGGTGAGAGTTTGCACAATTCTTTCCACACCAGCTGAGAGGGGGCAGAGCAGAGACTCAGCCTTCAGAGTCCCAGCTGTGGGTCACATGACCTTGGAACTGGGACCCTGAGTATTCCTCTGGCTTCCCAGATGATATTAGAAAGCCATAGGACTGCAGCCCAATTCAGCGGACCACCTGACTGACAAATGTGGTACTGCAGCAGATCCACTGCCCGCATTACAGCTTTGCAGATGCATATAGAGAGCATTATAGGAATAAAACTGGAAGCTAGCCAAGTTTGTATATCGTAAGGTTTCTCCTGATGAGCCAAAATGTCTGGGGAACCTCCTTCAGGTTGGGAAGTGAATTCCATGTTGGAGAAGGTTTCAAGAGCCACATCCCAGAGTTTGGCAGGGTTGAAAACAAATGGGATGGGGCCAAATACCAGCAGGTTAAAGCCCTTACTGCCAGTAATGAACCCTTTCAGGAGAGGCCGTTTGGCCTTTTAGAATGCAGGAAAAACTGCACAGAAGCTGGGAAACCACCAAATGCTAAATGGTGGAGAAGGGCTGAGGCCAGGGGAAGGGGGCATGGCCAGCTGGGGTGCTCTGTGGGGGTGGGGGGTGAGCTGAAACTCCACATGGGCCACATTTTGTCCCAAGCCCTGAGGTCTGCACTCTCTGGCTAAACTAGATTTCAGGTTGGCTGCAAGTTTTTGAACTGGAGTTACACATCAGAGCTATACCATCTCAGAAATTAATTATTATTTCTTCAAGGAAATTTGCTTTATAAATATGCAGGGAAACTCACTGGCTGCTCAGCTTTTTCCTATTTGCTTTGGCATCAGATTTGGGTTAACTTTTAAATCTTGTTATCTTTCTCCCCTTTCTTCTGCTATCAGAACTTGCATGTAACGTATTACAAAAGATGTTTGCTTTAAAAGAAGAAAAAGTACCCAAGACATGCTCCCCACCACCCGCTTCCCCGTATCTTCAAGGTTATTGGGAATGTGAAACCAGATCTCTTTTCTCTGCCTGACCTTAAATACATCTGAGACATACTTGTAGGAAAACTGTTCCAGTAACGCCACCATCTTTACTGCCGTGTAGCAGCAGCTGGTGTTACAATGGCGCAAGTGAAACAGATGCAAATGCAGGGCCAGGTTGCTGCAAGTACAGTCACAGAGGAAAATGCACATTTAAAAGAAATGATGGAGAAGTTAAAACAATGCAGGACTGTCATTGTGATGTTCCAGGTCACTCTTTGGTAGGAGTGTGGATTGGGTCATATTGATCTTTTTGAAAAGCATTGTTTTAATACATGAAAGTTAAGGTAATGTTGCAAAACATGGTTTCCTAGGTCTTCTGATGGTGGACAATATTAATAAGAACTTCAAACCAAATAAACAGGTCTAGATTTTATTGTATATAAATGAATGAAGTGTATCTTTTTTTCCTGGAATGTGGAGGGAGGGGTAAGTAGATAACATGGAGAGGCACTTCTCCCTTTCTGCAGTTTTTCTGCCCACTCCTGCATTTGGCCTTTTAATCTGGTCAGAAGCCTGGAAAAAATAGCTGCTGGACAAGCCATCAAGTCTGATCCATGCAGAAGTTAGGAACATACCAGGGTTAAATCGAATCCCTTGTCCATCAGAGGTATTGTGTCCCTGTGTTGCATGCCAAAGACTTCAGCAACCACGTGGAATGGATGAAAATAGTCACCTGCAAAAAACAGGAGGAGTTTTGGAGCTGGAGAGGCAAGGCAAGGTTGTTTTCAAGTTCCAGTTAAGGCCCACCGCCAACCATAGCTGATATTCAGTGTTGTATGAGTGAATGGAAGTTTGTGTAATAGATCTATTTCTCTCTGTCTCAGAGGCAGCTCTTTAACCCTGCCTCACTGCAAGCCTTTCTACAGGGACCCACCAAATATGGTAGAGCATACCTTATGGTCCTGCAATGGAGGTAATTTAAGAGCCTTGTGATACATGTGCAAGGTTCACCTTTCCAGGAATGTCTCCCTTTTGTTACAACTTGGTGGGTCACAGTTCAGACAGTCCCTCTCTCCCCATCTGTCTAGAGCGGAAGTAGGCAACATGAGGGCTTTGGGCTGCAACACCCCAAGACCCAACTTGGTTAGAGCATAGCCTTGATTTTTTTTAAAGCAAAGAAGACTGTATATAAGTGTTAGTAATACTAATAAACAAATTATGTCTGTCACATTCAAAAAGAAGGCACCAGACTGCTAGCCTAGAGAGGCTTTTCAGGGACGCAAAAAGATTTTTGGTGGATGCTGTAGAATGCAGTGTGACCACCCAATAAATGGTCATTCCCAGGTAATGTCCTGCTCTTACCACTGTTCTGCTTTCCCTGATTTCTGACATGAGTTCAGAGGTGTGATAAAAGTCTCTTCCATTCTTCCTGACTGATGTTGCAGTTGAAACTATTTTCCCTTTTTATTGATTTCTTCTTCCTTTGATGTTCTGGTTTATTCCTGTGTATTATTATATTGTTGTTTGTTTTATTGTTCTAGTGGCTAGCTGCTTGGAAGTGTTTTGAAAGATAACTTGGTATTTAGAATCTTAAAATCAATAAATAATATTTGGGGTCATTTCATGAATTATACAGATGCAAATCCGAGTTTGTCATAGGATACATACTCAAGAGGCAGCTGTAGCCAGTCAGGACTCCTTGAAAAGTATACCTTTAAGATTCACATTTGCAAAAGCATGTTTAATCCATTCACATTTAAAACATAGGTGCATGCCTATAATATCATGGATGAAATGGCCCTTGTATGAAAACTGCTGAATATAGTAGCAAAAGGGTTGTTTAGCAGTTCTGAAGCATTTTAAATGAGCAAGAATGGCATGAACTTGATATTTCCTCCAAATCACAAGACCCAGTAGCTACATATCTGGATGCCGTAATCAGTGTCACCATTTTGACCTGTGCATTTTAATGGTGCAGTTGGAAAGTATTTAACCCAATAATGCTTCCAGCTTGAATTCCCTTAGTTTAGTACAAAGGAAAGCTTCAACTTTTTCTTCTAGACATACTTCTAAGTTTTACCTGCACTTTCTGTACCTTTGTACCTGGGGCTATATAGGAAAATGTCACATTTATTTGCTCTTCTTTAACTGAAAATGAAGTAGAATTTTTTAACAAAAATAAAATCTTAGTCATGATGACACTTCTGTACAATTCACACATGCTAACTCCCTGCAAAAAGCCATGCTTTTGACCTGGATGATAGGACAGACACTCTTTGGTTGGTAAGTTCGGAGGGACGGAGCTGACTCTACCACTGGGAAAGGCAAAGTGAAGAAACTGCCTCAGGTGGCAGATAGCTGGTCGCATGAAAAGACAGCAAAGTGATAGCTGTGAATGAGTTGTTTTGTTTTCTCTGCCAGGGACAGGGAGAGGTGCATGTGGGAATTCCTGCTTCAAGCGCCAAAATCACTGTGTTAGCCTTGGGCACCCCCTCTGAGAAGAGGGCCCCCACTTGTTGCTGTACCTCTGGCAGCAAAACATTTCAGGCTGACCTGAAAATCTATTGGTGACTGTTGCTCTTCCCCTCACAAACATAAGAAGCTGTACATAAGTTACATAACCAATAGCCTCTAATGGAAATGGCTTGTCTACAGCTGGACAAAGTCCTTCTTTACAGAGGAGAGTCCTCTTTTTCAAGAGCT
Source organism: Varanus komodoensis (assembly GCF_004798865.1). Lineage (NCBI taxonomy): Eukaryota > Metazoa > Chordata > Lepidosauria > Squamata > Varanidae > Varanus > Varanus komodoensis. The sequence continues at coordinate 36,210,135 of NW_025335761.1, forward strand.
GTCCAGTTTAAAGATAAAGAACCATAATCGGGACCTTGGTTGTCCATCAACAGTTGGCACTTGGCCGGCAAGCTGAGCAGGCAGGCAGACAGGTTGCCTGGTCACAGTTGTCCCTACCATGGGGAGATGTACCGAGTTCCTCTTTCCATATTTCTGTTTCTACTGCACTAGTAATTTTAAATGTGGCTCTGTATACATAAATGGGTAAGTGTGCATTTTATGCAAAGCATTTCCCTCTTCCTTTTGGCTTTGTATCAGAAACATAGAAACATAGAAAACAGAGCGAGTCAGAAGGGGTCTTCCAGGCCATCTAGTCTGACCTCCGGCACCAGCTGGCTCCGCTTACGACATGCCCACCATGTGGACGTCCAGCCTATCCTTGAACACCCGCACCGATGGGGCCTCAATGACCTCTCGTGGAAGCCCATTCCACGAGAGGTTGTTGAGGCCCCATCGGTGTTACTTTGGTGGGGAAATGTTAAATTGGCTGCCTAAGCAGGACTGTGGCTTGCTCCACGCTGGAGACTGCATGAGAACAAACAGATTGAAACTTAATCTAAACAAGAGAGAAGCATTAAAAGTGGTAGAGAAAATTGGTGACCTGGATGGTGGTGTACACTTGGTTCTAGAAGGGGCTGGCACTCCCCCCAAAGGGGACAATTACACAGTTTGGGATTACTCCTGTCTAAGGTGGGATCCTGTGGGCAGCTGGTTGGCCACTGTGCGCAGAGAATGTTGGACTGCATGGAACTTTGGTCCGATCCAGCAGGGCTCTTCTTGTGTTTTTCATGGGGGTGCGGCTGTCCTTTGTGTCCTGAAATGGTTTTTACCAGCTTTGGCAGGTGTGGCCTCATCTGGAGAAGGCAAATGTTCCTTTGGAGACACATGCATTGGATTCATCCAGGCTGAACTGTTGTAACACACTCTAAATACGACTGCCCATAAATACAGTTTAAAAGTATCAATTGGTGTAGAATGTGATGGCAAGAGCACTTGTAGGAACTCAGCACTCTGTTGACATTGCACCTGCTCTGCCCCGACACCCACTCTCACACCAGCTGGCTATTGGCATCTGAAGCCAACTTAAAATGCTGGTGCTTTAAAGTCATCAACAGTTTATTATTATTATTATTATTATTATTATTATTATTATTATTATTATTATATTTATAGATTTTAATATATAGCAGAGATGGTACCAGTTTTTAAATTATTGATTGTATTTTTATGGATGTTGTGAGCCGCCCCGAGGCTTTGTTGCAGTAGGGGCGGCATAGAAATGTTTTAAATAAATAAACAGTTTTTGACTAGGCTAGTTGAAGGAGTACCTGCACTTCTATGTATCTGCTTGGGCTTAGTTTGGCATCTAAGGCCCTTTTTCTGGACTGTCAATGAAAACTGTAAGGCAGGTGAGTACCTTGTCTTGGAAGGTCTCTGGAATACCTTCCCTTTACTCCCTGCTTCTTAGCCTTTTGCTGGTCTGTAAAGAACTTCTGATTCCAGTTGGCTTTTGAATGATTTATACCACTGGAACTATTTTATTTCCTGTTCCTTTTTAATAACATTTAATGTATTGTTTTCCTTAACTGATCTTTTTATCTTATTTCTTAATCCATGGGCTGCTTTAATATTTTAATGTTGCTAGTCTGTGTAATCTAATGTTGTTTTGCTGACCATTGTAAATAATTGTGGGGGGATTTAACCACCCAAAAGGTGGTTCAAATCTATTAAGCAAGCAAACAAACTAGGAAAGGAAAATTTATTAGAATGTATCCATCCGCAGGTGGTCAGTTTGGGTTTAACTAACAACTGATTTTTTAAAAGTGTTCCAGTCTCTTCTGTGATTTATCAGTCCTGCCTTTCCATCTTTCTTTCTGCCCCTTCCACCCCTGCCCCTTTCTGCCCCTTCATTCCACATGGAATGAAGTGCTGTTTCTTTGTAGCAAGGTTTTGAAATATGGTCCTGACTCATAGGTCTGTGAAGACTGTGATCAGTCACAGGTTAAAGGGGTACATCCTTTATGAGCCTTTGCTTTCTTTTTTCAAGGAGGTACACACTGCCTCTGTGTATAAAACATCATCATGGTGCACTGTGCTTTATACTGAGTAACTTCAGACAGATCCCTGCCCCGAGAAAAATACAGTCTAAGTGGGAAGGTGCACAGCTCAGTAGTAGAACACATGCTTCGCATGCAGAAAGCAATACGAATAATGGTGTAGTGGACTTTTTGAGCAACAGGAACAAGAAGCAAACTGTCCCTTCTCTCAGGATTGTCTGTTTCCTTTGTGTTCAGCTAGCGCCACGGACGGATTTCTCAGCAATCATATATGGCTGTGATCCATCCCTGTTGTAATGTGAAGTATTTTGGTGGGATTTGGTCTTCAATGGCTAATTAAGCTTTATAGAAGTCCTACAAAGGAGAAATACACATACACAGAGAGAGATGGTTCCGCACAACTGTCTGCGTTTTAGAACTCTCCTTGCGGGCAAAACTTTGGGGGCTGTCACAATGAGTGCCTGTACAAGAACATTGACTCGTACTCCACTGCTCAGGATTAATCACAAGACCTGATGGGGAGCCCCCCAAAACCTGAGCCTACGCAGACACTGTGATCAACATCCAAGGCCTTCCTCTGAGTGCTTCCTTTGAGGGAAGCTCAGAAAGGAGAAGGCCCTGGTGGCCCCTGATTATGGAATGCTCTCCCCACTGAGACCTGCCTGGTGGCAGCAGTGGCAGCTTTTTGTGCTGGGTTAAGAGAGTCCTCTACCCCCAGGCATTGGATGGACCCTGATGGAACATCATGAGTTGCTTTTATCCTGTCAAGTAACATTTTGTAACTGTTTTAGCTGTTTAAATTATTTTGGATTTTGGATATTAGAGTTCTTATGTTTTTATTATCTTGAAATTGAGAAGGTTTTTCAATATTATCTACACAATGCTGAAAATGGTAAAAACTGGCCAGTCCTATGAAACGATCTAAAGTATGGATTCCATTATAAACCTCATTCCTCCACATAAAAGGCTGCTTTTCTATTTTCCCACAAAGTTAATTTCTGATGTTCAACCTGTGAGTGACAATGCAGATGTCGCCGGAGCATTCGGAGCATGTAGCACAAGAGGAAAGTCTCCACAGGCCTGGGGAAAATCAGCCCGATGAGGATTGAGAGTGCTTCCTGGCCATGGACTGCTGATCAATGGTTGTGGAACAGGTGGCAGCATAATGGAGTGTCAGGAATCACGAGCTCCCCACTTGGCTCAAGGTTCACAGGGGAGACTGATCCAAAGCTGCACCACAACTGGCTATGTGGGATCAGAATAGGCCAGGCCCAGCAGGACACTAAGGACCATGGACAGAGCTCTCCTGACTCCCCCAAAGAAAGCTGTTGTCTCAGCAGAACTTGGTAGGTTTTGAAGGTGCTATGAAGGCTGGCTGATGTGGGCCTGCTGGGAATCCTGCTCCCCTCTGAGGAGCTGCCTGCCTCTTAAAGCCCATCGACCTGGTTCTGCACCTCTGGCTCCTCTGGTGTGAGCATGGGTAGGACTGTGCTGGAGGAGGCTCCCTGGAGTTTCAGGAGCCTGGTAAAACCATTCCCTCTGGTTTAGGCCACCCTGCAGGAGCAGGGAGTAAGTCATGAGATTATACCTTCTCCTCCCCTGAGCCAGAGAGAGAAGATCAGGACCAAAGAGCATAACACATTTTGTTGCATGTTCCACTTTATTATATGGACACCACTTTATTATATGGACACCACTTTATTATATGGACACCTAAGTTTTAAAAAGATGCAGAAAAGCTAGAAAGAGTACAGAGGAGGGCAACAAGGAAGATTCAGAGACTGGAGACAAAGCCCCTTGAGGAAAGATTGAGAGAACTGGGCATTTTCAGCCTCAAGATGAAAAGATGGAAGGGTGATATGTTAGTACTCTACAAGTACCTGAAACGCTGTCACAAAGAGGAAGGACAAGATCTCTTCTTGTTCATTCCAGAGTGCAGGACACAGAATAATGGACTTAAGATAAAAGAAAACAGATTTAGATTAGGCACCAGGAAGAAATTCCTGTCAGAGCAGTACGACAATGGGACGTATTACCAGGGGAAGTTGTGGGCTCTCCCTTACTGGAGACATTCAAAAAGGGTCTGGACAGCCATCTGAGTGGGATGGTGTAATTTAGTGTTCTGCAATAGCAGGGGGTTGGACCCGATGGTCTTCTGGCCCCTTCCAACTCTACTATTCTCTGATTCTATCATTCTAGTAAAATGTCATCATTATAAGACTTTATATATATTCCACTTATATATAATTCCATCATTTCCCCTATTTACCCTAATATACCTGGAAATTCCTTTTCTCATTCAGGGTGAGTGAGTCTTGGAAGTGTATTTTCAGCTATTGTGTGGCAAAAACAACCCCATAGGCAGCTTGACTCATATGAAATATGCAAATATGAAAAAGATCAAGACATACAAATGTATAAACTAATCTCTCCATGCATTACAATGTACCAAAGATTAATATTTAAAAAATTTGTAATCCAGTTCATCTGTATAACACAACAGGTCTCCTTATTTTTATAGGTCACAATAAAAGTAACCTTACTAATAATGGCAGTTTAACCACTTTAAAAGAAGTTAACTTCCAGGTCTCATTAAATCTTTCTTATTGGAGATACTACTTATGTTTCCCCAAATTAGTCTTTAAAAGACTGCTTGAGATTTATGATAAACTCATTCTTCTCACACCACACACCCGCTTGCCTATATTCTCCTCACTTGTCGCAAGTCAATTAGTTCACTGTGCAGTCCTATACTTACAGCAAGTTCATTGAGTTCAACAGAGGCTACTCACAGATAAGTAATATAGGTTTGCATCCTCACTTTCTTCTTTCCCTGAGGAGCTTTGGAAGGAGAGCAGTTGATTGCACCATACAAAAATCCAAAAAAGAGGGTCGTTCTACATGCATGCGTAAAATCACTTGAGCTGTGTTGATACAAACTGTGTCATTTGGCAATGCAGCTCAAGCGACATCCTTTTCTTAGCAATAAGGAGTCTCTGCTGTGCAGGACAGGATAAAAACAATGCACAAACTGATTCAGCATTGAGATGAGAATCCCGGGCCACATGATATCAAATGTCAGGCTACCTAGGAATGTAGGAAGAGCTGTGCTGGATCTGACCAGCATCCAGGTTATCCAACCCAGCATGCGGCTCATTCGGGGGCCAACCTGATGCTCCATTGGGAAGCCCACAAATTGTGGGAAGACCACAAAATGCAAGAGCACCTACCACTCATGTTTTCAGCAAGTGGAATCAGCATATAGCTATCAGGACTAATAGCCACTGATAGTGTTATTCTCCCTCAATCGGTCCATTCCCCACTTTTAAAACTGTCCAGATTGGTAATCACTATATCTGTCATAGAGAATTCCAGAGTTTAGCTATACACTGTACGAAGTGCTTGCTCTTATCTGTCCTGAATATTAAGCTTCAGGGTCATTGCCCCTGCACACTCACCATGCGGGACCTGCACCATGTCCTGGTTACTTACCCCTTTTTTAAGTCAATGAGCCCCAAACCTTGTAGCCTTTCCTCATATTGGAGCTGCTGCAGTCCCAAGATCATTTGGTTGCCCCTTTCTGCATCTTTCCCAGCTCTTCTTGAGGAAATCGGTGCCAGCCCTGCTTTTTCCTTGCTTCTGTTCGTGCTGGCACCAGGGCTTCAGTGGTACCTAACTTGGCATCATTAGGTTCTCTGGGGAACCTGCACTGGTGCAGTAGTCGTGATGGAAGCTGATGGCCTGGTGTTGGGCTGGTGCAGTATCACATCCTTGATGTGGCTCTACTGTTGGGATCTTTCCGCTCCTAGTTTGCAACAGCACAAAATGGAATGAGACCACTAGCCTGCTGTGTTTGCAGTGTGCTTGGAAAAGGGGGAGAGTCAAAATATAAAGACCCTGCCAATTTGTTTCTCAAGTTAACATGGTGGCACCTTCTGGAACAGGTGAGGAATCTCAGTGCAAGGGCTGAATTCAAATTCAGAGAAGTTCTTGGAGGTTGTATACCAGTGGTGGGCAAAGATAAAAAGGGTAGGACCCCAAAATCCAGCATATTGTAGCTTAAAGCTCTTTCTGTAATGAAATGTTAAGACAGAGACTTCAGCTTTTTTAAAATGGGGAAAACGAAGATAAAAGCTGGGAAACAGCATATTCACTGGTTGTTGGAAAAAAGCAGGAAAGAGGGCTAGGAACCCGAGAGGGCCAGATTGTGGTCCAGAACCCCTGGGCCTAAGATTCCCCATTCCTGCTCTAGAATCCGGGGCTGCTTTTATCAGAGAGTTTATCCATAGGGTAGTACATACAACTTGCATTCTGCAAGCCTGGATATATTTGTTAGATCTGGGAAGGAAGCAAAAAGAGAAATATTAATATGGTCATTTAAGCCACTCCCACAAGTTAATTAAGCCCAAAGTCCATTTGAAATTAGCTATGCCATTGCTTGGCCAAAACTGAGCAGGGGGGCAGTGACCAGAATTTTCGCCCACCATGCATTCATGCTCAGAAGTTGGTAGCTGAAAATATTGTTACATATTTTCTATTTTGCTCCTGTAGAATTAGAATTAAGACTAGATTAAAATGAGTGTTTGTAATGGAACAGAAAGATTGCCTCAGCATGTCCACCCAGTTAAACCTTCTTGCTGACAAGGAGCCCACCCCTGTGACCTCCCCAGCCTCCCAGGTACTGAGCTGTTGCTTTTTGTTTTTTTAGATTGATGGCAAATCTATTCTGCATACTTAAAATTGGCTGAACAGTGATGACTTCCTTTGGGGAATAGATGTTTTGTAAAGGAGCAAGAAAACACTTTTGCCTGCTGTCTTAAGGCTGCAGTTCCTATAGTTTCTATAGGGGAGCCATGAGAGTTTACCCAGTTCAGCACTTGTTTAAAATGTGGATATTACCATGACATTTTCACCAGACTTCTCCTCATTTTAATGTTAAGCTCAAGAAAACTAGAAAAGACTTGGGCTTAGTGCTGTTTCCAACAAGTGCAGTTTATCTCTGCAAAAAATGTGCAACCAGCTGGTACACAATCAAGAAAATTAGGGGTGGGGAAGTCTTGACTTTTAGTCTTCTATTGACTTCAGAATTAACTAGTAAATACAAAGGAAGGGCATTTCCTACACTTAATCTTCAAGGGTATGTCAAATTCTTCTTAATTCCCAGAGTCAATGGGCCCACTTCTTAGGATCCTCCAGGTTCATGGCCATCTTTACCCTGGGGTCAAGAGGATTTCCTGGTATTAAAGCTATGTTTGCTTAAGATCAAAAAACTGTATAAATTTTTTTCCAGAGATGAAAGATGTGGAACTGATGCTAGTTGCTAGAGGACACTACAAGTGGAAAAGCTTTTCTTACGGAAGAAAATATTTTTGCAGTACCATAGGAAGCCTTACCCAACCTAATACCTTCCAGGTGGTGCTAAAACTATATGTATGCATTGCCAAAAAAGAGGTCACTAATTTGCATAACATTCACAAATACAGCACATCCCAGGAATCACTAGAATGTAGATGCAAATACAACACATCCCACCTTATGGAGGGAGACTGACCAGGTGAACTTGCACCTGCTTGGGCTGCTGTCCAGGTGCTGACTGTGGGTCCCAGCTGCTCTTGCTTCTTGTGGTGTGTTGACTTTAAGTCAGACATGGACCAAGCAGCCTATCAAATAGAGGACACTTTCACACAGAGGACTGTCCTGTCATACCTTACTCAATTTTTCTAAACTAGAACACCTGGCCTTCTGGATGTGTTGGACTGCAACTTCTAGAATCCCTTAGCCAGCACGTACCTCTGAGGCATTCTGGGAGTTACAGTCTAGCACACCTTGAGGTAATCAAGCTGGAGGAAGTTGCCCAGGTGTGTGGGCAATGCACAGAGTATTTTGACCTAGTGGGTCTCTCTTGGGCCTTTTGCAAAGAAAGCTGACTAACTTTGGCCGTGGACCAGTGCAGGTATCAGTCTTTGGGAAGGACAACTTTTAAAAGTCAGGCCTGGAATCCACATGCACTCTGAAAGTCTGCACTGATGGGATCGGAGGCCTTGGCAAGATCATTTCTTTGGACACAGGTGAGTCCATCACTGACCAGCATCCTCTGCATCCCTCATGCACTGAATTTTGAACATCCTACTTCCTTGGCTTCAAGTTGCTGTAATGCTGCTGGGGAAGTAATTTCACACTTTTCCTTTGCGGTGCCTACGGGTGAATATGGGGGCTCCTCCCTGGATGCAGCGTAGAATGGAAAGCCCGGCTTTTGCTGCTTTGCCTAAGACCTGCTTATTTTTTTTGTCCTTGTCAGCTGCCTGTTATATCAATCACAGAGCTGGGATCTATTTATAGGTTGGGACTCAGAGTACTGTGTCCTTAGTCACAAAGAGAGACAGAGACGCAGAAGGGACTCTCGACTGGTGCAGGCGGAACCAAAAGATATTTAATCAGCAATTAGAAACACCTGAGGGGCAAAGGAAATCCTTCCCAGGGCCCGAGGTTCATCTCTGAACCTGAATCATGTGAGTACCTAATTTCTGATCTTTTATTTCAAGATCCAGCTTCTTCCCTCCCCTCTCCCTACATCAGCCCTTTCATTTGGACTTGAAATTACAGGGACACACACCTTAACAGGACTAAAAGAAAGGTGCAGGAGGATGTAAAATCTATTTTATTTTATTTTTTTTAGGAAGGTCACAGGATTCCTTGTTTATTTGAGAACTTGCCACAACTGGGTGGTTTTGGGGGCTTTTATTTTTTATTATTTTGGTGGTTTAATGGTGAGGTGTCTTTCATCTTGGAGCAAACAAATGAAAGTTTTGTGTCAGATAGGTTTGTTTGGGGGAATGCAAACAGAACAGAGGGCTGGTGTACCAAAAGGCCAGCAAACAGCACAACTCACTTTAAGGGCTTGTCAAGGACAGGTGATAAGTTTTCCAGCATTGATCTAAAGTCTGAAAGGGGGGGCGGGGGGAGATTTAAGCAACACAGATATTTTTGCAGAAACTCTTACTGCAATGAAAACTTTGGCCCAAACATTGTCCAGCAAAAACTAGTGAAAGGCTTTTGACGTAGACCTTTTAATGTCTGTGTAGGGTTGTTGTTGTTGTTGTTTTAAAGTTCCTAATTAGTGTATGAAGTCTCTACAGTGATAAAGGAACACAGATGCCTTTGGGAAGGCAGCTTAGTGACTCTGTGTCAGTGCAATGACTGTATTGTACTGAGAATTTGTAGCTAAAAGACTTGTTTTAAGCACTGAACATATAAAAATGAAATTTGTAATAAGTGTCATACAAAAGCAAAAATGCACATGAACTCAAAATGTAAAACAATGGAAAGGACATTCCATCGGTCTTTTTTTCCTCATGTGGTTTGTGGTTTCATTCTGTCAAGACAGTGGGGATGTATAGTAATTTATATTATTTCATGGCTGCAGCTCAGAAGTTGTCATTTCCTTAGTTTACTTACTATAGATTTTATGGAAAGTGAAGGATATTTTAATGGATGCATCTTTCTCATTGTTCCTTTTAACATCTTTTGCCTCATTTCATAAAGCTTACAGTCGTTAGTTCCCACACTCAGCCTTTGTTCTGTTTTATTTTGCTTTAAAAATTTCTCAGAAATAACTTGATCTGGCAGCTTTCAGTGGAGAGAATTGGATTAGCATTTAGAAATTACTGGAACCAAATGAGTTGTGTTTGTATATGCATTTGATATAAACGGGCTTCATTATAGTAAGGGTGGAGCCAATAGGAATAAAATGTTATGAAATACCTGGACTTAGTGATAATGTGATCTGCTGAGGAATTGTTAAATAAATCAGCTTTTTAAATGAGCACGCACCACAAACTATTATTTCTTTTTTGTGGTACAAAGGTTTAGCAGTTAACAAATTTTGTGTTTTTTAAATGCATTTTACAGGTCATCTTAGTACACCCAACTTGTTCTTGCAGTATTTGTGACAGTCAGTATAGAACTCTGTATTTTTTTCCACACAGCATAAATGGGAGAAAAGTTCTGATTTGGTGTAATTTAAGAACAGTTCAGGATGCTTCAAAATGACTGTTAACACTCAAGAAGTATTTAGCAAGAAACTAAAAATCCAGTCCCAATTTAACAACCTAAATAAAATGTTTGAATTGTTCCTGTTCTGGCTTTTGTGTCTAAACATCGAACGGCTTTACTCACTGTAAGTCCAATATATTTTGACTTTGAATAAAGTCCCATGGACTCCTTCCTTGTTCATTATAATCCATGTTGTGTGAGCAGAGATTTCTGTGAAAGCAAATGCATTAGATCCTCTTACAAAGCAGTTAAAGGAGTGATTTTGCATTATTATTAAAATGCATACTACACTCCAGTACCTTTTTATGTGCACCTATTCCCATTACATGCAATCTTTAGTATAGATGGTGCATTTTCCATGGGCAATATTGTAATCCCAATTTCTTTCTTACACTATTTGTAAGATGTCCCTGTTGAGATTCCTGCCAATAATAGATAATCATCGTTTATTATTAATGAAAGCTTCTCCAGGATAGCTTTAACATATATATATATGTATGTATACAGTATTTTTCTTCCTGCATTTATTGGACAGTTTTGGCACATTTACGAGGCTGTGTTTGAAAAGCGCTTGGATTGCATTCATGTGGGTGTGTGTATTGTCTACTGGCCTACTATCTTTGTGTTCCCTCCTGTGCAGTTACCAGATTCTTTGTCTTTGGGGGTTGGGGAAACAAATCCCACACTTACTACCATTACTTCACTCAAGCATGGAATGCTCCTTTTTCCCCTTCTGGGCAGATAAATAGAAGGTGGGAAAACTCTAATGTATTCTGTGCATATCACGATTGCATTCTTGGAACTTGCTTCTGAAACAATCGTATGCAGGCACCCACTGCTGCTGTCCCATTTGAATTTACTTCTTAAATATGTTTTTAATAGAACTGTGTGATTTGAAGAAATGGAACCCCCTGCTTATTCCTCCTTCTCCTGTTTATGCCTTTAAAGTTACGAATGTTGACTTCTGTTATTTGACCAACTTTATTAGACTCTGTTCTGTTGCATTGCATGTCATCTCGTGACAATTCTACAGTGCAGCATACCAAGCGGACGCTTGCACAGGTGTGTGAAATGTTCCTGCCAGGTAAATGCCTTTGAGCCTGAAATGTTGAAATGGCCACCTGGAAGCTAGGAAGGATCAACTGGTATAGCCTAAATAATTATGAATCATGAGGGTTCCTAGTAGGAGTAATAATAATGACTTAGCTACAATTTGAAAAAGATTAGGCAGCTGTCTATTCTTCATTTTCTTGGTATCTTTTTATATTTCTACCTGTCTTTTTATCATTTCTTAGTTTTTAACATTTCATCGAGTTTGTGCTTTCTCTCTCAGCCCATTCTTTTTTTTTCCTGAAGAAAACACCTTTCTTTCTGGCACAGAAAATAAACTCAGATTGCTGGTAGTTATGTTAATCTAATTCAATCCTCTGTGGGTTAGAAGTGAAATTCTAATAGTGGAGCTGTTGAGGGCTTTTTTGTTAATGGCTTGGGGATTACATTGAGTTAAAGGCTCATTTCCTAATCAAACAGAGAGGGAGAGAGTGACTCCGAATATTTATGAGTCTCCCAGCGCGAGTTAAACATTGAACTCCAAAAGCGAGATATCTACGCAGTGGAAAGAGTTAAACCCCCTCAGGGCTGCTGTGGCAAAAATAAAATAAAATAAATGAAACTAGTTAAGCCGTCAGCATTTTCAACTGCTGTACCACTTCAGTTCAGTGAAGGGTGGGGATGGGGAAGAGGGGGAAAAATCATCTACCAATGTTAAAATGGATAGTGTAGTTAGATATTTAAAACAAAGTCCAGTGATGCTGCAAAGCACTTAGCTTAAGCATGGTGTAAATCAGAAGTAACCAATGCATTGTCATGAAAATGTTGGGTGTTATGAATGCCAGTGTTGTGTAGTGGGTAGAATGTTGGACTGGAAAGTGGAAGGTCTGGACTGCAGTCCTCACTTGGCCATGAAACTGGCTCGGTGACTTTGGGCCAGTCACAGATGCTCAGCCTTATCCACCTCATAGGGTTCTTGTGGACCATCTAGGTTCTAGTCTTCACTTGGTCATGAAGTTCACTAGGTACCTTTGTGTCAGTCACAGGCCCTAACCTACCTCATGGGGTTGTAGTTATACAGACAAAATAGAGAGGGCAAGAACCTTGTAAGCCTCTTTGGCTTCCTTGCAAAAGGTAGAAGGCAGGGTATAAATGCAACACAGTAATAATGTTTCACTTAGTTTTTGATGGATGTTTGATGGATTACTTTTTGGTCAGGAGAATAGACTCCTGGTCATCCCCCTGCCTTTTAAATATGTTACAGACCACCTAACAGATGGTAGAGCTGTGTGCAAATGGCTTCTGAAATTCAACACCCTATATGTGGACAGAAACAATATCAATGAATTTCTCCAGAAAAATAAGTTTTTCAGACTTTGAGTTTACCACCAGCAGGGGAAGCTTTTTCTTTTTCTCTAAGGTGTTTGTTGTTTTCTCCCCAGTGTAAATGGCAACCTGGCCCTCATTTTAAATCTCCCATAATCCCCCATGTTTAGCAGTGTTCTGCTGTACTAGAGGGTGGGAGATTGGAGGAGGCAATAGTGAAAAAAACTTGGAAAAAAATCTGCCTTTGATTTCTAGGAGGGAGTATGAAGAAATCCCAGACTCTATAATTCCACAAGTGCTAAAGCCAGAATGTAAAGAAGAAACTAAGCTATGTTTGAACATCAATTCTTTTCCAGTAAGAATTCTGAAGCAAAGTTCAATTTCATATTTTAGATGTGGATTTTAAAATGCAAAATGGCATCTCTTGGGTGTTTTGATTCAAATAGGCTATGCTTCTAAAATCTCACAAGCTGGCAACTGATATTTGTTACATGTTATCAATCAAGTGCATCAATTATTAAACACCATTGCATGTTATCTATCAAATGCTAAAAGGCAAAATTAACATTATGTGTCAATTAACAAATCTTGTGAGCTGAAGTGTACCACAGAGTGGTACTTTGTAAGCTATTTTCCAAGGATCACTGAGTTCTTTAGAAGTTTATCAAGGAATTCTCAGAGAGAAAATCAGCAGAAAGCATTGGCTGCTAGTACTAATTTTCCTATGCATGGAGTAGCCACAGTGGAATATTGAATGCTCTATTCATAATTGCCTGTAGTGATCCTCAGCATTGCTGCATGTGGATTAAGTATCCATCTGCGAACAGGTCCCAAAGCTTTTGCAACTGTATAGATTCTGCTGCAAAGATGCAGAGATTTCTTGAAGGTGGAAAGCAGGGAAGCGGAACCTCAGGCCCACAGGCTAAATTCAGCCCATTTGGGATCCAAAATTCACCTTTCCAGTTGATCAATTCCCAGATTTTGCAAAGGTTTTCCTCAATCGAAAAAGCTTAAAGCTTTTCCTAAAGCTTAGTTACTGGCTGGAAGAACTTTGATAAAATACGCTGGCATTTCTGATTCATCCCATTTGGCTGTAGCTACCCTCAGCACCAGAATGCAGCTGCCTAGAGGATCGCCAAAACTGAATACAACCCTTAGGCTGAAAGAGATTCAACACCCTGGTGGGAAGGATGAAAGCCACTGTGATGTGTCATTACATATTGAGCTGGTTCTTATGCTCGCTGCAACCCAGTGTGGCTCATTTAAGCTCTGGTGGGTCGTGGCGCATCCTGGCATCCATTCTGAATAGTCAGGCCCTGGCAGCGGGCTTGTAATGTCATGGGTTGCCCAGGTGGCATGGCTTGGGCAGACAGCTCTGTAGCAATCCTACCACAGGCCATAGCACTGAGTTTGGGTGACACGACAAGCAGCAGCCTGAATGAGTAGCCTAATGTCTGTGCATGATGTCTCACTGTGGCTCAAATCAGTCAGAGTGACCTGCAGTGATTATGCAAACTAGGGCGCTATGTTCAGAGGATCGCCAGCGAGCCTTGCTGGCTTGTTAACCATGCTGCATGTGCTGGTTGCATGCTGGTCCAATTTGCTTAATTGCCTTCACTGGCATGGGTTATCATGTTGTCTGAACTTGGTGAGGTTAGGGCAGGTTGCTGTTGAGGGTAACAAACCAGACCCTTGCCTGCTGATGCAGTAAAAAATGAAAAACCACTGCATTCCAGCTACCAAATAGTGGTGCCAGGAAAAGACTGCCTTGTAGGCTTCAGCTATACAAGAATGTCAGTTTAGGTATTAAAGAAATCAAATGCAGATGTCCCAATGTTTGGAAAATATTTGAGCACTCAGAAGTTTTCTACACAATAGCAAAACGTGCAGAGGAGAAATTCTGGGAACAAATTAATTTCAGGACAGCAGGGCCCAAAGAGTCACTCCAGTATGCCGTCTCTATGACCCAGGATGTTAGCCAACTTCAGTGAAGCCTCACACGAGCACCTTGGGGCCTTTTCATTGATAGCACCCCATCTGCTCCCCGACCTCCCCAGAAAAGCTCACCTGGCCTGCTGCCTACATAATAGTCTTTCCATGGTACCATGCTGAAGACAATTTCCCCCTCTCTCCCAACAAGGACTTTTAAAAACTTTTAAAAAAGTGCTTATATACCTTTGCTCTGCTTTATTTTGTTGCTGATTTTTGTGCTGCATTGTTTTCACCCCTTGCTGCTGGTTTTCTTACGGTTCTGTTGAGTGCTGTTTGAAATCATTGTTTTATGTTAATTATGGGTTGAAGATGTTGAATTATTATTTTTAAATGGCTGATTTTATTCCATCTATTATTGTTCTGTGAGTCGTCCAGAGAGCCCTCGAGCTATGGGGCAGCATACAAATGTCATAAATAAATAAATAGTTTGCACCTGCTATTTTAATTTGAATTCATAGATCAGTTTGAGGTTGGCCTGCATGGCTTAGAATATTTAATGGACAAAATTCTGGATTCTTGTATGCTGGGCAAATCAAAGGAACTCTTCTCTGTGCTGAATGATGGTCATGATGCACAGAAATAGTTGTGTAGACAGACTCTTTGTCTATTTTTGTTCATATTTGTTTCTATAACACCCTTTAGAGCGCTTAGATGTGTTAGTATGACGATCTGGCTCTTTCTGACTGACTTCCATGGGAACATAACTTAGCACCATGTGCAGTGGATGGGTTTTAAAATAAATCTATTGCTTTTTATAAAAATGCATCCCTGGAGTCCAGACTAGATGGAATGCCCAAAATCCATATAATTAGCAATTGTGTGAGTGTGTGTTTGTTTTTTAAAGAGCAGGCCTTGGTCCAGACCTTGGCATTCAGAGCTTCACGACTTTGCCCCCTTTTGTTCTCAATCTGGATCACCTTCTTATCATAAAGAATCACTTCAAAAATTCACTAGAACAGCTTTCTTTTCAGTGCAAATAACAAGAGGTGGGAAGTGGTGGAAACCAGGTGAAGAAACTGATCCTGATCAGAACTACTGTGCTGGGCAATGGTTAATACTCTATATCACCTGGCAAAGCCCTAAACTGGACTTCCCCTCACCCCGCATATCTGCTGTTGTAAAAGAACCATTGACACAATTGCTGTTTGGTGTCACATGTAAGTTAGCCCTGAAATGAAGAGGGGAGAGAGTGTCAAGGCACATTTTTTTCTGCCATCGAGTCTCAACATGACTCATGTGTTCGATGTGATTACTGGAGGGAATATAACTTAGCGGTGGGGCTCCTGCTTTGCATGCGGAAGGTCCCAGGCTTAATCTCTGACATGGCTGTGTCAGACTGGGAAAGAATCACTGGAAATCCCCTGTCAGTCTGTGTCATCAATGCTGGGTTGGACAGACTCACATCAAGGTCTGATTCTGCATAAGGAATATCTTGTCTTCTTAGTAACACTCCAAGCTAGTGTGATTCTCCCCCTGCCTTTCTCTCTTGCTAGCCCCATCATCCTCAGCAGGTTTCCTCAGCATCTTCCCTAAGCAGATCCCCTAGAGACAGCCAGCTGTGCACACTCTTCCTACCTTCATCCGTATTGCTTCCTAGCTTTTCTTAAGTTCAGGAGTTGATTCTGGTGTTTGGATATAAAATTTGTGGGTATCCGTTGCCACTGTGCAGAGCTGGCCTGCCAGGGCCCACTGACAAGATCCATCTAGAGCTCCTCCTCCTCTTCCGAATTGCCACCTGCTTGTTCACCTGCTGCTGTTTCTGAGCCAGAGAATGGAGGTGTTGGGGATGCAAAGGCGGAGGGGGAGGAAGTGCCTCCTGTCTCTTGCTGCAAAGCAAAGAAGTGGAAGCAATGGTGAGAAAGGGGTAACAGTGCTGAGAAAGAAATTGTTGTTAAGGGGGCAGGTAGACTCATGGAGGGAGCCACCCCTTTGAGGATGCCTTGCTTAAGGGCCCTGGAAAACCTGGACCAGGCACTGCTAGTGAGCATGTTGTTTCTCTCTCTCTCTCTCTCTCTCTCTCTCTCTCTCTCTCTCTCTCTCTCTCTCTG